>NC_133325.1:492174349-492500738 GCF_042186555.1 Aquarana catesbeiana
TGTCCTTATTTCCAAGTGTATTGTGCAGCTATTTCAATAAACATTCCTTCTGTTAAACTGCACCTTTACTTCCGGTTCCAGTGCCGTATGGAGTAGCTGAGCCTCCTCACAGCTCCCACACCACGATCCAAAAATCAGCTTATAAATATCTGCCCAATCCCCCCTTGACATCGGCACATCTCCGCGGGTGTTCCCCGCTCTCTTGCCGACCTCCAGAGCTCCAGAAACCGGCTCCATACTAGGCCTCGACGACCTCACCCGGCCCGGCCGTAAATCGAGGCCCCGGTCTCGGCCTACGCGGCATCCACGCCACGAACAGGGGCTTTAAAACAACCGCCCGACCCCCCCTCCTGCCGCCTGCAACCTAATCGGGGACCCCCCACTCCCCTAGGATCTCCAGATCGCCAAGTACCGGCCTCCTACAAGGCCGCGACGACCTCACCCGGCCCGGCCGCAAATCGAGGCCCCGGTCTCGGCCTACGCGGCCTTCACGCCACGATCTGGGGCTATAAAACATCCTCCCGACCCCCCCTCCTGCCGCCTGCAACCTAATCGGGGACCCCTCACTTCCCTACGATCTCCAGATCACCAAGGTACCGGCCTCCTACTAGGCCGCGACTATCTCACCCGGCCCGGCCGCAAATCGAGGCCCCGGTCTCGGCCTACGCTGCCTTCACGTCACAAATCTGGGCTCTAAAACAACTGCCCGACCCCCCTCCTGCCGCCTGCATCCTCATCAGGGACCCCTCATTCACCAACCAAAGGAACGGCTCGGATCCACGCCAGATTCGCCCGGCCCAGCCCCAATTTGAGGTCCCGAGCTTGGCGTACGCGGCCCTAGCAGGACAAGAAAAGGCTCAAACACAGCCGCCTGACCTCCCCCCTGTCGCCTGACACCTTATAGGGGTCCCCACACTCCCTTACGGACCGACTGCTGGCAATCAAAAGAACAACCTACACTCACCTGGCCCAGCTGCAAATTGAAGCCCCGGTCTAGGCCTTCAACAACAGGACTTCAATATCGAGTGCACACCCCCCCCTGCTGCCAGAAGTCACACCAAAGCCCCCACAAGTTACCCTATGGACAGATTTGTGGAGAAAACTGGCACGCGCTCCTACGCGGCCGCAACGATGCAACCGGCCCGAACGCAACCCGAGACCCCGGTCCTCCCGAATTCCACGCCCAACGAACCAGGCATGGAGGTGAGCGATCCCACAGCACCCCCCTCCTCACTTCACTCTCCTTTCTCCCTGCATCCTGCCTCCCCCCTCTCCATACCAGGGGGATAATGATACGGATCGTATAGCTCAAGCCGTCGCAGCCCTCCTATCCCCTATGATAACCGCCTCAGTGGAAAAGGCGGTGGATGCGGGAATGAGGCAAGTCAAGGCACAACTAGGAGAACATTCAACTAGACTTCACGAGGTGGAACACCGCCTTTCAAGCCTGGAAGAAGAAGTTTATCAGGCACAAGCTACCGAACGAGCACAGGAGAAAACCAATCAGTACATACTACAAAAACTGGACGATCTAGAAAACAGATCTAGAAGGAGCAATCTGCGATTCGTGGGGGTCCCGGAATCGCTACAGTCCTCAGCTATTGCAGAATTCTGCGCCAGACGCGTCCCGGAGGCATTAGGCCTCCCCGGCCCTTTTACGGTAGAACGGGCTCACCGAGTGGGAACATTCGCCCCTGATCGCAAGTCCCCTCGCCCAATCATAGCGAAGTACCTAAACTACAATGACAAGACTGTCATCCTACAAAAGTTTCAGCAAAACAGATCTCTGGAAATTGATGGGATCAAAATCCTGATCTTTGCGGACTATTCCATAGAAGTCTCAAAAAAGAGGAAAGCATTCCAACACATCTGCACAGAGCTACATCAGCGACAGATGAAGTTCACCTTGGCCTTCCCCGCAACTCTCCGCATCAAAGCTCCCAACGGAGACCAGCTTTCCTTTCAGGACACCTCTGAGGCGGAAGCCTTCTTGCGTTCACTGCGCACTGAATCTTACTCCGATTCCCCGCTCAGGGCCTCTCCAAACAATCGCCCTCTGGACCAGCGAAGCCCGAGGAAAGATTCCCCAAAACGCTTCAGATCCTCCGGACCTACCCACCGTAACACCCCCCGCTGACGAGAAGATTTGCTACCCCACCATATTTTCTTTAGGAACATATGTTCTGCCTGCTCCTCGGTATTAAAGACTCCAATGTCTGGACACTCAGGTATATGGCTTGTTTAAGTTTGATTGTTCTCTTTTTATTATGGCACAGATTTCTTTTCCTTTTATACCACTTCACCTCCTATAGCCTCACTTTGTATGGCCTCCTCCTGATCCTGCACCCATGAGAGGTCCTCCGTCGCGGCCATTGACATTGACACTGAGCCATTCAGGGCGCGCACCCATTACAGCGACTGGATCGTTAGGGGAGCTGGCCTGCACAGTGACTCTATGCGGAAAAAAGAGAAGTTCTTCTATTGTTATGAGATGTTTTTATTTCTTGCTCCTACCCCTCCTTATCCCTCCCCATTATTTGTCCCCAGCAACATCCATCTGCCACTAGACTCTCAGCCGCAACTCCTTCCTCATAGCCAGTCCACCCTAGTTAGCACTACCAGTTCGACTCCTCTCCTCAGGTCTACATATATTGTTAACAATTAACGGCACATAACCTACCTTCGACCTTACTCACATGAAAGTCACCTCTTGGAACGTGAAAGGGCTTAGGTCCCCCGTTAAAAGACTTAAAATTCTCCGTCACCTCAAGAGACTAAAAACAGACATCGCCCTGCTCCAGGAAACCCACCTAACCTCCTCTGACCTCCACCGAATGAAAAAACTTTGGGTGGGTACTGTCCTAGGCTCAAGTGCACTCAATCGCAAAGCAGGGGTTATCATATTAATCCACAAAAACCTACCCTGCGAGATACTGTCCGTGGAAACAGACAACCAGGGTCGTTTCCTCTCCACACACATAAAACTGGGTAACAGCACTCTAGTGATCTCTAACATATATGCCCCAAATAATCCCGGCAAAAAATTTCTTAATGAAATGTCCTCCTGGATTCTACACTCTCCGCACTTCCCACATATAGTTGGGGGAGATTTTAACACCATCATACACCCAATCGATGACAGATCCTCTTCCAAACGAACACGTCCATCTCCCACTCCATCTGATCTCACTCACTTCGCATCCACTATGGAATATCTCCACCTACATGACATCTGGCGGCTTTTCCACCCAGCAGATAGAGAATACACCTTTTACTCCAACCCTCACAACACTTTCACTAGAATCGATTACCTCTTCTGCATTGACAGTCTTATCCCCAAGATCTCGAATTCTGATATCCACGATATAGCCATATCAGATCACGCCCCCATCTCAATCTCGCTAGATACCCCTGACTTACATCCTAATCCTAAACTCTGGCGTTTCCCCGCTTATCTCCAAAATAACTCAGACTTTCAACACCACATGGAGAAAGCTTGGTCTGAATTCTCCGAGACTAATTCCCCACATGCGGACAACCCGAACCTTTTCTGGGAAACTGGTAAGGCCTTCCTCAGAGGCCGAATCATATCGTACGCTGCCTCTCACAAGAGAAACACTTTGGCAAATTCTAAGAGGGCCAGTGCCAACCTGCGCTCGGCACAACGCTCTCTCTATACTAGGGACTCCCCTGATAACAGGCTACATTGGCAGGTAGCAAAAAGGGATTTTGATACCTGGGCAGATACCCTTGAGCGGACATACAGGGCACATATGACAGCCACCCTTCGTAAATTTGGCAACAAAGCTGGCAAACTGTCAGCAAGACTCTGCAAAGGCCCTTTCCGCCCGACACACATCACCTCCCTTCGGGACACTGCAGGTGACATGAAAACCTCACAACAGGACATTAACAAAATAATGTTACAATACTACTCCTCGCTATATGCCACCGACCCTATCGAAACGAACACAGCCAAACACTTCCTAGACAGGCTGTCTCTACCCACGATCTCTCCCTCCCAACTTGAAGTCCTCAACGCACCTATCTCCTTACAAGAAATATCTAATGTCATCCGGAACCTAGCTCCCTCTAAAGCCCCAGGCCCAGATGGGTTTACCAGAGAATTCTATAAGGCCCTACAAACTATTACCGAACCCGCTCTCTTCACCGTCTATAATGGTATATGGACTGGCGGCCCCTACTTACCGACTGGGAATCAGGCCATAGTCAAACTACTTTCCAAAAAAGGCAAAGACCCCCAAGAACCGGGTTCGTACCGACCCATCTCACTCCTAAATTTAGACGTTAAAATTCTCTCAAAAATAGTAGCTTCCAGACTTGCCACCATCATTCCCTCTCTGATTCACCCAGCCCAATCAGGTTTTGTGAAGGGGAGAACAGCCACTATGAACATCCGTAAGGTAATGATGGCTCTGGAACAAGCCAAAATCAGCCCAGGAGGAGACCATGCCATCATCACTCTGGACGCGGAAAAAGCCTTCGACAATGTTAGCTTCGAATGGCTATCACTGACCCTATCAAAAATGGGTTTTACGGGCCCTTTCCAACACCTTGTACATGCCATGTATGCCTCCCCCGCGGCCAGATTGGTGGCGGCAGGCCTTCTCTCGGATGAATTCTGCCTTTACAAGGGCACGAGACAAGGTTGCCCCCTATCCCCACTCCTCTTTAACATCGCCTTAGAACCCCTCTCTAGATACCTTACTCTAGAGGCCCCATTACACGGCATCAAAATAGGATCCCAAGAACTCCGCACGTCACTCTTCGCCGATGACATCCTAATTTTCTCAACCGACCCCTCCTCTGACATGTCCACCATCAAAACAATCTTTGATGAATTTAAACTCTGCTCGGGTCTCCGCATAAATTACAGCAAAAGCGAAATTCTCCCCATAGGCACTTCATCTGTCCCTCGCTGGGCACAACACTCACCCTTTCCAGTAGCCAAGTCACACATAACATATCTAGGCATTAAAATAGGAAGACTGCCCTTCAGGGGTACCAGAAGACGCTTCAGCTGACCCCCAATGAGGTATGGAGAGAAACTCAATTAAAGATTATGCACCGTGCCTACATACCCTTCATCTCGGACAAGACTGTCCAAGGTGCAGCAAATTGCCCCATGTGTCGACAGCCAAAACCATCACTTTCCCACCGATTCTGGACATGCCCCTCCATCTCCGCTTTCTGAGACCAAATCATCTCCTACATCTTCAAAATAACGCTGTTAAAAATACCCAAAGACCCCCCTACTCCTCATCTTTGGATACTGGGACGACCAACTGCTCCCGTGGTCCCCAATCACCCACCCTACATATAAAGACTGGGCCTTGATCAGTCTCTTACTGGCTAGAAGACTAATTTTACAAAACTGGACCTCCTCTCTTTGCCCTCAGATCTCGCAACTTAAAAGGGAGCTTCTAACCTTGCTTCACAGGGACAAACTCAACACCGACTTCAAAAAAGAACTCCCCCACACACGATTTTACTCAAGATGGTGGGCCTTCATGCAATCAACTCTGTCCCAAGAGGAACTACAGAACTTCGAAAATACTTCATTCGCTTACTATGACACTTCCATTACCACTCCTGAGGAGGAAGACACTCCCATTCTCTCTTCTTCCTGTAACTCTATAGCTACTTAATACTTCAACCGATTGATGTATGCTTCCACTCCCCCCCCCCCCATTCTATCCATCCCCCCCCCCCTGTTTTTCTTTTTGTTTTAGATACCAGTAGCTCCCGAAGGACCCACCCTATTGATCCATCCAGTTATATCGTCATGATATGTCCATCTAAAAGTCACACCATATATCCCACCCTGGTTATTTTGGTTCTACACCTATATATAAATGTGCATAGACTACTGGTTTATATATATATATATATATATATATATATATATATATATATATATATATATATATATATATATATATATATATATATATATATATATATATATATATATATATATATATATGTAAATATATATATGTAAAATGTTCAAAATTATATATGTAAAATGTTCAAAAATTTTGAATACCAATTAATGTGATACCCTGTATTGCAATTTCTTTCAATAAAATCTATTGAAAAAAAAAAAAACTGCACCTTTTTTGCGAAATAGTGAAAATTGAACATGGGCAAAAATGTAAATATCCAAATTTATCTAAAAATCTGGAGGTTTTCATTTTTCACTTACAGCTTTCAGAGATTGTAAAATACCCCCCCCCCCCCCCATATAATTTCTGAAAGCACATGATCAGTAAAATAAAAAAAGGGTGCTACAGATTTTTAGGGCCCTATGATATTTGTGCAAATGTTAACAACAATATTTTCTCTAAAAATACACTAAAATCATTATTAGCAGATAGGGATGAGCTTCGAGTTCGAGTCGAACTCATGTTCTACTCGAACATTGGCTGTTCGCAAGTTCGCCGAACAGCGAACAATTTGGGGTGTTCGCGGCAAATTCGAATGCCGCGGAACACCCTTTAAAAGTCTATGGGAGAAATCAAAAGTGCTAATTTTAAAGGCTTATATGCAAGTTATTGTCATAAAAAGTGTTTGGGGACCTGGGTCCTGCCCCAGGGGACATGGATCAATGCAAAAAAAAGTTTTAAAAACGGACGTTTTTTCAGGAGCAGTGATTTTATTAATGCTTAAAGTCAAACAATAAAAGTGTAATATCCCTTTAAATTTCGTACCTGGGGGGTGTCTATAGTATGCCTGTAAAGGGGCGCATGTTTCCCGTGTTTAGAACAGTCTGACAGCAAAATGACATTTTGAAGGAAAAAACTCATTTAAAACTACCGCGGCTATTGCATTGCCGACAATACACATAGAAGTTCATTGATAAAAACGGCATGGGAATTCCCCACAGGGCAACCCCGAACCAAAATTAAAAAAAAAAAATGATGTGGGGGTCCCCCTAAATTCCATACAAGGCCCTTCGGGTCTGGTATGGATATTAAGGGGAACCCCAGCCAAAATGTAAAAAAAAAATTGACGTGGGGTTCCCCCTAAATTCCATACCAGACCCTTCAGGTCTGGTATGGATTTTAAGGGGAACCCCGCGCCAAAAAAAAAAAAAAAAAACGGCGTGGGGTCCCCCTAAAAATCCATACCAGACCCTTATCCGAGCACGCAACCTGGCAGGCCGCAGGAAAAGAGGGGGGGACGAGAGTGCGGCCCCCCCCCCTCCTGAACCGTACCAGGCCACATGCCCTCAACATTGGGAGGGTGCTTTGGGGTAGCCCCCCAAAGCACCTTGTCCCCATGTTGATGAAGACAAGGGCCTCATCCCCACAACCGTGGCCGGTGGTTGTGGGGGTCTGCGGGCGGGGGGCTTATCGGAATCTGGAAGCCCCCTTTACCAAGGGGACCCCCAGATCCCGGCCCCCCCCCTGTGTGAAATGGTAAGGGGTTACTTACCCCTACCATTTCACTAAAAAACTGTCAAAAATGTTAAAAATGACAAGAGACAGTTTTTGACAATTCCTTTATTTAAATGCTTCTTCTTTCTTCCTTCATCTTCTTCTTCTTCTGGTTCTTCTGGCTCTTCTGGTTCTTCCTCCGGCGTTCTCGTCCAGCATCTCCTCCGCGGCGTCTTCTATCTTCTTCTCCTCGGGCCGCTCCGCACCCATGGCATGAGGGGGGAGGCTCCCGCTCTTCTCTTCATCTTCTTCTTCATCTTCATCTTCTTCTTCATCTTCTTCTTCTTCTTCTTCTTCTCTTCTTCATCTCTTCTTCCTTCTTCATTTCTTCTGCGGGCCGCTCCGCATCCATGCATGGAGGGAGGCTCCCGCTGTGTGACGGCGTCTCTTCGTCTGACGGTTCTTAAATAACGGGGGGCGGGGCCATCCGGTGACCCCGCCCCCCCTCTGACGCACGGTGAATTGACGGGACTTCCCTGTGACGTCACGGGGAATGCCACAGGGAAGTCCCGTCATGTCCCGTGCGTCAGAGGGGGGCGGGGTCACCGGGTGGCCCCGCCCCCCGTTATTTAAGAACCGTCAGACGAAGAGACGCCGTCACACAGCGGGAGCCTCCCTCCATGCATGGATGCGGAGCGGCCCGCAGAAGAAATGAAGAAGGAAGAAGAGATGAAGAAGAGAAGAAGAAGAAGAAGAAGAAGATGAAGAAGAAGATGAAGATGAAGAAGAAGATGAAGAGAAGAGCGGGAGCCTCCCCCCTCATGCCATGGGTGCGGAGCGGCCCGAGGAGAAGAAGATAGAAGACGCCGCGGAGGAGATGCTGGACGAGAACGCCGGAGGAAGAACCAGAAGAGCCAGAAGAACCAGAAGAAGAAGAAGATGAAGGAAGAAAGAAGAAGCATTTAAATAAAGGAATTGTCAAAAACTGTCTCTTGTCATTTTTAACATTTTTGACAGTTTTTTAGTGAAATGGTAGGGGTAAGTAACCCCTTACCATTTCACACAGGGGGGGGGGCCGGGATCTGGGGGTCCCCTTGGTAAAGGGGGCTTCCAGATTCCGATAAGCCCCCCGCCCGCAGACCCCCACAACCACCGGCCACGGTTGTGAGGATGAGGCCCTTGTCTTCATCAACATGGGGACAAGGTGCTTTGGGGGGCTACCCCAAAGCACCCTCCCAATGTTGAGGGCATGTGGCCTGGTACGGTTCAGGAGGGGGGGGGGGCCGCACTCTCGTCCCCCCCTCTTTTCCTGCGGCCTGCCAGGTTGCGTGCTCGGATAAGGGTCTGGTATGGATTTTTAGGGGGACCCCACGCCGTTTTTTTTTTTTTTTTTTGGCGCGGGGTTCCCCTTAAAATCCATACCAGACCTGAAGGGTCTGGTATGGAATTTAGGGGGAACCCCACGTCAATTTTTTTTTTAAATTTTGGCTGGGGTTCCCCTTAATATCCATACCAGACCTGAAGGGCCTTGTATGGAATTTAGGGGGACCCCCACATCATTTTTTTTTTTTAATTTTGGTTCGGGGTTGCCCTGTGGGGAATTCCCATGCCGTTTTTATCAATGAACTTCTATGTGTATTGTCGGCAATGCAATAGCCGCGGTAGTTTTAAATGAGTTTTTTCCTTCAAAATGTCATTTTGCTGTCAGACTGTTCTAAACACGGGAAACATGTGCCCCTTTACAGGCATACTATAGACACCCCCCAGGTATGAAATTTAAAGGGATATTACACTTTTATTGTTTGACTTTAAGCATTTTTAAAATCACTGCTCCTGAAAAAACGGCCGTTTTTAAAACTTTTTTTTGCATTGATCCATGTCCCCTGGGGCAGGACCCAGGTCCCCAAACACTTTTATTGACAATAACTTGCATATTAGCCTTTAAAATTAGCACTTTTGATTATTCATGTTCGTGTCCCATAGACTTTAACGGTGTTCGCGTGTTCGAACGAATTTTTTTCCTGTTCGCATGTTCTGGTGCGAACCGAACAGGGGGGTGTTCGGCTCATCCCTATTAGCAGATACAAACACAGCAATTGTTACAAAATCCCTGCTCAATTCCTACTAAATGTTTAACCTGTATTAAGTTAATAAATAACAAGTATTTGTAAATTTTAAATTGCGCCTTTTTGCAAAATGATGAAAATCGAATATACACAAAACTGTAAAGAAAGATATTTCTATAAAAATCCGGAGGTTTTCATTTTTTACTTACAGCTTTCAGAGTTTGTAAAAGACCCGCCTAAACCAAATATTTTCTGAAAGCAAATGACCAGTAGAATAAAAACAAGGTACGACTGTAGGGGCACAATAGTTGCGCAACCCAAATGTTTATCAAATTGCTGTTCTTACCCAAAAAACACTAACCTTATTAGCATACAAAACACAACATAACTTACAAAATACAAACATACCTGACTATGAGCTACACATCTTAATATATATTACTCAATCATTTATATATATACTGCTCTTATTTAGGGATTCCAATATGCCATGAACACGTTTATATATTTTTACATTGCTAGTCATATCTAATTATTTTTGTTTTGATTGGGTTCACCCATTTTTTTTACATATTTATGGCTTTAGTGTTATTTAATGAACATCAATATTGATCTTCATCCTTCTAATCCAAACATGGTTATACCTAAGGATGGACTTTGTTTACCAATATTTAACAATATTTTTTGTTGTTGTTAAATCCCCGTCCAATTCCTTTTCCTCCTCTCTTCTCTTTGCTGAATTGTTATTTGAAGTGCTGTATTTTTTTGAATTTTTTGAATTTTTTTCTCCAAAAGGTTCCCTTTGTTCACTGGCAGCTCGCACATATATTTTGTTGTACTTATATCCATATTTTTACAACTAAAACTAGCTGCTTAATACTGATGATTAAACATATATTTTGAAGTTTTTGGAGAGCATTTCAATATAGTTCTGCTAAGGGGCGTCTGGATTGGCGTTTTTGCTTTATACGCCATTCCAGTACCCCAATTTAATTTAGTTAGGTTTTGAACCAATATATGCACATGGATATATATATATCTTTGTTTAATTACACATCCACATGGATAAGAGTCCAAGTTTATGGTTCATCACCATTCTAGAAACATAATATTAATCTTGTATATGATGTTTTTCTATGGTTAAAGGTACGTCTTTACCACATAACTAAAAGAAAAAAAAATCTTTATATATTCTAAATATATTTTTTGTTCTTGTTTCTGAATGTTTGTCTGTGACATATCTGTTTTTTGCTTTCAGATCATGGGCTTGATGATTATGGACTATGTAGATCTAACAATCATGCTGTCTTGAGATCATGGTACCTGTTGTTGATTTTTTGCATATTAACTTTGCGTGCATGTCTTGCACATATTCACTCACATGCATTTACCCTCAGTCCTCATCTTATTATACATATATATTTTTAGAACTGATTGCCCTGTGTCTACACATCTTTCTCATACATGATCAGTCTTTATTCAGATAATATATATATCACTGCCCATTTGTCACTATGCACATTCACATTTTGAAAAAAAAATAAAAATTTGACCCTGGATAACCGGGTTATAAATTGTTTTATTTGTTCATACTATAACACATATCACCACACACGTTTTTTCACATGTGCTCATTCATTATATGTATATTCTATACATTTATGGATATCACATTATTTTAACACCTATTTTTATTTTTATTTTTATTTCATTTATTTGTTCACTTTATTTTATTACATCTCCAAATTGTTGTTTCTAGGCTTACTTGCTATGGGGATTTCCATTTTAGATTTACTAACCAGCAGCAGGTGCGGAGATCTCATACGACTGCTTCTCAGCTGTATTTTCTCATCATTGCATGGTCACATGTTGTAATATTTTTAGTATATGTATGGCTTTTCATTCCCATTTTAGCTAGCTATGAGTAAGCACTTGGTGTAAGTGCGAAATGCGTCAGTTATTCTTGTACCCCCCAATAGTCGAGTTTTGTGTATGATCCTGTATTTTGAATAAAAAGACAGATTTATCCATTCCGGTATGCGGCTGTCCAGGTCTTCTTGTTCTCTTCTACTTGCATTAGCATTTAGCCAGCACCTGGGGCTCTTCTCTTCCTGAAGGTAATGAGACACAAGCACTCTGGTTTAAGCCCCTCTTTGATCGGAGGATCCCACATCATCTCATTTAATCTTGTTTAATTTCTGGACTTTTGCTTCTTTATCCACCAGCTCAGAGGTATTCCCAGATTGCTGATTTCACTGTTTCTATCTTGTCCTCCAGTTTGTTTTCAAGAAGAGTTTGTCTACATATATATATACCATTATGGATCATGCGGTTACCTCAACACCAGTGGCTGATAGCGTGTACAGCAGAACTCTTACCAGGCACCTTCTAACAATCCGTTAAGACAATCTTTACAAACACACACGTCACAACTTTCTGACGATGATGGAGTTTTACTGATTCGCCATTTCAGGAAATTGGAACAATTTATGGCCAAGGGAGTAAGAGCGTATTGGGACATCAGCTCTTTATTGGAATATTTATCCTAGCACATATCCCACGAGGATTGAGGATAAAGAAATTCCCTACTTCAGAATTATTTGGCGATCAATTAAAGAAAGATTGGACTGACGCCCTTGATACATGTTCATTTAAACTTATGAACATTTTGATTGCCTCAAAAAAGAAAGACTTGGAGTTGCTACAATCGGATATGTCTTCGATCCAAAAGCATCTCACAGCTCTACAAACCCACACCGGCTTTACAGACCTGGATGGACGATTAAATAAAAAATTGGATAAAATGGAGAGATCAGTAATTGACAGCAAAAGAGACAAGATGGCCCGAGATAAAAATGACTATAAGAGCAACAGGGTATATACGTGGAAAAGACCACCATTTGTCCCTAGTTGGCAATGCAGAAATCGGGGAAAACAGGTCAGTTTTTCTGACCTTGAAACCAAAGCAGCAGATGATACCACCGCACATACCACATCAGACTCTTCACTTGATCGGTCTATAGCCCCCTTGGAACCAGCAAGATCTGGCAATGACTGGAGCCCTGGAAACCCCTGTGGGTCCCGACAAACCAAGAAGAAAAAATCCTCCATAAAAAAACCAGGAGAGGGGGCAAGAGGCAAAAGAGATCTGGACAATGTACATTACACTCTGCGGGGCAAGAAGAAATAATAGACTGGAGAGTCATCAATATTTCCAAAAGACCATTGAACAGAGAAGAATTGGGTCTTTTAGCGAAGGGCCTCAATTTTTGTCCTAAAAGACATTTCAATTTATTTGATACCATTTTGGATGTCAACAAATTTTCACGTTCTCTAACTCTTAAAAAACATTATTTTGGATTCTCCACAGAGGATACAGAGGTCTCCTTTAACGACTGCGATACAGGTGAGTCTCCCCCTTCACCTATATTATTTACTGAAGTTTGTGCTTTGCGTGACTTAATTGATTTGACACATGAACAGGATCTATCTCCCACGGATCCCACTGATGTTCAACATAAACTACCGTTCAAAATCAGATCGGAATTTTATCCAGTGGCATCCAGGGGAAAGGATCTCGATCTATTTCAAAAGATGGTGGAGGGCGACTTAACGCGCCTGGCTCGCAGCTGTCATAGGAAACCCACTAGTGATAATTTAACTTTAGATGAGAGACATGCATTTAAACAACTGATGGCAGACAACAGCATTGTCATCAGAAATGCAGACAAGGGTGGGATGGTTGTTGTATTAGATTCAGATATGTATAAAATGGAAGCTTTATGCCAATTGTCTGATACATGCACCTATTTACCACTTAGTTTAAATCCCACTATCCCTTTTAAAAAAGAACTATCCACCTTACTTGACAGGGCGGTGCAGGTAGGTCTTTTTTTTCAGAGGGATAAAGAATCATTTATCCCAGGGCATCCCATCATGCCAGTCTTCCACCATTTACCGAAGGTCCACAAGAGGCTAAATCCCCTTACAGAGCGACCCATTGTGGCTGGCATAGGTTCACTCAATGAACGCCAGAATGAATGGATAGACTCTCAACTTCAACCTTTAACCATTAACCTGCCGGGTTACCTGAAGGACACCAAACATTTACTTGGTAAACTTCAGGATTTCAAATGGGAGAGCATTTATAGGTGGATAAGTTGTGATGTCACGAGTCTTTATTCCAATATTCCACATCACTTGAGCCTTCAAGCAGTATCCTGGTTTCTTAGCAGGTCAGGTAAACATTCCCTAGTTCTCCAGTAGTTCATTTTACAAGCGTTGGAATACTTGTTAGCACACAACTTTTTCATGTTTGATGGGGGCTATTACCTCCAGAAATGCGGGGCCTCTATGGGGGCGAAATTTTTGCCCTCATTAGCCAACCTGTTTATGGGTTGGTGGGAGAGGTCCCGCATTTTTGGACCAGATATCCCCCGTCGCCCAGACACTGTTCTTCTGTCGTTTCATTGATGACCTTTTGTTCATCACCTCCGATGAGAATGCAGATTTGAACACCTGGCTTCTTTATTTCAATGATAACCCTTTAAATCTAAGGTTTACAGGTGTTTTACATACCAACACCATAGAATTTTTGGATGTGAGACTGGTGGGTACAGGTGGGTTGGTTCATACTAGTCTCTACAGGAAACCCACTGCGGGAACGCTCTACTCAGAGCTGTTGTGGAAAATGTTATATTAATGTATTGTCATAAGTCTCCCAGTGTCTGTTCAATTGTAGCCCGCTCTAAAGAGCTGACTGGGGCAGACCAACACTGGTTGAGATCCGTTTGGTAGTGAAAAGCTCTTTGGGGATGTAGAGAAATGTTTGTGGAGTGGGGACGTGTGCACCAGCTACGGGCCCCTGTGCGATGCACAGAACGATTGTCTGGTGGGTGTGTGTTCGCTCTGCAAAAACATTATCGGTTTAACGAGTGTGCTCTCATGTTGCCCCTGTGTGCCTGATCAACACATTTGTGGCCCAATGAGTGTACGCCTGCCGATAATCTCTCGTTCCACAAAGACAGTAGAATAATCCAGGTATACATTGTTCTCTGGAACAATGTATAATAGGGATTTCTATCAACGGAAATACAGGAGTCTTTTGGGTTGTTCTGGTGGGAGACAGGGTTAATGTTTGAAAGCCATGTGGCTTCTAAAAACATACATGCACCCTGTCTCTGCTCAGACACACCCATAAGACTCCTATAGTCATTGTTCATTGGTTGTTGCATTTTCCTGTGTTGTTAAATCCTTATATGGTCATTGATATCCTGTGAGGTCATATCCTGTGAGGTCACAAGCTTTGTAAGAGGTGTTATTGGCTGTTGGAGGCCGAACCCTCAAGCTTTGGGACTTGCTATTGATATGCTAATAAAGTGGCTCACTCAGACAGCTGAGGGAGGCTGGCTGCAGGGTGTTTTTTGGAACTGGAAGCAGGAGGATGTGATTATTTGTGAGCATGAGGCACACACCAGAGGATGAGCTACACCAGAGGAAAGACATATGATCAAAAGGTGAGATGCATTTATATCATTAGACGAAATTGTTATTATGATTAGAATCAGGAGATTTGGCTGTGTGCTTTGCGTACAACCAAATTTCGCTGACAGAGCCGACTCCGCACACCCCGGCCATACTGTCAGAGGAGTGCCATATGGACAATTCCTCAGGCTTAAACGCCTATGTAGTACATCTGAGATGTTTAACACAGAAGCCAGCAACATGGCACATAGGTTTAAAGCGCAGGGTTATCCTGATTCTCTTATTAATAAAACACTCAGTACTGGTAAGACCATCCCCAGACACTCACTTCTAGTGGAAAAACCAAATAAAAGAACGAAACAAAGATTGTCCAAATTTTCAGATAATAGCCCAATTTTTTCAACATCATATAGTTCAGAGTTCACCCAAATCAAGGGCATTATTAACAGATATCTTCCTATCTTATTTAATGACCTAGTTTATAATAAAATTCTCTCTGGAGGAATGCAGATGGTTTCCCGCAGAGCACCCACGTTGGGTCGTTTCACCCAGTCTATTTCTTACCAACAAATCAAAGTCCAGTTGGTTAAGTTTCACAGGAAACTTTAAATGTGGTGTAGGAAGCTGCAATTACTGTTACTATATCAAAAAAGGCAAAACTATCCAGTCATGTAGTAATGGTAGAGAGTTTAACATCTCTTCTTTTACCAATTGCAATACCCAATATCTGGTATATGTCATTACATGTGAAAGTTGCAAAATTCAATATGTGGGTCGTACAACACGTCGCCTTAGGGACCGTTTGTACGACCATTTACATGACATAGAGAAAGACAAATTAACAAATGTAGCCAAACATTGGATTTTTGAACATCACAAAAATACATCCAGTCTTTCTATTCAGGGCATTGAAAAGGTTGTGACTCCTGTTAGGGGAGGGGATAAATTTCAATTGTTGTGTAAAGGTGAAGTATATTGGATTTTTTTCTTTAAATACCAGAATCCCGTCAGGCTTGAATTATGAATGGGATGTTTCCCATTTTTATGATTAAAAAATACCTGACTGTGAGCTACACATCTTAATATATATTACTCCATCATTTATATATATACTGCTCTTATTTAGGGATTACAATATGCCACGAACACATTTATTTATTTATACATTGCTAGTCATATCTAATTATTTTTGTTTTGATTGGGTTCACCCATTTTTTTTTTTTTTTTTTTTTTACATATTAATGGCTTTAGTGTTATTTAATGAACATCAATATTGATCTTCATCCTTCTAATCCAAACATGGTTATACCTAAGGAGGGACTTAAATTGTTTTCCAATATTTAACAACATTTTTTGTTTTTACAACTCCCGTCCCATTCCTTTTCCTCCTCTCTTCTCTTTGCTGAATTGTTATTTGAAGTGCCGTATTTTTGGAATTTTTGGAATTTTTTCTCCAAAAGGTTCCCCTTTGTTCACTGGCAGCTCACTCATGTATCTTTTTACAACTAAAACTAGCTGTTTAATACGAATGATTAAACATATATTAGTTTTTGGAGAGCGTTTCAATATAGTTCTGCTAAGGGGCATCTGGATTGGCGTTTTTGCTTTATACGCCATTCCAGTATCCCAATTTAATTTAGTTAGGTTTTGAACCAATATATGCACATGGATATATATATATATATATATATATATATATATATATATATATATATATATATATATATATCTATATGTATATCTTTGTTTAATTACGCATCCACATGGATGAGTCCAAGTTTATGGTTCATCACCATTCTAGAAACATATTAATCTTGTATATGATGTTTTTATATGGTTACAGGTACGTCTTTACCACATAACTAAAAGAAAAAAATGTCTTTATATATTCTAAATATATTTTTTGTACTTGTTTCTGAAGGTTTTTCTGTGACATATTTGTTTTTTGCTTTCAAATCATGGGCTTGATGATTATGGACTATGTAGATCTAACAATCATGCTGTCTTGAGATCATGGTACCTGTTGTTGATTTTTTGCATATTAATTTTGCGTGCATGTCTTGCACATATTCACTCACATGCATTTTACCTCAGTCCTCATCTTATTATACATATATATTTTTAGAATTGATTGCCCTGTGTCTACCCATCTTTCTCATACATGATCAGTCTTTATTCAGATAATATATATATATCACTGCCCATTTGTCACTACGCACATTCACATTTTGAAAAAAAAAAATACATTTTTGACCCTGGATAACCGGGTTATAAATTGTTTTATTTGTTCATACTATAACACATATCACCACGCACATTTTTTCACATTCATTATATGTATATTCTATACATTTATGGATATCACATTATTTGAACACTTATTTTTATTTTTATTTCATTTATTTTTTCACTTTATTTTATTACATCTCCAAATTGTTGTTTCTATGCCTACTTGCTATGGGGATTTCAATTTTAGATTTACTAACCAGCAGCAGGTGCGGAGATCTCATACGGCTGCTTCTCAGCTGTTCTGTATTTTCTCATCATTGCATGGTCACATGTTGTAATATTTTTAGTATATATATGGCTTTTCATTCCCATTTTAGCTAGCTATGAGTAAGCACTTGGTGTAAGTGCGAAACGCATCAGATATTCTTGTACCACCCCACAGTCGTGTTTTGTGTACCCCATGATCCTGTATTTTGAATAAAAAGATGGATTTATCCATTCCGGTGTGCGGCTTTCCAGGTCTTCTTGTTCTCTTCTACTATAACTTACAAAATCCCTGCTAAATTATTACTAAGTCTTTGTACTTTGTATGGGTGTACTAAAGCGTACGCCCATAGAGGGCCATATGGAGAGCTCTGTTTACCTGCACAAGGATGCACAGGAGCTCTGTGCATCTCTGTGCAGATAGTCCCATTCATGTCAATGGGGATGCAGCGGCTGTAAGGACAAATCTGACATTTCTTCGGGTGTAGGCGCCTGGCCACAAACGCAGACAGTGTGAGTTCAGGGACATGCACCCACACGGATGTCAAGTTGGGAGAAGTGCTTGTGTCCATACATCTGCTGTGTCCCAGTTGACATGAATGGGACTGCCTACACACAGGAATGCATGGAACACCAATGCATTCCCCTGCAGCCACTGTATCTCAGTTGACATTGATGCGACTGCCTGCATGGGGATGCGCAGAACACTTGTGCATCACTTTGCAGCTAAACAGGGCCTTATTTTAGTATGCCCCACAAGAATGAGACCCTAGGCCTTGTTTAGATTTGTGGTTGGGGGTGGCAAAACTGTGCTGTTCAGCTGTGTTTCTGCCATTGGACAACCTTCCCCCTTTAAGGTGCAATAGGAAACAGACAGGGTTGTTTACATACTGCAGCTGCAAGGCGTCGCTTTGTGCCCACAGCAAAGTTGCTTTGCATCCACCGAATGCTACACATTCAAGTCAATGGAAGTCCCGCAAATGCTCCGCAACTGCGTGCGATGCATGTGGTTGTGGCGCATTTGGGGTTAAAACAAGAGGTGAGGAAGCAGCGGATGTCTTCCTCACCGCCTGTCAGTAGCCACTGGAATATAAACTTAATGCGGATCAGGCTTCAGAGGCAAGGGAGACTTAGATTCATGTCTAAATCTACCCTTATATATATGGAAAATGTGCAGCTCTAAGCAAATAATGATCAATATCAAAAATAAAATTGACATATGAAAAAAAGCAATATAAATAGAGAAGCGTGTTCCGTGAGAATTAATGTCCAAGGTGTAAATAGAAAAAAAAAAAAAAAGGGGAGAATCAGACAAGTCCCAAATGTATTCCAAAAGGGTGAAGTTCAAAACATAAATGGGTGAGAGTCACAAAACTCCTGAGTGAACATCCAAAATGTGACAGAGGTAATGTAGATGATCCACCACCAAAAGCACCAGTCACTTACCAGAAAGGATAGACTCATACAGGTGTACACCTGATGGGTCAAACAGGCTTTACAGGATGACCAGGGAATTCAGGCTCACTAAGTGGATACAGTCTTCAGGCAAACACTCCAAAACGATGGATAAAGCAGGTAAACCCTTAGGCCCCTTCCACATCCCTGCTCAGTAGGGAGTCTGTGTGCCAATCCCCGCTGAGCAGGCAGATGGCTGGTCTGTGTCCACTCCGCTTATGCAGAACAGACACAGCCTGCTCTCCTCTATAGGTGGTGGGATGTAAACAGACTGCCGGTCCGTTTACACTTGACTGCCATTCAATCCACTATATTGATAGGAACATCTGTTTTTAGCAGATTGGATGTAGGCGGGTTTAAATGGACATAAGTCAGTTTACATCCATCACTCCATAGAGGATCATGGAGGGTTCGACTGTGTCTGCCTGAAAAACTGACCCAATCGGTCTGCCATTGTGAAAGGGATGTTACTATTTATTTATTTATTTTGTTTTTTTAACATGCACAATTCATTTTTTTAAATATATTTTTTATTTTTTTACAGATTTTTTTTTTTTGAAGGGTGGGGTTGGAGAGACATTCAGCAAGGGGAAGCTGACAATTACATCCAGCCACGGAGATCGGTGCTGGCAGAGGGGGAAAGCGGCCAATGCTGGGGGTGTGAGATGTGCTGGAGGGGGATATTAGTAGCAGAGGAAGGGGGAGGCATTTTAGTGGCCAGGGCAGCAGGTTGGGTGGAGGAACAGAGAGCAGTAGGAGACAGGCAGGCAACAGTGGTGGTGGGGTCACATTTTAGGTGAATAGCTCTGATCAGTGGATTGTAATCCGCTGATCAGAGCTATAGGATTGTTCAGCAGAGTCTGCTGAACAATTATGATATAAGTTTATGGTCACTGAAAGGACCATGAGCTTAAAGGCAGAAGGATAAATGAGGTCCATATGGCGTACAGACCTGGCCAGCTAGAAGCAGTGCTGAAGGTCCATATGTTGGTATATCCTGTCGTTCAATATCCCTTTTCCTTTTAAACTGCTGCCTTGTACATTTCTGTAACATTTAATGTAACATGGCAGCCTGGAGGCCTTCTGTCCATAGTTAGAATACAGAACTTTCTCAGAAAAGTAATTTCCTCCTTGTGATTGGCTAATTTTTCCCAGAATTCACATTTTAGGCATCCACTGCAACAAAAAAAATATTTTGGTAAGAAACTCACAAAGGGATATTACTTCTAGAACCCTGCAACTTAGAACACTGCAAGTGCATCAGCTGATTAGGGATGAAAAACACAGATTTCAGGCATCCCTTACAACACAAATTACATTTTTGGGGAGATATTCCCAATAATAAATCACGTCTAAAGGGATGCAGACCTTGCAAATTTCCTCATTAGAGCCCTGCAGGGGCAGCAGCTTATTGTTAATTATGAAATCACTCCCATTAGATTAACTTTCCACATGGACACAGACAAACAAACAGTTCTTTCTTCAGAATAACAAAAGCAAAAAAAATCTACCGCAAAGTTTGTTAAAATCCTTGTAATGTTTTTCAACAAAAGTTGAGTTAATCTTTAAGGTTATTTTAAGAGTTAAGTGTTATTGTAGTGTTAAGTTTCAGGGTTTAAAGTAGATGCACACCCTAATAAGACACAAAACACTTCCAGGGCTTAGAGTACTGCCATAAAGTTAAAATATAATGCAGAAAAACTGCAGTATGAAAGACTCCTTTTGGTATGCTTCATCAGTGCAGCCCTCTTTAGATGGGGGAATCTGGTAGACAACTGTAACAAAGCACACAGGAGAGTACAAACGCCAATTGTATTACCAAAGGTTTATTGAAAAAAAAAAAAGGCAGACAAATCCATACTCACAAAATAGGAAATAAATGAGCTTTGTCTTATACCAAATAATGATCCAGTGGGGGTTTCTTATAGCCCAACTTGATGCAACCACTATGTTGGTAAGCTGACAAGTTTTGTAGTGCTGCATCAAGTTGGGTCATGTGACACCCCCACTGAATTGTTATTTGGTGTATTACAATGCTCATTAATTTCCTTTTTTGTGAGTGTGAATCTGGCTGTTTGTTTTTATGTTGAAAAACCTCCAATGCACTAGGTGTTTGCACCCTCCTTTGTGCTTTGTTATAGATGTAAACATTAACTGAATGGCAATTAAAGTTGTAGTAAACTCCGCTTTTTTTATCTATCCGGTATAAAATATTAAAAGTGTATACCATTTAATATAGTCATAGTTCAGAGACACCACTAGAGTTGTCTGTTTATATCTATATACTGTATAATACACTCAAAAAGAGATATTCCTAAAATTCCTAGTGGGATACAGGACAATGAAGACTCAAGACCAGATGGCCTTCAATCTTCATTGTCCAGTGTCCCACTAGGAACTTTGACTATATTAAATAATATACACTTTTAATAGGTATATATCTTTACTCCGCGAATGTTATTGCTCCAATACCTGCCGGTAGAGTTGGGCGAACAGTACAAGCCGAGCAAAAGTTTGACTCAAACATCGCCTGTTCGCCCATTCATTGAACACCCAAATTTGCGGGGCTCTCATTGGGATGTTTGCCCACCGAGCACCCCACAATGCACTGTGTGCTGCATAGTGCATAGCTGGTTGTTAAGGAGCAGGCCGAGAAGCTGGCTGCTGTGTCCTTAACAATGGATGAGTCATCAGCTGTCAACAGGCTTCCCCGCTGACAGCTGAATAAATAAAAACATTTCTGGCAATAGAAAAAAGTGAAAAAAAAATGGCGTATGGGTCCCCGCAATCCATACCAAGCCCTTCACATGTGGTAGGGATTTTATCTGAGCATGCAGCCCAGCAGTTTAGGAAAGGGGGGCAAGTGAGCAGGAGGTACCCCAAAGGACCTTGCTCCTATGTTGATAGGGAAAGGGCCTCTTCCCGACAAACTTAGGCAGTGGTTGTGGAGAAAAACAGAGAAGCCCTAGGGATAGTGCAGACACAGAGAGAGTGCAAATTAGGGTACACCCAAATAGTATGTAAAAATATATAAATCCACTTTATTGGTACAGAGTAAAAAAGTATAACAATGAAAATATACAAATATAAAAACAATGATACATATTAATTGAAAATAGAACAAGCTGCTGGACTTAAATCACCGACATGTTTCGGAAGCCAAAAAGAAATATTTTTGACATATGTATATCCTTCTTCGAGGTAAATAGACAAGCAGACTATTCCATGTTCTATCAAGGGCAAAAAAGGGGGGAGAGAGAGGGGATATTGTATCAGTATTGTGAGTAAATAATTTACAAACAATAGGATAGAGCATGGTGGTATTGCAGCATATATAAGGTTTAAACAAAAAATGTCTATTTGTACTTACAGATGTATGTTCAAATCTTAGAGACATGCACATCAGTGGATGAAACATTAGGTCAAAGGTATTTCACTCAGCTGTGTCTCAAAGCTTCATTTATATGATTTTAGTAAACTGGGGAATGAACCCTATAAGTAGTAAGTCAATCCCATAGATGAGATATGAGCTTGCAATAACTGAAGCCAAGCTCAAAAGAGGGCAGATATAGTGCTTGTCCTGAAGCAGTCCATCAAAGCATACGGGGATACCACACAAAAAAGCGGGAGACGGATATCTAAAAATATAATGAGGTGTGGGTATCAGAATAGCAGGCAACATAGTATGTATATGGGCCAAAACGTTAGAAAAAAAGGGGGGAAGTATCCATAGTAAAGCATTTATGCCATATATGTATTACCTGGAATGCGGTGAACAAGGCTTGCTTACAGGAGTCTCTGGCATTTCCTGGCTGTGCAGCAAATGATGCTGTTCTCAGCCAGGATATATACGCCCAGAGATCAGGTGAATGCTATGACAGCAATTAGTAGTATGTAAGAATCAATAGGGAGGGAGGGAGGAAGGGGCGGAGACAGGCACTGTGGAGCGTCAACTGACTGCTCCCTCAGACACCCATCACCTCGTCCCAATCCATGTATCCATCTCCCATCGGCATCCCCCGGCCAATGCAGCATCCGACATCACCGCGTATAGCGCGGTGACATCAGACGTCGACACGGCCGCCGACATGGAGGTGGGCGGAAAAGCCGAGCGATGTAGGTACCCAGTGCGCATGTGCGGAAAGATACTGTTCGCACAGGAGTCTCCGCCAATGCAACCCTGAACAGGGAGCTGCCCCAAAAGTGGCAGGAATCACCACCAAAGGGGCCCCTCGTGTCGGGGAGCCTCGGTTGACCACCAAGGACAGTCACATCTGCCTGAACTAGCTGCAGAATAACACAGATGTGGGCATGTGGGATGTGACACAGAGTGTAGGGTTCCCCTATTCCTAGTTGGTTTCCATCTCTCCTTTTCCTATTTTTTCTAGGCAGTGGTTGTGGGGGTCTGCAGGCAGGGGGCTTATTGGAATCTGGAAGCCCCCCTTTAATAATTGGGCTCCCCTTTATGTAAATGAGTAGGGTACACTTTACCCCTACTTATTCACCAAAAAAGTGTCAAAAATAAAAAGACAGGAGGCAGTTTTTGACAATTTCTTTATTAAAAAATGAAAAAACAATGTCCCGCATTGTAGATCGATCGTCAATCACGTTGCCCACTGCATCACCGCAGCCAAAAAATAAAAAAAAGATCCGCCCACAATGAAGGCTAACCACTGAATGCCTGCTCTGTCCTTTGACAGTTCTTAAATAGGTAAGGGGCAGGGCCACCTGATTATGTCACCTGGTGGCACCACCCCCTTGTGATGTTACCAATCCAGCATGCACCATCATTTTATAAGGGGGTGCTGCTTACCCACTTAAGAACTGTCAAGCAGCGGAGCAGGCATTAGGTGGTTAGCCTTAATCACGGTGCAGAGCGTGCTTTTTTGGGGTCCGGTGGTGTGGCGGGCGTCAGGATTAGCGATCTACATTGGGGTCATTGTTTTTCTATTTTTTTAATAAAAGAATTTTCTTCTTTTTTCTTCTTCTCCATCTTCTTCCTCCCCTCTACTCATCCTGCATCTTTCTCCGGCTTCTTCTCCGCTCCATCCACACGATCAGTGGGAGTCTTCCGCCGAAGAAGATGGGGAAGAAGAAGATGGAGGAAGAAGAACACCAAAGAAAGACCAGAAGAAAGAAGATGAAAGAAAAAGCGGAAAGAACAAGAAATTAATAAAGGACTTGTCAAAAACCGTCTCTTGTGTTTTTTAACCTTTTTTGACACTTTTTTTTGTGAAATGGTATTGGTAAATTTGTACCCCATTACCAATTCACACAGGGGGGGCAGGATCTGGGGGTCCCCTTCTTAAAGGGGGCTTCCAGATTCTGATAAGCCCCCCACCTGCAGAGCCCCACAACCACCGGGCAAGGGTTGTGGGGATGAGGCCCTTCTCCCCATCAACATGGGGACAAGGTGCTTTGGTACCCCAAAGCACCCTCCCAATGTTGAGGGCATGTGGCCTGGTACAGTTCAGGAGGGGAGGCACTCTCTTGTCCCTCCCTCTTTTCCTGTGGCCTGCCAGGATGCATGCTCGGATAAGGGTCTGGTATGGATTTTTAGGGTACCCCCACACCATTTTTTTTTTAATTTTGGAGCGGGGTTCCCCTTAATATCCATGCCAGGCCTGAAGGGCCTGATATGGAATTTAGGGGGACCCCCATGCATTTTTTTTTTTAATTTTGGTTCGTGATTCCCCTGTGAGGAAATTCCATGCCGTTTTTATCAATGAACTTTTATGTGTATTGCTGGACCGACAATTCATTATAGCCGGCACTAGCTATAGTAGTTTTACATGACCTTTTTTTCCTTTAGAAATGTCATTTGTTCTAAACATGGGAAACATGCACCCCTTTACAGGCATACTATAGATGCCCCCCAGGTACAAAATTTAAAGGAATATTACACTTTTATTGTTTCACTTTAAGCATTATTAAAATCACTGCTCCCGAAAAAACGTCCGGTTTTTAAAACTTGTTTTTGCATTGATACAGGTCCCCAAACACTTTTTATGACAATACCATGCATATAAGCCTTTAAAGTTAGCACTTTTGATTTCTCCCATAGACTTTTTTTTTCTATTCTTTATTTTATTTTATAGTAATACAAAAATACATACATTTCCCAACAAGGGAATTTTAGGCTCATTACAAATCTTTAAAAATATTACACACATTTACCCTACCCACCCATATCCCAAAAAAAAAAAAAAGAAAAAAAAAAAAACCCTCCCAATCTCCCTCTCTCTCTCCTAATACACCAACTGCCTCTATGTCTCCATCAATAATAGACACTTCTCCGTTTTCCTAAATTCGAACCATTTCTGCCATGTCTCTAGGTATTTCTCCCGTGAACCTTCTATTAAATGTATTGACTCCTCCATAGATCTCACCCACTCCACCCTTATTATCCATTCTTTCAAACTTGGAGCTTCGGAGGCTTTCCAGAAACATGGTATTAAAGCTTTAGCAGTGTTCAGAAGAAACAGAACCAATGACCTACTATATTGGGGTACTTTCATATCTGTATCGTGAAAGAAGCACGTCCATAGACTTTTTTTAATTTGTTCTCCCATAATCTGTGAAATTATTCCTATGATTTCTCCCCAAAAGATATGAATTTTGGGGCATTCCCACCAGAGGTGCGCAAAAGTTCCAAGGGCCCCACACCCCCTCCAACAGGTTTGGGGGTTCTCTGTCCTATATTCATGCGCCCTTTGGGGGGTCACGTACCACCTTGCTATTAGTTTATAACTCATTTCATGCGTCTGGGTGTCTCTTGCCGATAAATAAACCATTTTTTAATATCTTAAGCCTATGTTCCTCGTCTCTCAGGGACCCTATTTCTCTTTCCCACTTATCCAGATAGGCGAGAAACCCATTGTTTGCTTCATCTCTAAGTATTTTGTAGATTTTAAATATACTACCAGTTATACTCAGGGGGGAGCTTAGTAATTTTTCTATTGCTCTAAGTTGACCCCTTCCCCTCAGTGGTTGTGGGAGAGAATGTATAAAGTGCTGTATCTGAGCATACCTCCATTTGTCCAGTGGTTTGTTTCCCCATTCCCTAGTGATTTCTATATACTTGTAAAATCTATTGCCCCTCATCACATCCTGCAATTGTATTACATCTTTTTTGCCCACCTTGTAAAATATAAGTGTTCCTCCTTCTCTGGTTTATAAAGGTCTTATTCTTTTATTCCTTGACCCTTCTTGCCATTCATTTACCTGATTTATTGCCCCCTGATACTTTTCCTTATTTATGGTATCAAAGGCGCATTTCCTATCCTGTTCTAATAGTTTGTCTAGTTTCCTTCTCCCATAGACTTTTAAAGGGTGTTCCACGGCTTTCGAATTTGCTGCGAACACCCAAAATTGTTCACTGTTCGGCAAACGGGTGAACAGCCAATGTTCGAGTCCAATTCATGTTCGACCCGAACATAAAGCCCATCCCTACTTATTTCACACCAGAATATAACTATTGTGTACCTGTATTACAAACCACTTTGGTACAAGTCCCAGGCATAAATATTAGAGCTCACAAAGGGGAAAGAGAAGGGACTTTGTTATACCATCAATATATGCAGAGTATAAACAATAGATAAAAGATAAAATCACATATTTATTGAGATGACATTAAAAGTAACCCCGTAACTCTTAGCAAGTTAGCAAAATTACAAATACAAAATATTACAGATTGATAGGGTATATCATATCATATCATATCACTAAATCACTTGTCACAGTGAAAAAATGGAGTTAGAACATGATGAGCCCTGACCAGTTTCAACTGATTAAGTCTTCCTCAGGGGGATGGCAGTCTTAAAGGATCTCTAGAATATACATAAAGATAAGTATAGCAAACAAAACTAAACCAAAATACATTAAAAATACACATGTTAAAACATATAAAGGTTACAGAATACACTTACATGATACAATGCACAATCTTAGCATACTATGCTGGAAGTTTCACAGAGACAGGGGTTAACAATGCCAGGGAGGTGTAGCATGTGTCCAGAGCACAAGGGATATGTAAAGGAACAGCCAGTGTAATTGAAAAAATCCTAATGTGGAAACACATAAATTCTGTGAGCAAAATAACCATAACAATCCTGAAGGTTCAGTAATGGCTATAGAGAGGTAAAATCCATCAATACCTGTATCTATGTTAATTGTTCCCAGAAAAGAGGTTTGTATCTCAGACTAAGGCACCAACCCCCTCTGCCGGAGCAGAGAGATGAGCTCCAGATGACCCTGGAAAAAGCTATAAAAAACAATAAAATTCAAAACTCTGTGGTCTCTATAGACTAATGAACATATACAAAAAGTAAATCCCAAAGAGCCTGATCTTACCAGTGAAGGAGCGAGCTCTATCAAGACAGGATGTGACCCTGTTGTTTAATAACTAGAGAAGTCCTTGTGCTGCCTCTGTGATGAAAAACAATGAATAAGCCATAAATTAAAGCAGTATAAATGGAAAACTTGATATGGTCATATGTCTGTAAGCCACCAATCAGCAGAGTGCAGCTGGGCACCCAGATCATAGACGGCAGGTGTGGGTATAGGGTGGACTTGCAGGCTGATCATGGGAGACATGTGTCTCCAATATCCCCCACTGTCAGCTACATACAGCAGGCCTCACCACGGATGACATAATTTCCGGTGCGCAATGGCGCACATCGTGGTGTCATTTCTGGGAGTAGCAAGGTTGCAGCTGCCATGATGGAAAAAGGTGGCACATTACAGTAGATGGAGAGCAGTGCCAACATGCAGCTAAACAGGAGGGCGGAGAAAACCAGCACCATCCTGTGGGAAAAGAACAGGTTCTCCTGATGGATGGAGGTGTCTGATTCCCATGTTGGCCCCCCTAGGAAATCAGAGGGGGCTGAGCATGCCGGGTGCAAAGAACTCATGGAAGAAGAAGGAAAAGGAAAAAAAACACCATACA
Source organism: Aquarana catesbeiana (assembly GCF_042186555.1). NCBI lineage: Eukaryota > Metazoa > Chordata > Amphibia > Anura > Ranidae > Aquarana > Aquarana catesbeiana. Next base: position 492,202,198 of record NC_133325.1, read on the forward strand.
TGGAAAAACAAAAACAAAAAGTTATCCCCTGATCCGGGGGAACCACCAGTATTTACATAAACCATAAAAAATAGTAATAAGATGAAAATGTTGTGTGAAAACAGACAGAACCAGGAATAGGTATAAAAAGGGGAGTGGGGAAAATAAAAGGAAAAGAAAGAGGGGAATGGGTTCAAATTAGGTGTTTTGAGCACCCAGAGGTAAAGCCATCCAGGTATGGTCTAAAGTTAACTCGGGGGGCTTTGTAGCCCTGAGCTTGTGCATCCACCAGGTTTTCTTCTGGAGCAAAATTTTATTCCAGTCTCCACCCCTGGGATCCGGTGAATGCATATCAAGAGCCCAGAAGAGGAGTGGTGAAACATGATAGTTATGTGAGTTGATCATGTGTCTTCCTATAGCAGAATGTACATCTCCTGAGGTCGCAACTTTAACATGCTTTAACATGCTCTTGATTCTGCACCAGAATTCACGTTCTGTCTTTCCAATGTAAAATGCCCCACAGGGGCAGTCTAGAATGTAGACTACCCCAACGTAAGGCAGGTAACATAGTGTTTTGGTCAGAATTTCTGGCCATTAGGAAGAGTATGTGATCCTGATGACCTAACATATTGGCACCATTAGCACGACCCACATGCCATGGTTCCCAGGGAAGAATTAGGTGTAACATGGAAAGATGTGAACGTACTAGAGACTAATTTATCCCTGATTGATGGTGCCCTCCTATAGGTAAATAGAGGGACAGAGGGTATGAGTTGAGCAATTCTTGAGTCTGCTTGTAGAAGGTGCCAGTATTTTTGTACTTGTTTTTTAATGAGTCCATGTTGAGAGCTGTAAGTTGTGATAATCCTCAGAGGTTGTTCGGAATTCAGATTAGATTGAGTTTTTTTGGTGAACAGCAAATAAGTGCGATATTGGGAAAAGGCACGATTGTATGCCTTATGTAGGCACGATTTTGAATAGCCTCCCTCAAAAAGACGATTTTTTAGATCAGCAGCAGCTACTTTAAATTTAGTATCGTCACTGCAGTTGTGTTGCAGTCTCAGATACTGAGAATATGGAATGGAATTTAACAATGGTTGCGAATGAAAACTATTTGCTCTTAATAATGTATTACCAGATGGCTTACAATACAGGTCACTCACTAGAGTGCCATCTGATGTGATTTCAATTGTGACATCCAGAAAAGTGACTTTCTGCTTATCAAAAGTCATAGTGAAGGTAAGATTGTAGCTGTTGGAATTTACAGTATATTGGAAAGGCACTTCTGGAGTAGGCCAACTTGGTCGTTCCATAGAAGAAAAACATTGTCTATGCACCCATGCAATAGTAAGATGTGTTTTGAAAAAGGAGAGAATTCCTCTGAAAGTAAAAGGCGACGTTCCCACTCCACCAGGTACACATTGGCATAGGATGAGGCACAACAAGTCCCCATCACTGCACCTTGTACCTGGAGGAAGTGGGAACCAGCAAACATGAACATATTGTTTAACAAAATAAATCTCAACAGATCCAGGACAAAAAAGTCAAAGAGCTCCTGAGCATGGGAGGTGCTTTGTGCAGAGAATTTTATTATGACAGTAAGACCCTTTTCATCTGAAATGAAGCAATGCAATGCCTTCACATTTATTGTGACTAATAGAGTTTATGGAGCGATTGCAAGATCCTCAATGAATTGAAGAAAATGGGAGGTGTCTTTAACACAGGAAGATAGACTGACAACAAACGGTCTCAGAAAACTGTTGACCCACTTGCTGGCATTTTCAGAAATGTTGGCGTTACTGGAAATGATAGGCCTTCCCGAAGGGTCCACTTAAGATTTGTGCGCATAGAATACCGGAAGACATGGATGTAAATTGTTAATGAACTCAAAGGTCTGGGTAGAACTAGGCCCCCTGCACAGGCTAGCATTGACAAGGGTATAATAACGTGCATTTGAATGAGCAATCCTTGCCGGAGAATTTGGCTTGCACCACTCTGAATTATGAAGGATCTTTAGGTAAATGCATTGTAGTCTTGGCTGTTTTTCACTGCTGTGTGTCCTCCCTTGTCTCTTGGCTTTATGACTATGGACCTATCCCAAGCTAGACCTTTAGGAGTTGTATGTTGTGCAGGAGTGAGGTTGGACATAGGGGGAGAGGGTGTTTGCAAGGATTCTATGGCTTTTGTGATACATTGTAAAAAGGCAGCCAAATGGTGATTAGAATAGACAGAGGGAAATTTTAGGGATTTTTTCTTTAGATTAGTGGATGCAATAGGATTTGTATAATCTCCTGAGACCATAATATCTGCTAATAGTTGATCAAGATCAAGACGATCAATGAGATCTTGATTGTCTCCCTCTTCATAAAGCAGGCTTAGATCACACAAGGCCCTGCATTTTTTTAACCACTTCAGCCCAGGAAGGTTTTACTCCCTTCTTGACCAAAGCACTTTTTGTGAATTCGGCACTGCGTCGCTTTAACTGACAATTGCACAGCCGTGCGACGTTACACCAAAACAAAACTTACATCCTTTTTTTCCCCCAAATAGAGCTTTCTTTTGGTGGTATTTGATCACCTCTGTGGTTTTTATTTTTTGCGCTATGAACAAAAAAATTACGACAATTTTGAAAAAAAAGCAATATTTTATACTTTTTGCTATAATAAATATCCCCAAAAAATATATAAAAAATGTTGTGTAAAAACAGACAAAACCAAAATGAGGTATAAAAAAGGGGAATGGGGAAAACAAAGGCAAAAGAAAGAGGAGAATGGGTCCACATGAGGTGTTTTTAGCCCACAGAGGTAAAGCCCTCCAGGTATGGTCTATAGCTAATAATCTTGTTTAACCCGGGGGGCTTTTTAGTCCTGAGCTTGTGTATCCCCCGGGTTTCTTTCTGGAGCAAAATTTTATTCCAAACTCCACCCCTGGGATTGGGTAAATGCTTATCAAGAAGTGGAGTGGTAGAACATAATAGTTGTTAGACATGTGCAATTCGTTTCAGTTCGAATACAAATTCAGATGAATTTTTGGTTATTCGGAGATTTGGATGTATAGTTTTGTTAATTCGTTTTCTAACGAATTCCAACTTTTAAGAATAATTCAAATTCTGATCGGTCAAAAAATGATCGATCGATTTGAATTCTGTGTGAAGAATAGCTGGTTGATAAGCAGCGGGATGGGAAGCTGGCCACCCACCTCCTTAACAACCATGAGTCATCATCTATCAGCTGGCTTCCCAACTGACAGATGAATGTAAAGAAAAGAATGTTGGCAATAGAAAAATGTTTTAAAAAATGGTGTGGGGTCCCCCTAGTCCATACCAGGCCCTTTGGGTCTGGTAAGGATTTTAAGGGGAACCCATGCCAAAATAAAAAAAATAAAAAAATGGTGTGGGGTTCCCCCAAAAATCCTTACCAGACCCTTAGACCCTTATCCAGGCATGCAGCCTGGCAGGTCAGGAAAGGGGGGGGAGCGGCCACATGCCCCCAAAATGGGGGGGGGTGGGTGCTTTGGGCAGGGGGGCATGTGGCCTGGTATGGTTCAGGAGGGGGGCTCACTCGTCCCCCCTTTCCTGATCTACCAGGCAGCATGCCCAGAAAATTACATGTTCAAAAAACTCATTATGTCTCCTAAATTATGTGTTGGGGTGTTTGCTTTCCAAAATGGGGTAATGTCGTGGGTGTTTCCATTGTCCTGGTGCTTCAGGGCATTCAAAAGTGTAATAGGTAGTCAAGAAATGAAATGTGTAATTTATGTCCCTAGAACACCTGACAATGCTCCCTACGTGTTGGGCTTCTGTATGTGGCCTGGTAGGGAAAAAATCTCACACATGTGATATCACCATGCTCAGGAGGAGTAGTAGAATGTGTTTTGGGGTGTATTTGTATGGATGCATATGCCGTGTGAGAGAAATTACCTGTTAATATGACAATTTTGTTGAAAAAAAAAGAAAAAAATCTTAATATTGCAAAGAATTGTGAGAAAATATGAATCACCCCCTCTCAGTCATTACCCATTCTCCAGTATTAAGGAGACACTACAAACTATTTAGATGTATTGATTTACATCTTCTTTATCAGCTTTCTACATTCTATTTTTTTTTTTTTTTTCATTACCAATTTTTCGACTCAAAACGTGATCAGACTGAGTTTGAGACAGTGTGGTCTCATATGTGTTCTCAGTCGGGGTGGAAACTCATGTCTTTTCCAACCCCATGTTCTACTCCTATAATAGATTTAAGGTACAATTCACATGGTTTAGCAGAAATATAGTTATTTCTACATGTAAAAAGAGTTACCGTACAGCTCTTAAATTCTTTAATTTCCTCAATAGGATTAAGCAAGATGCTTTTCCCATTAACTTCCTGTGCACCTATTTATCTACAGACATAATAAATCAAGGTTGTATTTATAATACAACTTTTTTCAGTACATAATATCACTTCCTGCTAGATTCCCCAAAAAAACATACCACCATGACCATCAAAATTATTTCACACAATGTACAAGGATTTAATTCCCCTAATAAAAGTAAAAAAGCCTTTTTACAATATAAGAAATTAAACACAAAAATTATCCTTTTGCAGGAAACTCATTTTATGAAGGATAATCATCCAAATTTCTCTCATAAAGCCACAATCAATCCTTCTACACATTATCATCCTCAAAAACTAAAGGGGTAGCCATTTTTATTCACCAATCTCTCCCACTTGAGGTTCAGCGGGTTTATAAAGATCAAGACAGTAGATTTATTATAATTAAAGGTATCCTGTCTGGTGGGGAACTAACAATAGCTAATGTTTATGCACCAAATGATACACATACCACATTTTTTACACAATTCTTCAACACCCTGCAATGTTATCATTCACCACATATCATATTAGGTGGAGATTTTAATTCAGTTGCACAACCAAATTTAGATTGCAGTAGATACAATATAAATTCGAAAACATTCTCTAAAACAACCTCTAAACATTTAAACGGTTTACAACTCATAGACTCATGGAGAACATTAAACGTGGGTGCACGGGAATATACTTTTTATTCACACCCACATGATTCCTATTCATGCTTAGACTATATTTTATGTACTCCCATAATCTTATCCAATGCTTGTGAAGCGTCAATCCATCCATGCACTTGGTCAGATCATCAGATAACCACGCTCAACACACATTTTATAGGTCTTTCCTCAACACCTTACTCCTGGAGACTCAACAAGTCTTTATTAACAGAACCCACTCACCAACAAGAAATAGCCTCAGCTATCAAAGATTATTTCACATTTAAAAATACACAAGACATATTCCCTACTACTTTGTGGCTAGCTCAAAAAGCAGTCTTGAGAGGTCATCTTATCAAAATGGCAGCTCAATCTAATAAAGAAAAATGAGCAAAAATTCACTCCCTTACACTGGATCTCCAAAAACTATATAGAGAACATACAAACTCACATGATCCAGATATCTTTATCATGATATCGCTAAAACGCAATGAACTGGATTCTATACTTACATTTAAAGCAGAGAAGGCCCTCCGCTGGTCTAAAGCCAAATTTTTCCTCTCAAGTAATTCTTATTCAACAATGTTTGCCCACAAATTAAATAATTCTATTAAACCCACTCACGTCTACAAACTTAAAAATAACACTAAACAGTTAGTCACTCATCCGCAAGACATTTTATCAATTTTTTCAAAATTTTATTCAGAGCTTCTATCCAAACCTTCTTCATCAATCCCTTCCTCAACAATATCATGGCTGGATAATATTCCATTCCCTTCATTAACCCCTTCACAGATGGACCTTTTGAATGCTCCCTGTACAGATGAAGAAATCCTCCAAATCATTAAATCCCTTAAAAGAGGTTCTGCTCCATATTTAGATATCTCCAAATCAAAAATTTTTATACACCATTCCTAAAGGGGGATACACCATTATCCCAATTATCCATTTTTGAATCAATCTGTACAAAAGATCCATTTGCTAAAGGTACAATTTCATCACTTTATAATCAATTATATGGAGTACCAAATCTTAATAGACCCTCTTACGTTCAGAGGTGGGAGGAGGACCTGAGACGAACTTTAGAAGACACGGACTGGTCTAACATATGGCTCACATCTAAGTCATCTTCACCCAACATCTTAGCACTGGAGACAAATTATAAAGTCCTAACTCGCTGGTACCTTGTACCTGCTAGAGTGGCAAATATTCACCTAATACCTCAGCTCTTTGTTTTCGAGGATGCCCAGAAACAGGCACATATTTACACATATGGTGGACGTGCCCAGTAATCCAAACCTTCTGGAAGGAAGTCTTCGTGATTGCATCTAAAATATTTAAAAAAATAATACAACCAGATCCATATTTAACTGTACTTAATCTAAAACCGGAATGGTTAACACTCTCTCAATTCAAACTTATGATCCAACTAATAACGGCTGCAAAACAAACAGTGGCCAAGGCATGGAAATCTCCTACATTGGTACTAGCAGAAACAATTCACAGAATGAATAATACAATATCCCATGCTAAGATGGTAGCCATCGATCAAAATCAAATTCCAAAATTTGAAAAACTTTGGCATCCTTGGATAAAACAACAGTTCCTGTCAAACTTCAATGACTCTGTCCTGTTGCCATGGTAACAGATTAAATGACTTACAGAGACACCCATTCTAAGAGAACTAAAAAGAATAATAAACTGACGAGCGGGACAACCTTGTGGACCATACCTCTACCTTTCAACCCTTTTTCTTCTTTCTCTTTCCTTTTCTCCACCTTACGATTAAAGCTCATTATCAGAATTTATTTGACCTATATACACTCTACTTGTAAACAATATGTATAGTAGGTATAAATCATTTAAATACCTACAAAAGTAACTAAGGAAATGATATATATCTTTAATTTAGGTTTACGTGAACCCAATGTTTAATATTTTAAATTTCATGATATTTACCTATATAAACCCTACTGTAAAACAATGAGCTTACTTTATAGATCCTTGTAAACTTACTTTATGTATCTTTATAACATTGTATACTCAATAAACTTCTTTTGACAAGGAAAAGAGGTTCTGCTCCTGGCCCAGATGGATTTTCTTCTTTTTACTATAAACAATTCCATCATCTCCTAATCCCTAATCTTACCAAATTATTTAATAAAATTCTAAAAGGAGACCATTTCCCAGAAGAAATGCTAATATGTCATTAATCACAAAACAAAAGAAAGATCACACATTGCCCTAAAACTACAGACCTATCTCTGTTATTAACAACGACCTTAAGATTTTTAGCAGACTATTAGCAAATAGATTAGCAACAGTAATCCCTTCCCTGATTTCCCCATACCAATCAGGTTTTATCCCAGGCAGGCAAATTACGGACAACATTAGACTTGTTACAAATATTATTCAAGACGCTAATATTAAATCACAAGCCATACTCCTTTTAAGCCTAGATATCAATAAAGCATTCGATAGTAGACATGTGCACACTGAAATATTTCGTTTTAGAATTTCGTTTTCGGCCGAAAAATACATTTATTTAGTTACTCTCGAAATTAGTTTTTCTTTATTTCGTTTTTCGTTAAAAACTTGCATTCGTCCGAAAATCGAAATTAATTAAGGTCGAATCTGTCATTGAAGGCTTATGGAGTCTGTCAAATGTTCAAAAAAGATTCGACAGAGCAGATAAACTGTACGACGCAGCAATCGTACATTTCGCACAGAAAACTGTGGTTTTTATTTACTTTTGCTATATAAGTATCCCCAACAAATATATAAGAAAACAAATGTTTTCCTCAGTTTAGGCCGATATGTGTTCTTCTACATATTTTTGGTAACAAAAATTGCAATAAGCGTTTATTGATTGGTTTGCACAAAAGTTATACAACCCCTGGCAAAAATTATGGAATCACCAGTCCCTGAGGATATTCCTTCAGTTGGGGATGATGAAATCATTTATCAAGATGATAATGCATCTTGCCATAGAGCAAAGACTGTGAAAAAATTCCTTGAAGAAAGACACATAAGGTCAATGTCATGGCCTGCAAACAGTCCGGGTCTCAATCCAATTGAAAATCTGTGGTGGAAGTTAAAGAGAATGGTCCATGACAAGGCTCCAACCTGCAAAGATGATTTGGCGACAGCAATCAGAGAAGGCTGGAGCCAGATTGATGAAGAGTACTGTTTATCACTCATTAAGTCAATGCCTCAGAGACTGCAAGCAGTTAAAAAAGCCAGAGGTGGTGCAACAAAGTACTAGTGATGTGTTGGAGTGTTATTTTGTTTGTTTGTTTTTCATGATTCCATATTTTTTTCCTCAGAATTGAGTGATTCCATAATTTATTCCCTGTGCTTGTTCTATAAATCTAACTGTAACTGGCCACCACAATTATTTTTCTTGATTTCTTTTAGTGTTTCTTAAAGCCAGAAAGTTGCCATTTGAAATGCCTTTAGTTTTTGGCCATGTCTGTGATCTGCTTTTTTTCTACAACAATAAACAACTGAAGGAACATCCTCAGGCACTGGTGATTCTATAATCTTTGCCAGGGGTTATAGCGTCTGCAAAATAGGGATAGTTTTATGGCATTTTTATTAATAATTTTTTTTTACTAGTAATGGTGGCGATCAGCGATTTTTACTGTGACTGCGACATACATTGGACACATCGGATGCTTTTGATGCCATTTTGGGACCATTCACATTTATACAATGATCAAAGCTCAAAAAATGCACTGATTTTACTGTGTAAACAATGACACTGGCAGGGAAGGGGTTAACCACCAGGGGGCGCTAAAAGTGTTAATTGTGTCCTAGGGAGTGATTTTAACTGTAGGGGGATGGTCTACCAGTGACACAACACTGATCACTGCTTCCGATGACAGGGAGCAGAAGATCACTGTCCTGTCACTAGGCAGAACAGGGAGATGCTGTGTTTACAAAGGCACCTCCCCGTTCTTCAGCTCCGTGACACGATCATCGGCACCCGGCGGACATCAAGTCCGTGGGTCCCGATGTCACGTTACTTTGCGCAGCTGTGCCACTCTGTCGATATATATCGGCGTGAGCCGGTCGGCAAGTGATTAAGAATGAAATCACATATTATGCCCAAAAACAAGTCCCCCCCACACACACACACACACACACACACACACACACACATATAAACATATATTATTGCTATCACATGTGATGTCAGTAAAGTTAAGTGAAATTTTTTTTTTTAAAAAGGAATAAAACATTTTCAATTTATCCTCCCTCCTGGGAAAAACCAAATTTACACACAGGTGTGCCTAGCCTACACATGATAGCATAGTTTGCAGTTGCACATGTTAAATATATTATCGCCACGATCATTTTAAGAGGAATATTTCCATGGCCGTTATTTGTTCTTAGTTATCACTAAACTGAGCAGTAAGTGCTTTTAAGTTTCACTTGACCTGACCACCTGTAGGTTACGCCCCCTTTCTGACCAGGCCATATTCTGCTATTTAGCGCATTGCAGCTTTAAACTGCACGCTCCTGCGATGTACTACCCATTGAAATTTATGCTATTCTCCCGCCACATATAGATCTTTTATTGGTGGCATTAGTTCACCGCTGGGTTTTACATTTTTTGTTATTGAAAAATAAAAAGAGTTAAATATATATATAAAAAACAAGAAAAAAGTGTTACGGTGGCTGGACTTAACCAGCTTGAGGACCTGCCATATGTTTAGTTACTATGGGGGGGGGGGTCCACATCCGCAAGTGGGTTAATGCTTTGCAAAAGAAACAAGAAAGGAAATTTTACACTATACAGTTCACACAAGCGCGTAATAATAATTAGAACGGTGGACTGGAGTGGACAATGGATACTCGGCACAATCCCAATCCTGTCTTTTATTATTTATTGTGCACCAAAAAAGCATACGTTTTTCTTACAATAAATTTGGTTAATAAATAAATGTGCAAACCTTGTGCTACATGAAAAAAATGTGCCTAATCCAAAAATTCCATTTGCATTGTTTCATTTTACGGGTTCATTCTACATGTGTTTCATGTGTTGATGTCATTTTCAGATTACAATTGTAGTTTAATTGTGGAACACGTTTCTCTTCTCTTTTTGTTTTGCAGTTCCATAGCGCGTACACGCAGGCAGTTGGGGGGGCGCAGAGGGAAGCAGGTGCCTCTCCTCCCCCATGAGGCGGAGCTTTTAGCGGCTGTAGGGGAAGATGAGATAAACCAGCTGCTGGCTCATCAAGGTTGGTGTCAGCATTGCATTGTGTGCAATGTGTGCAGGACATTTTTTTTGTCAAGCATGCGATGTGACATAGTCATTTACCATGATGTGTTTGATTTTATTTAAAGATCGTATCCAGGACCAGTGCCGTCGGAGGCAGAGGGCGAGGAGCAGGAGTCCTCCACGTCATCAACGTGCAGTAAGTACTGTAGTAGTGACACTAATACAGTGGTTCCTTTTCCATTTGTCCAGCCTTCCATTGTCGATTCCAGTGTCATTGCTTCTCGCTCAAGCAGTGACAGGTAGAGCCTCTGTGATGCTCTGTCAGGTAACGCAAGCGCTTGCGTAACTTACGTAATCTGACAAAACGTTGCCGCTCTTAAGTGAGGTGCCTGATCAGTGGCAGTGCACCTAGCACTTGCCTGTGCCGCTGGAACCAGGACAGGTAAGTGCCTCGCATTTGTTTTTTTTAATGATTTTTTATAAAAATGTGAATACATGTCCCTGCCTGCCTGTAGATAAACGTTAGTGACCTGCCCTGTATTTCCATGCTAATGGATAATTAATTGTATCTATTTACACTACAGTATATTTATTTATAGTAATTTGAAGCTTGAATGTTGTAACGTTCATCGTTTCTCCTTTATAAATAGGTGTTATCCAGTCAGAGGGGGAGACTCAGGAGGAGGAGGCTGAGGCAGCAACCCCCACATGTAAGTTAGTATAATCTTGCTGGTAACTGCTGAGTGATCATACATGTTCTTGTACTAATGTGTGAGATTGTTGTACACTGCAGATTGTAATGTTCTTTTCTATCATTAATCAACAGCTACTGAGGCTGAGCAGGAGGTGGAGGAGACCTGCCCTCTAGAGGCTGCTGGGGATGCGGCAGAACAGCCAGAAACGGCAGATCCAGGGAGTAAGTATAAATTTTTTGTATTTTTCAGGCAAATATAGTATTTTAAATATGAAATGCTGATGGCATACCTTGCCTAGAAATGGTTGTGATTTATTCTGCAAGGCTTCGGTTTAGCTGGAATTATTACTTATATTAGTCCCCCTCTGCAGCTGATTCCAGTCTTCCTGTTAGCGTGACCTGTGCTTGTTATTTCCTCAATGTCCCTGATCACGCCACCTTCTTGCTGCAGTTCAGATTTCCAGTCTGAGCCAATCACTGTTAATCATCGTGAATAACACAGCAGGCTGGAGGGGGTGTGTCAGAAAAGAATCTCCAGCTATTGGCTGCCAGTCCCTGGACATTTTCAATCTCTGGCATGCCCCTAATGCATGCATTAACACTTTTCTCATGATGTTATACCTGTTATACCTCCTAGCCTAGACCAGGAGTGAGTAACTTACCTAGCCTAGAACATAAGTGGGGCTTATTCAACAATCAGTGGCCTTACAAAATTATCAACTTGAATGGCTTCTCTTTGGTGAGTGTAATGTTAAAAGCTGGTATAGCTGACGTGTTTTTCTGCAAGTGCAACTGATCTTCCATATTTGTGACAGTCAGTCAGTCTGGATGATGTAGATTAGTTAGTGGTCGGTCAGCACTTAGGCGTCCATTACACCTTAAGATTTTCTCCAGCTGCCTGTGCGACCAAGCGGATAAAATCTTTCTAAATTACCCTTTACACTGCTCGATGTGTAGAGTGGAATCCCTTTGTACTCTGGCCGGGGAGGACACTCAGCTCTGCCCCGGTCAGAGTACAGTAAAGTAGTACTACACCTTCCTGCACAGCTCTGCAAACTTGGTATGACACAGGGAATTGACACAATCACCACTATCTCCTACACACAAATTGATTAGGTGCATCTCACTAAATATCAAAAATGGAAAACTGGTATGGAAGTGAAAACATCTCAAGATGTTACATGATTGTCTACAAGGGCTGGGAGATAATTGCCTTTATATAATGTTAGGGTGAAGAAGCCATGTGTATTGTATTACCTATCTATCTAATGTATTTTCTTTTCTTCATAGGTGAAGTCTTCATCCTTCAACTCCACCCGGTGGACGAAGGCCTGGACCTGCCCGCATCTGGTTGGGCTGACTGTCCTTCCCCAGTGGTTTCTACAGGACATGTTCTCCTCCACCCTTCATCAATATCGCCCCACCTGGACACAACCATTGGTGCCTCCTCCCCAGTGCATCCTTCTCCACCCGCTCCAGAACAAGTACACATCCCCCACCCTCCAGAGCCACATGTGACTGATTATCTGTGGCGCATTGTGGAGGTCCAAGAGAGACAATATGCCTTAACCCGGAGGCTGTGTCACTCTTTGGCCCTCCACATTCGCCGGCAGCTCAGTCACTATGTGGCTCTGGAGAGGTACCAATGTAGCCTCAGGAGATAACTGGAGGCTACTCGGTACCTTGGTGACCAGATGGCTGGGATTAATATGTTCCTACAGTGACTGGTCACCAGGTTAGGGGAGAATGTACTTTTATAATTTTTTTTATTTTAATCTTTTGTTTGTTTTGTTTATGTTAAAAATAAAAAAATTTTGTTCAGAAATAATTATTTTCTTGAGTTTTGCTTTCCTTGTTAGATTTGTGTGATGTTTATCTAAATGAACTAGTCCATTTATTGTTACTAACTTACTAGAGGCCTTATAATTGTAGTTTTTCTACATTTAACCATCAGGCTGAACTTAGAAAATTGATGAGATTTCTCTCTACACACCATGTAGAGAGAATGTGCAAAGGGTAATCCCATGTATTGTGCCCAATCACGCCGTTCTACTTTCCCCCCACTAGAATACACAGCAGATAGTTACAGCAGGGGTTAACCACCATACAGTCCTCAACAGTTCACAGGACATAGGTTGCAGGCTTGCAATCATGAGGGCAACGGTTAACCGGGCAGAGGTTCACAGGCTAACGCAATCACAAGGGGCAAAAGTTCAAAGGGCAGTGTCATGGTTATGCAATAGAGTTTGTCTGTCAGCTTACCTGTCTCCATGTGTTCATCTCTAGAGACCAGCTGACCTTCACCTGACTGCTTTTGTAAACTGTCCTCTGGCATGGCTCCACCCCAGATCCTACCAGGGAACCCTATATTAACCTGTGCACTGCAAGCCAGCAGTGCTGATCAACCATTGTGTGTTAGCTTTCGTGTGTACTGGCTGTGTTTCCTACGTCTGATTCCAGTTACCGACTTTGGCCTGTTCTCTACTATTCCTGTCTGCTCGTGACCCTGACCATCCCTGTTTGCCCGTGACCCTGAACCTTGGCGTGTACTCTGTTGTCCTTGTCTGCTTGTGGCTTATCCCTTACTTGCTTTTTGTTCCAGCCTGCTGCCTCTTTCCTCTTCTCCTGTAGTCTACCGTGAGCGTGAGCTGTGAGACCCTGGGGGCCGCGACCTGGAGCCAGACTGCAGCGCAGTCCATCCTCACCACTAGAGGCTCTGGTGAACACCTGCTGGCTCTTAGACCCCCTGCCCTGGGGAATCTATGCTCTAGCTCCCAGTGGGATCTGTGTTAGTGATCCAGTAGACCTGCTTCCTGAACCTCTCAGGGTTCAATCCGCAGCAGTCAGTCCTATTGTCCACTACCTAGCGGTGCACTTCCAATTCCTACAGAGTGCATCTGTCACCTAGCCTCAAGGTGACCTGACAGGCAGTCATCATTTCCAGGGCTTGAGCAACATAGCAGCAGGGTAGATTACTCACTCACACTGGTGACTTCGGATAATTGCAGATGGTCATGAAACAGGTGGAGGATCAGAGAGGGCCCTGGTGTCCCCAGGGTCAGAGATGGCAAATGGGAGGGGTCCTGGGCATCTGGATGCAGCTCAGCAGTGACCAACTAATCTATCTTGCATAGATTCACGTTTCCAACTGTATGCTTCTTTGTGCTATGTTGTGTTGGTAACATATTCTGATCCTTGAGTTGAGTCTCTCCATCAAGAGGAACTGTCATGCTGTTGAAGTCATCTTTAATCATTGTCTCTATTTCCAGACCATCAAACAAAAATGGTTAAATTAGCACATGTTGCTATTTGTATTTACAAAGACAGCAACACGTGAGCAGTAGCGCCACGTCAAGGCTTCACCCCTTGCTACTGTCCATTCACACAACATTCATTCATGCAATCACTCACACTCTAGTCACTCTACACAACATTCATTACAAAAAAGGGTGATGGAAGAAATAAAGGGATAAAATTTGGATTGCTTAAAACAATATAATTCTATTTAAATCTTGGGGTCATACCAAAGACAAATAGACAACTGCTATTGTGTCAAGTGGTAAGAAAATTGAAAAAAAGATTTTCCTTAACATTTGGATGGTTCCTCTGAGTCCCATCTATCTTCACATGGTAACAATGATTTAGGTCTCACAAGTTAAGGGTAGGGTAACCCAGCTTGGGGAGGTTAAATTTGAGGAAAGTTATTTGTTTCATCAAATGGGGTGTTAGTTGTGAACGGTGTGGATTAAGGATATTCCCAGTTGGAGGACAGGATAGTAGTTGCTGGGCAACCAGGCAAAGACCAGGCCACAAACTTTTCTTACCATCCCAATAGGTCAAAGGGTCCTCTGTAGGAAGCAAAGGTGCTTCATATAGGTAGGCCCTGACCATTTCAGAGGCACTGCTCTCCTCTCGATTACCTGCTGCTTGACCTGCATCCACCAGATTGTCAAGTGCCTCTACACAACATGCACATGCTCCACTCTGTTGTTTTTGAGTGATAGTGCCAGGCCTTGGAATAGCAGACATGGCAGGTGAATCTTCCAAACCAGCCTCATCCGGCATACATCTCTGTTGCTGCAAATTACGGACCCGTTCAATCAATTTTTCTTTCCAGTAGGAGAGGCTGTTGTCTCTGAGTGCCAGTTTACCTTTGATACTGGGATCACACAGGGAAGCCAGCATGAGTTCAGGGCTTTTGCGGACACGGTCATTTAGCCAATCTTTTAAGTTGTCTTGTAGCTTTCTGATGAAAGACGCTACATCGGCATGAAGTGGGCTGCTACAAACAGGCTCACTGTTTTCTAGGAATGATCCCATCTTATCTATGAGATAGGTAAACAAGGGTATGACCTGTCCTAGGCTGGCATTGCTCTGACTCAAGTTTTCTGTCACATTCCGAAATGGTTTTAAGACATAAACGAGCTGCCCAATTATACACCAGTCTTCACGTCCCAGTGTGGAATCAATCCCAATGCTGTGGCGGGATGATAGATGGCTGTCTTTTGCTCCAAAATGCGTTCCAGCATTTCCAGGGTATAGTTCCACCGGGTGCTGACATCTTGTTTCAGGCGATGTATGGGGAGCCCTGTTTGTTCTTGCTCCTCCCTCAACAGTTGACTAGCCGCTACACTGCAGTGGAAATGCCCTGCAATCTTTCTGCAAAAGTCCAAGATTTGAGCAATCTTGTTGTTTTTCTCCACTGGGATTGCACCCTTGACCACTAAATGCAGTATGTGTGCAGAACAGCGCACACCGACAAAAGATCCATCTTGGAGCGCTTTAACCATGTTTGAACCTTCGTCTGTCACAATGAACCCAACAGAGACATTGGTGACTGCCCGCTCTCCAAACCAATTGGCCAACATCGATCTAATTGCCCGCAATATGTTGGCAGAGCTGTGTTTATCATCACGGACTTCTGTGTGGAGCAGGAGAGCTTGATAACCCTGCTGGTCTTGCGCTGCAGACCTGCTTCCTGATGGAGTTTGAACTGTTATGCCCCGTACACACGGTCGGATTTTCCGATGGAAAATGTCCGATCGGAGCGTGTTGTCGGAAATTCCGACCGTATGTGGGCTCCATCGGACATTTTCCATCGGATTTTCCGACACACAGTTTGAGAGCAGGCTATAAATTTTTCCGACAACAAAATCCGATCGCGTCAATTCTGACCGTGTGTGGCCGAACAGGCCAAAGTGCCACGCATGCTCAGAAGAAATTCCGACACGGAAAACAGCTCAGTCTGGTAAAATTAGCGTTCGCAATGGATACAGCACTTTCATCACGCTGCAATGTTAAAAATGGTTTAATACAGCGCACTCTCTTCTTCTTTATAATGTGACAAGAATTAAGTAGTTTTGCTGCTCATATTCACACACACTTCTCACAAACTTATTTTTTTTTTCTTGGGATTCCCTGAATATATTGTTATTTGTCACATCTGACATAATTTTTTTTTTTTTGGATTTAAAGCCATTTTTTATTTCTATTTTATGTTTGTATTTTTTCAAAGGCTGATCTTTGCTTAATGTTATTGTTAGTTTTACTCCAGACTATTTTTGTGTGTGTTTTGTGTGTCAAGTTACCACAACACCATTGATATCTTTTTTTATTTAATCTCAAGGAGATTGTTTGTTGTTGGTGTCCCTTGTTAATTTCACATTGTATTTTTGAAATGTACCTGAATCCTCACAAACAAACAGTCCTTTTTGAAGTAAAACACACATAGGCAAGTATAATTCAAACCAAAATTCCTTTATTAAGGGCTCAGAACCAAACAAAGAGGGAGGCAACGCTGGATAAACATGAGAAATTAGTGAAGCCTTGGACCCCCAGGGCAGACATCAATTCTTGAACATCAAAATTGGTGGCCTGAGGAGTCCATATGTAAGGGAGGGCAGTCTGGTCCAGAAGTCCCAGAGATCCGGAAAGCAGCAGATGACATCTGTGTCCCCAGGCTGTGGTACCACAAAAGGCTGCATCTTTTGGCCGACCAGACTGGATCCAGGGTCCTCACTTTCTGGTCTTCCTTCCACACTTCATTCCCGGCTGTGGCTCTGCTGTTGGAGATGTGGCAGGAGGAGGAGTAGGACCTGGAGGAGGGGGAGGACTAGGAGGACCTGGAGGAGAAGGAGGAGGAGGAGGAGGACCTGCAGGAGGAGGAGGACCATGTGTGAGTTCACAAAGGTGTGTATCAGATGTAATTTGGGCCCTCATCCCCTTATTAGGAGCCTCCAATATTAACGACTCACACATGAGTTGTTGTCCCTCCTCCATCCTCTGCAGCCTCCTCTAGGGCACTCCTCCTCCTGCCACTTTCTCTTTGCAGGTGTAGGGGAGGGACCTGCAGATGAGGCAGCCTGCTCGGCCCGGCCACCTCCTGGCTGAGACTTCCCTGTGTATGAAAAAGGGACATGGTTTTAGTTTTTGCATCATCAATCACAATCAGAAATGAATACTCCAAACTAGCATCTAGTTAATATTATTGATTGGACACTCAGCAATATTTAGAGGAATGCTATACCTGGCTCAATCTGGGCTCCTCCACATGTTGCTGCCTGGAAGGCCCAGGTTAGGCATCAGAAGCCTCAACCTGGGGGGGAAGGAAGCGTGGAAGGAAGACTGGAGAGTTATGACCTGGATTCAGTCTGGCCTGCCAGAAAATGCAGCCTGTCATAGTACCACATCCTGGGGACATAGATGTCACCTGCTGCTCCGGATCTCTGCGAATCCTGGACTTTCTGGCGCTCCCTTACATATGTGCTCCTCAGGCCATCAATTAGGATCTTCAAATATGTGATGTCTGCCGTGGGGATCACCTGCTTCACAATTTCCAACAATTGATCCAGCGCTGCCTTCCTCTTTGTTTGGTTCCTATAATGTGGGTGGTTGATCTCCCACAGACAAGGCAGCTCCCTGAACATGTCAATGAATATTGCCATGAAGTCACTATCTTGAAAGATATCCATTTTCACTGCAAGACACAACACAAGACAAATCCTAATGTCAGGACAAACTCTCCTAATCTTGTTACAATATAGGCCTCAATGTAGAAGCAGTATAGGCACAAGTATGTCTCTTCGTTCTTACGATCGGCGCCTCCAATGCTCCTTCCTCCGCTCACAGATCGTACGTAATATGCACGTGTGGTACGCTTTATACACACTGCGCATGCGTGTAACTCCGCCCGCCCCTGACGTTCTTTCTAGTCTATTCCTCGCCCCTTTTCATTCTGCACAGTGGGGGAAGAGCACATGGCGGATACACAGCAGGTGCGTGCTAATTACTGGAACGAAGAGGAGGATGAGGAAAGCCCGGATCCGGACATGTCCCGATCCAGAAGGAGAAGATTTAAGGCCACAAATATGTCCTTTGGGGAGATGTTGGAGATGGTGGTCATCCTGAAGAAGGCCGACTATGACGGGAAGTATGGGCCTTACCCCAACCCCAATATCAGAAAGGCCAAGATCATTACGAAAGTGGTCAAAAGTCTGCACCGGAATTTCGGGGTACATCGATCCAAAGATCAGCTCAGGAAGCGGTGGTCGGACCTGAAATTAAGAGAGCCCGAGCAGTACCGAAAGATCCGGAGAATGCTGCAAAAAAGTAAGTAGTTGTGCTGTGTTCCTATTCTTTTTGTCTTTATTACGTTCATGCTGCTCCATATGCTTTTCTTAATTGTTGTACAGTTTAAAATGGCAACTTTAATGTTCATGGGCCCATTATTCGTTCGTATCAAACATTTTTCTTTCAGCCTCTAAAACACCATTGTTTAGGCTATATGCATTTTCCTACATTTTTTAGGGCCTACTTTTATGAA
The DNA here is from genome assembly GCF_042186555.1 of Aquarana catesbeiana. NCBI lineage: Eukaryota > Metazoa > Chordata > Amphibia > Anura > Ranidae > Aquarana > Aquarana catesbeiana. Next base: position 492,220,927 of record NC_133325.1, read on the forward strand.
AAATATTTGGTTGATTAGATGGGTTTGTTACTAGAATGAAATGCAAACTAAATTCTGTGTAAGGAGAGAACACTCAGCAGCTGTTTTCACATGTGGCCGCTGTAGCACTAGTGTGGGACACAAGAACACCATTTTATTAGGGGGCCCACACAGGTGCTCCAGTGTATACTATAGGGGGGGTCTCCATCTGTGAAGCTTGTACAAGACAGGTAAAGTATTGAAGCTTGACAAAGGACAATAAAAATGCTACATCTTGGAACTCTGCCCAAATAGACAATTGTACCCCACTTCCAAGCAATGTTTCCTATTTATAGTTCTGCCATCAAATATCTGTGTGCTAATTATACCATTTTTGTTTTACATAGGGGAGAAAAGACTCGGAGGACACCCCTCATCCGAGGAGACCAGAGACCCCCCACCTCTGGAAGAAGGGGAAATCCCCCCAACCCAAGCTGAGCAGGAGGAGGAAGACGTGGTGGAAATTGGCACCACAACAGGTGAGTGTCTGTGACCACAGGCTCAGGTAAGAGATGGATGCCGGCAGATTTTTGATACCTGTTTTTGTTTGGTTTCTCTCGTTTTAGGTGATCGTGATGTTGTGGATCGAGATCCTTTCACATCAGAAAGTGCCCAGATCCTGATCGGGGAGATCATGGGGTGTAATTTAGAATTGGAAAACCTCAAGAAAAAAATCAATGATGTTATTCAAAAAAATAATAACATCATTGATGTTTTGGGGCGAATTTAAAACCCCACAAAATCACTTTGTTTTTTTGTGTGCTACAATCTTAAAAAATTTTTAGCGATGTTTCGAAAAGCCAAATTTGGAGGATGCACACAGTGTGCCAACATGTTCTATCTGCCATCACGGGAGATCAATGGACGCATTTTGGGGGTGCAACCCCTTCCTCAATAATAAAGTAGCGGTGAGGAAGGGGTTTCTCCCCCAAAACACGTCCCTTGATCCCCCGTGATGGCAGCTAGCACATGTTGACATTCGTAAATTGGTGTGCATCTTCCAAATTTGGCTTTTCAAGGGGTGACTTCACCCCATCTGACCGCAATATCAAACAAAGTTCCTAAATACTCATGTCTGATATTGCCTTCAAGTTTTACCATATGTGAACTTTGTAAGTTCAAGATTTTTGTCTTTCTTGTTGGTTTTACACAGGCCTGTTTTATCGTAAATGGACATTTCTATTTTTGATAATGCCACCCCAAAAATTGTTATACAACAAACATGTTGGTTTGTTTTAAAAACCTTTTCTAAATGCACATGTGATTGTGCAGGTATTAAAAAGTTTGTTAATCAAGAATGTGTGGATTATTGTCTGAACGCTACAACACTTTTGTGGTGATGTAATTGCTGTTTTCTGTGAAAATGGGGGTTATTTCCTAAGGGCAAATCCTCTTTGCACTACAAGTGCAGTTTCAGTGCAGTTTCAAGTGCACTTGTAGTGCAAAGTGTCTACGCCTTTAGTAAATAACACCCTACAGTGCTTTGTATAAAAGGTTACACAATCACGCCATTTTCAGGACTCCCCGCATTGCTGTCAGGGTCAGCTAACACAAACACAAGCAGTAAATGTCACCAAAGATTAGCTTTTTTTTATTTGATAAATGCTTCACAAATTGTCTGGCATATTGATGGCCCCCCTACCCACAAAGAACTCAAGGTATCGGACATCACGGGCACTCAGGGAGGGCAAGCCAGGACGGCCACTTTCAAGCGCCGTCAGGGTTGTATCATGTAGAATTCCGGCCTCAGGCCCAACTGAGCCAGCATAGTTGGCAGAATGTTGGCGTAAAAAGTTATGTAGAACACAGCACGCCAGGATTATATGATTAAGTTTATACTCCGCCATATGAATGGGTGTCAGAAATAGGCAGAACCGGCTGGCCAGGATTCCAAATGTGTTCTCCACCACTCTTCTGGCTCTGGCCAGCCGGTAATTAAAAACCCTCTGTTCCGGGGTGAGGGTCCTCATCGGGAATGGCCGCATAAGATGGTCCCCCAGTGCAAATGCTTCATCCGCAACGAAGACGAATGGGAGTCCTTCCACATTGTCCTCTGGAGGTGGCAAGTCCAAGCTGCCATTCTGGAGATGCCTGTAGAACTCCATCTGGGCAATCACTCCACCATCGGACATCCGGCCATTCTTCCCCACGTCCACATACAAGAAGTCGTAATTAGCCGACACCACCGCCAACATCACAATACTATTGCACCCCTTATAGTTGAAATAGTACGACCCCGAGTTGGGTGGTGGCACCATGTGGACGTGTTTCCCATCAATTGCCCCTCCGCAGTTAGGAAAGTCCCACCGCTGGGCAAAGTGGGAGGCCACAGTCTGCCATTCCTGTGGCGTGGAAGGAAATTGTTGAGTAAAAAAAAAGTTTTTATTTTTGCACATAAACATGGCAAGCAGATTAGACACAAACATTATTGGCCAACCTCCAGATAGCATTTATTAAGGGGAATTTAACAACACCAAAGTATAAGGTACACCTATCATATTCCCCCTCCCCCCCCATGGGCCATTTCTAACATTATAGGGGGGAATCTTGGACAGGTAACCCTCTCCACTTTATTGAGAGATGAATGCCTAAATACAGGGTATTACTTGGAACAGCCCCTCCTTAGTTACACTATTGGCAGCCCACTGGACAGGTAAGAAGTGTCATAATACAAAGATATAAATACACACTGTACACATTTGAGGACATTTGGACATTCTGCTATTACCTGTCAAGATAATAATAGGATACAAAAACTTTAAACAGTACCATTTGAAAGTATGCAGGCAGGCCCTTGCACTACATGCTTTGGGGAATTCATCCATACATCTGAGCACAAAAGAGATGGGCATAGTGTGTATGTGTTTGGCAAAGTCAGCAGATAGATGATTGAGGATAGATAGAGAATTGGGATCAGCTGACATAGCAGTTGGGGGGGGGGAGGGTTACTAAAAATGATTTGGGTACACTACAAAAAAATGCCTCTGGCACTCTGCCTGAATTTAAAGCACATTTAACATCATTTTAGGGGTGTTTGGGGTAAAGCACTACTATGGAGCTGACAAAATACATTGTTAAGTGACTACATGAGGTGAATATAGGGCCAGGAGAGCATGCTGGGGAGGTTATTGAAGGCCAATCTGTATGAAGGACTAAAAAAATAATTACATAAAAATCCAGCATGCATGAGGACAAAGGGGGCATTCACAGCATATTCCAATCATGGTAATTAGGGAATGAGGAAAGAAATACAATATATTATCAAACATTCAATACAATAAAATGTGATATTAAAGGATAAAAATCTTACCTTCATATACTCCTTCTGCAGGACCTGGATGATGGCAGAACAGGTCTCTGGGATAATGATACCCAGAGCCTGGGGTGAGATGCCTGTCGAGAACTTGAGGTCCTGCAGGCTTCTCCCTGTCGCCAAGTACCGCAGGGTAGCGACCAGCCTCTGCTCCGGAGTGATGGCTCGCCTCATGCAGGTATCCTGCCTGCTGATATAGGGGGTCAGCGAAGCCAGCAGATGGTGAAATACGGGGTCCGTCATCCTGAGAAAGTTCCTGAAATCATCAGGATTATTCTCACGGATCTCACGGAGCAAAGGCATATGAGAGAACTGGTCACGCTGAAGCAACCAATTCTTGGTCCATGAACTCCTCCCCACCCTGTTCATGGACTGGACTTGTGTCAAGGTCAGGACCCCAACACCAAGCCCCCGCACAGCTCGAACTCTACGAGGAGTACGTATACGCAACATGGCTAGAAAATGGTCGGCTGCTCAGAACGAGGTAACAGAACGCACTGAAGAACAGCAAGGCCTGTGAAGAGCGACCTGAAAAACAGTAACGAACGAACAAGAACACAATGACTACTTAAAGTCACGCGGAACTTGCTTGCACGCACTGAAGAGCAGATACAAACCCACAAGCACAAACTGAACCGCAGAAAATGATCTGAAAGCCACGAGTCTGAAAAAGCGCGAATAATCTCTCACCATACTTTTACTAACACGAGATTAGCAAAAGGAGCCCAAAGGGTGCCGCGCTTGGTTATGAACTGGTCTTTTCTAGTCTCGTCGTACGTGCTTGACGTCACCGCGTTGTTGGCAATTGGAAATTCCAACAACTTTGTGCTACCGTGTGTACGCAAAACAAGTTTGAGCCAACATCCGTTGGAAAAAATCCTAAGATTTTGTTGTCGGAATGTCCGAACAAAGTCCGACCGTGTGTACGGGGAATTACACTAGTGCCACCACCAACAGGCACAGTGGCCTGCCACCAGTGTGCAGTCAAAGACAGGAAAGCGTGTTGACCACTGGGAGCTGTCCACAAATCAGTTGTCAAATTAATTGTCTGACCCTCTGCTTTGGCCATTTTTTCCTTCAATAATCCAATGCACGAGTGGTATAGTGCTGGAATAATCTTTCTGCTGAAAGTTGTTCATGCAGGAACAACATATTATGGAGCAAGGGCATGCATGAGCTGTTTAAACGGCTCCCCTTAAATCATGCGAAAAGAGGCTCCTCCAACAGCAATGAAATGGCCAATGAGGCGGGTGATCTTGTTGGCCTGCTCTTTTGACATGCCCTTGGAACTAAAGCCAACAAAACTATCGAGGGTAGGCTGATGATGTCCTTGGGAGGATGAGGAGCCTGATTGGGTCTGCAGTGGAACTACTGCAAGCGGACGGGTTGTCTTAATTGAACCCTCTCTATTGCCTCCTGTGCTCTGAGTAAGTGGTGTGGTTGAGGAGGTACCACCAGTACAGTCCGTTATGCTGCTTCCTGCGCTACCATCTTCTTTTTCTGCCTCTGCCCACAGTAAAGTAGAGTGGTGGTAATTTTTAAATAGGTTCATACCAGCATTGGTTAAATGACCTAACTTTTTACCCCTACTTACTTGCTTCCCACACAATTTACACTTGGCAAAGAACCCGCCTTCCAATGTTTGAAAATATTTCCAAACGTTGCTGCGGCGGGATGCAGCCCCTTGACCAGACAGACACCATACATCCACGAGGCTATGGAAACGTAATGAAAGCCTTCTTCAGAATCCCATAGTAAGGGAGGACGTCCAGAGGGAAATAGAATGGTTTTTCCATATTAACGATAACTCAGATAGCCCCCCGGGAGTAATCTGGGAAACACATAAAGCAGTAATACGGGGAGTACTGATAAAACACGGAGCAAGAATAAAGAAGGAGAGGGAAGCCAAATTAACTTTGCTACTGTCCAAAATCCAAGGCTTAGAGGCACAACATAAACATGCTCAGACTGCAGAAGTGGAATGAGAATTATTAAATGCCCGTAGACAAGTAACTGACCTATTATAATATAGAGCCAAAATGGCATTACAAATAGGACGTAAAAATAGCTACGAGTCGGGCAATAAATGTGGCAGGCAACTTGCAGGCGCATTACGTGAAATGCATGCAAGAACATTTATTCCCTCAGTGAGGAAAAGAGATGGGGGGGAGGTTGGGATGCCTGGACAGATAGCTGAGGTGTTTGGCGAGTTCTACTCTTCACTTTACAATTTGAATATTGACGCACCAGATCGAATAGTGATGGAGGAGTATCTAAAAGCAAGTGGAATGCCGTGCCTGACTACTAGTGTGCAGGAGGAGTTGGACTCACCAATTACTTTAGAAGAGGTACAGAGAGGAATAAGGTTAGCAAAAATGGGGAAGGCACCAGGACCAGATGGGCTCTCAGCCCAGTACTATAGGTTATTCTCATCAATATTGGGACCCTATCTGGTTAAAATGTTTAATGAGCTGGGGGAGGGAGCCTCTTTCCATCCAGAGACTTTAAGAGCTATGATAGCAGTGATTCCAAAAGAAGGAAAGGATCCAAAGCAATGTGAATGCAATGTGAATATTGAATGCGGATCTAAAAATATTTAGTAAGATTATAGCCCTAAGACTACAACAGCAATTACCCTTCCTGATCCATCAGGATCAGGTAGGGTTTGTTCCAACAAGAGAAGCAAGGGATAATACCATAAAAACCCTGAATTCGATGCATATAGCAAACTCAACTAAGACTCCGTGTGTGTAGCCCAGTACTATAGGTTATTCTCATCAATATTGGGACCCTATCTGGTTAAAATGTTTAATGAGCTGGGGGAGGGAGCCTCTTTCCATCCAGAGACTTTAAGAGCTATGATAGCAGTGATTCCAAAAGAAGGAAAGAATCCAAAGCAATGTGAATGCAATGTGAATATTGAATGCGGATCTAAAAATATTTAGTAAGATTATAGCCCTAAGACTACAACAGCAATTACCCTTCCTGATCCATCAGGATCAGGTAGGGTTTGTTCCAACAAGAGAAGCAAGGGATAATACCATAAAAACCCTGAATTCGATGCATATAGCAAACTCAACTAAGACTCCGTGTGTGTTCCTAGTAGGGATGAGCCGAACACCCCCCTGTTCGGTTCGCACCAGAACATGCGAACAGGAAAAAAGTTCGTTCGAACACGCGAACACCGTTAAAGTCTATGGGACACGAACATGAATAATCAAAAGTGCTAATTTTAAAGGCTAATATGCAAGTTATTGTCATAAAAAGTGTTTGGGGACCTGGGTCCTGCCCCAGGGGACATGGATCAATGCAAAAAAAAGTTTTAAAAACAGCAGTTTTTTCAGGAGCAGTGATTTTAATAATGCTTAAAGTCAAACAATAAAAGTGTAATATCCCTTTAAATTTCGTACCTGGGGGGTGTCTATAGTATGCCTGTAAAGGGGCGCATGTTTCCTGTGTTTAGAACAGTCTGACAGCAAAATGACATTTTGAAGGAAAAAACTCATTTAAAACTACCCGCGGCTATTGCATTGCCGACAATACACATAGAAGTTCATTGATAAAAACGGCATGGGAATTCCCCAAAGGGGAACCCCGAACCAAAATTTAAAAAAAAAAATGACGTGGGAGTCCCCCTAAATTCCATACCAGGCCCTTCAGGTCTGGTATGGATATTAAGGGGAACCCCGGCCAAAATTAAAAAAAAAAAATGACGTGGGGTTCCCCCTAAATTCCATACCAGACCCTTCAGGTCTGGTATGGATTTTAAGGGGAACCCCGCGCCAAAAAAAAAAAAGAAAAACGGCGTGGGGTCCCCCCAAAAATCCATACCAGACCCTTATCCGAGCACGCAACCTGGCAGGCCGCAGGAAAAGAGGGGGGGGCGAGAGTGCGCCCCCCCCTCCTGAACCGTACCAGGCCACATGCCCTCAACATTGGGAGGGTGCTTTGGGGTAGCCCCCCAAAACACCTTGTCCCCATGTTGATGAGGACAAGGGCCTCATCCCCACAACCCTGGCTGGTGGTTGTGGGGGTCTGCGGGCGGGGGGCTTATCGGAATCTGGAAGCCCCCTTTAACAAGGGGACCCCCAGATCCCGGCCCCCCCCTGTGTGAAATGGTAAGGGGGTACAAAAGTACCCCTACCATTTCACTAAAAAACTGTCAAAAATGTTAAAAATGACAAGAGACAGTTTTTGACAATTCCTTTATTTAAATACTTCTTCTTTCTTCTATCTTCCTTCATCTTCTGGTTCTTCTGGTTCTTCTGGCTCTTCTGGTTCTTCCTCCGGCGTTCTCGTCCAGCATCTCCTCCGCGGCGTCTTCTATCTTCTTCTCCTCGGGCCGCTCCGCACCCATGGCATGGGGGGAGGCTCCCGCTCTTCTCTTCTTCTTCATCTTCTTCTCTTCTTCTCTTCTTCTCTTCTTCATTTTCTTCTCCGGGCCGCTCCGCATCCATGCTGGCATGAAGGGAGGCTCCCGCTGTGTGACGGCGCTCCTCGTCTGACAGTTCTTAAATAACGGGGGCGGGGCCACCCGGTGACCCCGCCCCCCTCTGACGCACGGGACATGACGGGACTTCCCTGTGGCATTCCCCGTGACGTCACAGGGAAGTCCCGTCAAGTCACCGTGCGTCAGAGGGGGGCGGGGTCACCGGGTGGCCCCGCCCCCCGTTATTTAAGAACTGTCAGACGAGGAGCGCCGTCACACAGCGGGAGCCTCCCGCCATGCTAGCATGTGTGAGGAGCGGCCCGGAGAGGAAAATGAAGAAGAGAAGAAAAGAAGAAGAGAAGAAGATGAAGAAGAAGAGAAGAGTGGGAGCCTCCCCCCATGCCATGGGTGCGGAGCGGCCCGAGGAGAAGAAGATAGAAGACGCCGCGGAGGAGATGCTGGACGAGAATGCCGGAGGAAGAACCAGAAGAGCCAGAAGAACCAGAAGATGAAGGAAGATAGAAGAAAGAAGAAGTATTTAAATAAAGGAATTGTCAAAAACTGTCTCTTGTCATTTTTAACATTTTTGACAGTTTTTTAGTGAAATGGTAGGGGTACTTTTGTACCCCCTTACCATTTCACACAGGGGGGGGGGCCGGGATCTGGGGGTCCCCTTGTTAAAGGGGGCTTCCAGATTCGAATAAGCCCCCCGCCCGCAGACCCCCACAACCACCGGCCAGGGTTGTGGGGATGAGGCCCTTGTCCTCATCAACATAGGGACAAGGTGTTTTGGGGGGCTACCCCAAAGCACCCTCCCAATGTTGAGGGCATGTGGCCTGGTACGGTTCAGGAGGGGGGGGGCGCACTCTCGTCCCCCCCTCTTTTCCTGCGGCCTGCCAGGTTGCGTGCTCGGATAAGGGTCTGGTATGGATTTTTGGGGGGACCCCACGCCGTTTTTCTTTTTTTTTTTTGGCGCGGGGTTCCCCTTAAAATCCATACCAGACCTGAAGGGTCTGGTATGGAATTTAGGGGGAACCCCACGTCATTTTTTTTTTAAATTTTGGCCGGGGTTCCCCTTAATATCCATACCAGACCTAAAGGGCCTGGTATGGAATTCAGGGGGACTCCCACGTCATTTTTTTTTTTTAATTTTGGTTCGGGGTTCCCCTTTGGGGAATTCCCATGCCGTTTTTATCAATGAACTTCTATGTGTATTGTCGGCAATGCAATAGCCGCGGGTAGTTTTAAATGAGTTTTTTCCTTCAAAATGTCATTTTGCTGTCAGACTGTTCTAAACACAGGAAACATGCGCCCCTTTACAGGCATACTATAGACACCCCCCAGGTACGAAATTTAAAGGGATATTACACTTTTATTGTTTGACTTTAAGCATTATTAAAATCATTGCTCCTGAAAAAACGGCCGTTTTTAAAACTTTTTTTTGCATTGATCCATGTCCCCTGGGGCAGGACCTGGGTCCCCAAACACTTTTTATGACAATAACTTGCATATTAGCCTTTAAAATTAGCACTTTTGATTTCTCCCATAGACTTTTAAAGGGTGTTCCGCGGCATTCGAATTTGCCGCGAACACCCCAAATTGTTCGCTGTTCGGCGAACTTGCGAACAGCCAATGTTTGAGTCGAACATGAGTTCGACTCGAACTCGAAGCTCATCCCTAGTTCCTAGGAACAGACGCGGAGAAGACATTTGATAGGGTGGGATGGGTGTTCATGTTTGCAGTCCTTCGTCACATAAAACTGAGAGGGAAAATGATTAGATGGATTGCAGGCATGTATAAAGAACCTAAAGCTCAAGTGAAGGTAAACGGAGTAGTCTCCCCCCCATTTGCGATAAGGAACGGGACAAGGCAGGGATGCCCATTTTCCCCTTTATTGTTTGCACTGATACTGGAACCTCTGTTATGTAGAATTCGGCTTAATAAGGATATTTGGGGAAAAACGGTAGGAGGAACTCAACATAAAGTTGCAGCATATGCAGATGATATGCTCTTCCCAATGACCAATCCCATAATCTCGCTCCCAAACTTATTTAGAGAAATTGAGACATACAGTACACTTTCCTTTTTCAAGATAAATTTCTCTAAATCAGAGGCATTGGCGGTAGCTGTCCCGAAAGAAATGATGATGTCATTAAAAGCAAATTATAAATTTAAATGGGCAGATCAATTCCTGAAGTATCTAGGGACTTGTATAGCAGTGGACCCTTCTCAAACATATAAATATATAGTATGGTGAACCACAAAGGGAAAAATATATATAACCCTTCATAAAATGTTGCCAACATCCCGGATTGTTTTGCAAAAAAGTAAGGACCCTAAAAAAGGGAAACCTTTGTACCCCCCGGTACAGTGGGACTTTACAGGAGAACAAGACAATTAAGTTCATGAGTAAAACCTATTTATTTATTGAAAATTGCTAAAAAAAAAGCATAAAAACATGAGAATCTAAACATAGATGTGTACAAAATACTTATACAGAGTACAACAAATTTTTTCATAATGTATTTCTTTACACTTTTGAATACATATTTCTCCACGAGACTGACATGTTTCAGGACAGGTGTCCCTTCTTCAGAGGCGTATTGAGGAGAGAAAGGTTTTTTTATGGATATATTCTGAAAAACAGGTGAGATCAATTTAGACATAGACAAAATTATTCAGGACAAAAAATCATTCAGACTATGGCAACTGCGAGTGTCCAGAACTCCGCAAAGGCCCCCAAAGAAAGAGGATGAGCCCCGCCAAATTCACAATGGAACCCTAAGGAGATAAGTTTGAATTAATTTGTAAATTTCATTCTGTTTATAAATTGAAAAACAAAATGTAACAAAAAATATAAATAAACCATATAGGTTATATACATTATATAGTAAAAAGAGAGGCTGTTTATTCCCTAATCTGAATATGAAATTTACAGCTTTATATTCTAAAATGGAGTGTTTTTTGTATATATTAAATTGAAAATATAATGTAAATAAAGCCTTTCTGTATATAAAAAATAAATAATAAAGAAGAAAAGAAAACCTTCCCATGATCTACATATTGTAAAGGCGCTGTTTTGTATATATATTTTATTGGGCAAACAGGACTTGCCATTGCGGTCGCTGTTTAAACCGCACAAAAAGCACTGAAGTTGTTTGTAAAACAATAAAACAAAAAATAAAGAAGGAAAGAAAAACTTTCCCATGATCTGCATATTGTAAAGGCGCTGTTTTGTATATATATTTTGTTGGGCAAACAGGACTTGCCATTGCGGTCACTGTTTAAACCGCACAAAAAGCACTGAAGTTGTTTATAAAATAATAATGGACCAGGGAGAAACAGATTGCTCTTGGCTATATGGCAATGAAAAAATACTAAAAGAAGAAAAAAATAATAAGAGAAATCATAGCTTTTTAACTTACTTTTTTCGACTGGAAACTTTTAAACGAAAATGCAGGAGCGTGATTGCTAATGGCGTGTATGTTTGGCACTGGGCAGGATGCCAATTGCGGGTTTTTAAAGGCCGCTGGTGCCTGCGCAGTGCAAATAATTTAATGAGTGTCAGCAATGTAGGATGGATTGCGTCATCGCGTTTAACGCGCAGGCACAATACGATAATCTCGAGCAACATTGCAAAATAGCGGGATGGAAGTCTTGAAAGGACCGCGTCATCGTGTATGACGCGGTGACGTTGTAACAAAGCGACAAGCAAAAGCAATGCTACAAGGCAGAAAAGGGGGAGGGGAGAGGAAAAAGGGGTAGAGCCGTGTGATAGGCCACCTCGGATAAGCCAAGCATCTCCAAGGCAACCGTTCACACGGGGCATTCCAAACAGAAAACCGAACACTATTTGTAAAAGGGTAATTGGGGACATGGACTGGGAACATCCAAAGTGGAGGCCCCAGGGACAAATCTGCACGGCGCCCGCCCAGCACTGGAGGAGCGTCATGCAGACAAGGCCCACCGGTGCAAAAAGACCGCAATTGCGTGTCCAGACTAGGCCGAACGAGCATGCAGTGTAAACTAGAGGCCATGCCCCCACCGGTATAGATGGGAAGACATTGGCCCCGTGCGCCGGGCGGAGTCAAAACTGGGACCAAAGGAATAACAAAAATATAAAAAATAAATATTAAAGAGAATACATTCATTTGAATCTAAAAGATTATTTCTTTGTTGGGCTGGATGTGTGGACACAAACAGATGCACATAGTGGAATAATGACAGAGCATTAATGAATACAGAGCAAAACCTGAACAAAATTAACAGTGGGTACATGGAAAAAACATAGGAAAATTGACAGAGGCCAGGCTCAATAATATAGTATAAGAATAACCGCATTGTTAACAGTTAGAGATATGAATATAGATATGAATATAAAGTACCCATGTAACCATAATCTAATACATCAATCTTAAGCATCCAAAACATATTACTTAGACATGAATATCCAAGGTATTGTTCTAAACGTGTGACATGTTTTTGAATGATACATTATTCTTTTTCACACCCTCCTGATACAAAACCATCTAAAAATGGACGGAAGCTCATTTGAGTGTTAAGTCCTGGGTATTGGGTTGCATTGAGATCGGCGATCCAACAGACCTCCCTCTAGAGCAAGATTTTGTTCCAATCACCACCCCTGTTTTCCGGATGAATCCGGTCAAGGATGGTGAAATGGACAAGGGGGAATTTGCCCGTGTGGTGGTTTCGCACATGTCGCCCCAGAGGAAGGTCCGGGTCCGCCTGTCTCATGCTAGTGATGTGACGTGCTGCTCTCTTATGAAACTCCAATTTTGTTTTCCCAACGTAAAAGCATCTACATTGGCATGTTAGAAAGTAAATAACCCCAGACGTCTTGCAATTTTCAAAGTGTCTGGGCTTATATATATTGCCATTGGGTAATTGAAATATGATCTGTGTGTTCATATAACGGCAGCAAGAACATCCCCCACAGGTAAAAGTTCCAAATCTTTTGCATGTGTCAGGACAGAAAATTTTCTCTTTAATATTTATTTTTTATATTTTTGTTATTCCTTTGGTCCCAGTTTTGACTCCGCCCGGCGCACGGGGCCAATGTCTTCCCATCTATACCGGTGGGGGCATGGCCTCCAGTTTACACTGCATGCTCGTTCGGCCTAGTCTGGACACGCAATTGCGGTCTTTTTGCACCGGTGGGCCTTGTCTGCATGACGCTCCTCCAGTGCTGGGCGGGCGCCGTGCAGATTTGTCCCTGGGGCCTCCACTTTGGATGTTCCCAGTCCATGTCCCCAATTACCCTTTTACAAATAGTGTTCGGTTTTCTGTTTGGAATGCCCCGTGTGAACGGTTGCCTTGGAGATACTTGGCTTATCCGAGGCGGCCTATTACATGGCTCTACCCCTTTTTCCTCTCCCCTCCCCCTTTTCTGCCTTGTAGCATTGCTCTTGCTTGTCGCTTCATTACAACATCACTGCATCATACGCGATGACGCGGTCCTTTCAAGACATCTATCCCGCTATTTTGCAATGTCGCTCGAGATTATCATATTGCTCCTGCGCGTTACACTCGATGACGCAATCCATCCTACATTGCTGACACTCATTAAATTATTTGCACTGCGCAGGTGCCAGCGGCCTTTAAAAACCTGCAATCGGCATCCTGCCCAGTGCCAAACATACACGCCATTAGCAATCACGCTCCTGCATTTTCATTTGAAAGTTTCCAATCACAAAAAGTAAGTTAAAAAGCTATGTATTCTCTTATTATCTTTTTCTTCTTTTATTATTTTTTCATTGCCATATAGCCAACAGACAATCTGTTTCTCCCTGGTCCATTATTGTTTTATAAACAACTTCAGTGCTTTTTGTGCGGTTTAAACAGCGACCGCAATGGCAAGTCCTGTTTGCCCAATAAAATATATATACAAAACAGCACCTTTACAATATGTAGATCATGGGAAGGTTTTCTTTTCTTCTTTATTATTTATTTTTTATATACAGAAAGGCTTTACTTACATTATATTTTCAATTTAATATATACAAAAAACACTCCATTTTAGAATATAAAGCTGCAAATTCCATATTCAGATTATGGAATAAACAGCCTCTCTTTTTACTACATAATGTATATAACCTATATGGTTTATTTATATTTTTTGTTACATTTTCTTTTTCAATTTATAAACAGAATGAAATTTACTAATTAATTCAAACTTATCTCCTTAGGGTTCCATTGTGGATTTGGCGGGGCTCATCCTCTTTCTTTGGGGGCCTTTGCGGAGTTCTTTCTCGGCTCAAATGGAAGCCGCCATATCTACTATTTGTTAATTGGCGGTTATATACTTATTTTTTCATTTATTATACCATCCTTGTCTTTCTATACAAGAGTTTGCTTTTTTGCATATTCCTTGCATAAAATCTTTCTAAAGGTTGGACACTGGTATGTATACTGGACACTCGCAGTTGCCATAGTCTGAATGATTTTTTGTCCTGAATAAATGTGTCTATGTCTAAATTGATCTCACCTGTTTTTCAGAATATATGCATAAAAAAAAAACTTTCTCTCCTCAATATGCCTCTGAAGAAGGGACACCTGTCCTGAAACATGTCAGGCTCATGGAGAAATATGTATTCAAAAGTGTAAAGAAATACATTATGAAAAAAATTGTTGTACTCTGTATAAGTATTTTGTACACATCTATGTTTAGATTCTCATGTTTTTATGCTTTTTTTTAGCAATTTTCAATAAATAAATAGGTTTTACTCATAAACGTAATTGTCTTGTTCGCCTGTAAAGTCCCACTGTACGGGGGGGTACAAAGGTTTCCCTTTTTTAGGGTCCTTACTTTTTCGCAAAACAATCCGGGATGTTGTCAACATTTTATTAAGGGTTATATATATTTTTCCCTTTGTGGTTCACCATGCTATATATTTATAATAAACAGGGTAGAAAATATCCATTCCCCACCCCCTTTCTTGAACCACATTTATATATTTTTATATTTTTTGTGTTCTAGTTTTTTTTTTGTACCTTTAAAACTCCTTAAATGTGATGTTTTAGGCTTTTTCTAAGTAGTGCAATATATTTTTTCTTCTGGAAAACAGTTGTTATAGGTCTTTTCAGGATGTTTCAGGGCAAAGAATGGGACAATCTGATGGCGGGTTTTTCCAAGGATTATAACCAAAAATCATCCTCCCAATTGGAAATTTCCTCTTTGTTCTTCCAACTGGGTAAAATTGTTGATAAAAAAAGTTGCATGTTTTTGACATGCTGACACCTTTGATAGATACATCCAGGAAAACATAAACCCTCTAGGATTACAAATTCAAACTTTTCCTATGTTGGAAGACGTGGTTTCCTCTTTTAAAACCAATTGGGAGAGTAATCTACAGCTTTGTACTAAGACCATGATGTCCTTATTAAGTGAAGAGTATAAAAAACGCATTGCTAGCTTTGATAGAGATATCGATGCAATCTATGCTAAACTACTCCCATTTAAAGATCTGCCCATCTTTAAAGAACATGAGGAAAAAATTAAAATCCGTTTGAATCAAAAATCCCAAGAAAAACTGGTAATAAGGGACAAGAAATTCTGGAGAGATAAAAGAGCTTTCCAGGAGGGAACAGCTTATAAATGGCATCAAACCAACTTAATTCAACGCCCATATAGGGGCAATGTAGATAGAATTTCAAGAAACTCTGAATCTAACTCCTCCTCGAATTCTTCTGTCTCATCCTCTTCCCACAACAGGCATAGAAATCGTAAACCACAAAAGAATAAAAGACCACCATCTGAAGACGCTTCTGCGTGCAATAAGAAGAGAATCACAGACACTGCCTCCACTCAATCCATTCTTAATCTTCCTTCTACTGGTAAAGGTAAAACACGTGGTAACAATCAGCTTTCCTCAGTAGGATCTACTGATGCGGGTTCTAATACATCCACACTTTTGGGTGACATTCCTCTATCTTCCATCACTACCACTTTACTTCAATCAGACCAAGATTTTTTAGTCCACTAAATGGAGGTGAACCCTCCGGACTTTCTAAATCCTCACCTATTTCGTCCCCCTCCTTGCTCAACACTCAAAATATTGTCAACCTTTCTGATCACTCACTCACACAAGCTGAAAGGGACTTGTTACACAAGGGCCTCAGTTTCTGTCCAGATGCTGATCTAGATATCTTTACAGTAATAAAAGACCTACACCTTTTCACTTGCAAACTTTACTATAAGAGCCTTTTCTCCAAGGAAAAAGAAAAGAATATCTCTCAAATGGAGACTTATGCCCGTACACACGGTCGGATTTTCCGATGGAAAATGTTCGATCGGAGCATGTTGTCGGAAATTCCGACCGTATGTGGGCTCCATCGGACATTTTCCATCGAATTTTCCGACACACAAAGTTTGAGAGCAGGCTATAAAATTTTCCGACAAAAAAATCTGATTGCGTCAATTCCGACTGTGTGTGGTCTGTTCCGATGCACAAAGTGCCACGCATGCTCAGAAGAAATTCCGACACGGAACAACTCGGTCTGATAAACTTAGCATTCGCAATGGATACAGCACTTTCATCACGGTGCAATGTAAAAAATGGTTTAATACAGCGCACTCTCTTCTTCTTTATAATGTGAGAAGAATTAAGTTTTGCTGCTCATATTCACACACACTTCTCACAAACTTCTTTCTTTACTATTTATCGGGATTCCCTCAATATATTTTGATTTGTCACATCTGACAACATTATTTTGGTGTTGTATTTTTTTTTTTTTTTTGGTTTTAAGGCAGATTAGTTATTTTTGGTTTGTATTTTTTTCAAGGCTGATTTTTGTTGTTTTGGATTTTTATTTGTACTCCAGAAAATTTTTGTGTGTGTTTTTTGTGTCAAGTTACCACAACACCATTGATATGTTGTTCTATTTAATCTGTAGGAGATTGTTTGGTGTTGTTGTCCCTTGTTAATTTCACATTGTATTTTAGAAATGTACCTGAATCCTCACCAACAAAGTGTCCTTTTTGGATGAAAACACACATAGGAGAGTATAAATTTCCAAAAAAAAACATTTATTAAGGGCTCACAACTAAACAAAGAGGGAGGCAATGCTGGAGAAACAGCAGAAATGGGTGAAGCCTTGGACCCCCAGGGCACACATCAACTATTTTCAAGCAAAATTGGTGGCCTGAGGAGTCCTTATCTAAGGGAGTGCAGTCTGGTCCAGAAGTCCCAGAGATCCGGAAAGCAGCAGATGACATCTGTGTCCCCAGGCTGTGGTCATACGAGAGACTGCAGCTTTTGTCAGACCAGACTGAACCCAGGGCCATCACTCTCTTGTCTTCCTTCCACACTTCCTTCCACACGGTGGCTCTGGTGGTGGAGTTGTTGCAGCAGGAGGAGGAGGAGGATGGTCCAACTCAATCACGTCGGTCTTGGGTGTTAGTTCCCCACTCAACCCCTTAGTTAGGACTTTATAAAGCAGGTCCTCACATAGCTTGCGTTGACCCTCCTGCATGCCCTGCAGTTTTGTGGCATCCATGCAGACAAAGGCCTCTTCAGGAGTGGGTAAGTCTCTGATGGACACAGAAGCCTCCTGAATGAGCCTGAGCACTGAATCCTGCATGTGAGTCGTCTTCTTTGCTCTTTTGTATGGAAGGCGGAGGGGAGGAACCTGCGATTCAGTCAGGCTGCGACTGGTCCCAGGCTTCTCTTGGCTGACACTTAGCCCCGCCTCCTCCTGGCTGCCACTAATCCCCGCCTCCTCCTGACTGCCACATTCCACAACCTCCTCCTGGCTGAGGTCTTCCTGTGTATGAAAAAGGGACATTGTCACCTCCTGACTGTTGCAAATTGAATGTTATCAAATATAACAGACTATCCTTCTGAGCCCAGCATTTTTCATTCTTGTCCCAATTTTGGGTGCCCACTACTGTCTATTGATATGTAAAACACTTTTTTCAATCAGCAATTAGTGATCAATAATAACATCTAGTAAACATCATTTATTT
Source organism: Aquarana catesbeiana (assembly GCF_042186555.1). Taxonomy (NCBI): domain Eukaryota; kingdom Metazoa; phylum Chordata; class Amphibia; order Anura; family Ranidae; genus Aquarana; species Aquarana catesbeiana. Next base: position 492,238,672 of record NC_133325.1, read on the forward strand.
ATTGACCAGAAATCTGTAGAAGAATGCTATACCTGACTCAAGCTGGGTTCCTCCATTTCTTCCTGGCTGGAAGGCCCAGGTTGGACATCGGAAGCCTCATCGGGGTGGAAGGAAGAGTGGAAGGAAGAGTGGAGAGGGATTCCCTGACTTCAGTGTGGTCTGACAGAAATCGCAGTCTCTCATAGTACCACAGCCTGGGGACATAAACGTCATCTGCTGCAGCTCCGGATCTCTGGGAATCTGTGACCTACTTGCCCTCCCTAAGATAAGTGCTTCTCAGGCCACCAATTTTGGTTTTTAAATAGGGGATGGTTGCTGTGGGGACCACCGGCTTCACCAACTCCAGCAGTTTCTCCAGCGCTGCCCGCCTCTTTTGTTTATTATTGTAATGGGGGTGTCTCACCTGCCACAGACAGGGCAGCTCCCTGTATTTGTCTATGAACGGGGGAAGGAAGTTGTGGTCATTAAAGCCATCCATTTTCTCTGCAAGACACAACACAAGACAAACCCTAATGTCAGGTCAAACTCCCCTAATCTTGTTACAATATAGGCTTCCATTTCGAAGCAGTATAGGCCCAAGTTTAGATCTTACCTTCGTTATCACGATTGGCGCCTCCGATGCTCCTTCCTCCGCTCACAGATCGTACGTAATACGCACGCATGTTACGCTTTATACACACTGCGCATGCGTGTAACTAAGCCCGCCCCTGACATTTTTTCTAGTCTATTCCCTGCCCCTTTTCGTTCGGCGCAGTGGGGGAAGAGCACATGGCGGATACACAGCAGGTGTGTGCTAATTATAGCAACGAGGAGGAGGAAAGCCCGGAGCCGGAAACGTCCCGATTCAGAAGGAGATTTAAGGCCTCAAATATGTCCTTTGGGGAGATGTTGGAGATGGTGGACTTCCGGAAGAAGGCAGACTATGATGAGAAGTATGGACCTTACCCCAACCCCAATGTCAGAAAGGCCAAGATAATTGCAAAAGTGGTCAAGAGTCTGCACCGGAGTTTCGGGGTACGACGATCGAAATATCAGCTCAGGAAGCGGTGGTCGGACCTGAAATTACGAGAACATGAGCAGTACAGAAAGATCCGGAGAGTGCTGCAAAAAAATAAGTAGTTGTCCTGTGTTCCTATTCTTTATGTTTCTTACGTTCGTGCTGCTCCATGTGCTTTTCTTACAAGTGTACATTTTTAAATGGCAACTTTCATGTTCATGGGCACATTATTCGTTCGTATCAAACATTTTTCTTTCGGCCTATAAAACACCATTGTTTAGGCCATATGCATTTGGCCACAATTTTTACGCCCTACTTGTCTGAAACTAATTTGGTTGTGTAGATGGCTTTGTTACTAGAATGAAATGCAAACTAGATTCTGTGTAAGGAGAGGACACTCAGCAGCTGTTTTCACATCTGGACACTGGAGCACTAGTGTGGGACACAAGAACCCCATTTTTATTAGGGGGCCCACACAGGTGCTCCAGTGTATACTATAGGGGTGTCTCCATCTGTGAAGTTTGTACAAAACAGGTAAAGTATTGAAGCTTGACAAAGGACACTGAAAATGCTCCATTTTGGAACTCGGACAAAATAGACAATTGTACCCCACTTCCAAGCAATGTTTCAGATTTATAGTTCTGCCATCAAATATCTGTGTGCTAAGTATACCATTTTTGTTTTACATAGGGGAGAAAAGACTCGGAGGACACCCCTCATCCGAGGAGACCACAGACCCCCCACCTCTGGAAGAAGGGGAAATCCACCCAACACAAGAAGAGCAGGAGGAAGAAGACGTGGTGGAAATTGTCACCACAACAGGTGAGTGTCTGCGACCACAGACTCAGGTAAGAGATGGATGCCGGCATAGTTTTGAGACCTTTTTTTTTTGGTTTCTCTCTTTTTAGGTGATCGTGATGTTGTGGATCCAGATCCTTTCACATCAGAAAGTGCCCAGATCCTGATCAAGGAGATCATGGGCTGTAATTTACATTCGGAAAACCTCAAGAAAAACATCAATGATGTTATTAAAAAAAATAAAAACATCATTGATGTTTTGGGGCGAGTTTAAAACCCCTCCAAATCCCTTTGTTTTTTGGTGTGCTACAATGTTCTAAATGTTTTAGCGATTTTTCAAAAAGCCAAATTTGGAGGATGCACACAGTGTGCCAACATGTGCTATCTGCCATCATGGGAGATCAATGGACGCGTTTTGGGGGTGCAACCCCTTCCTCAATAATAAAGTAGCTGAGAGGAAGGGGTTGCTCCCCCAAAACACGTCCCTTGATCCCTGTGATGGCAGGTCGCACATGTTGACATCACGGGGGATTTTGTAAGTTCAAGATTTGTGTCTTTCTTGTTGGTTTTACACATGCCTGTTTTAGCTTAAATGGACATTTCTATTTTTTATAATGCTACCCCAAAAATTGTTATACAACAAACATGTTGGTTTGTTTTAAAAACCTTTTCTAAATGCACATTTGATTGTGCAGGTATTAAAAAGATTGTTCATCAAGAATGTGTGGATTATTGTCTCAACGCTACAACACTTTTGTGGGGCTCTAATTGCTGCTTTCTGTGAAAATTGGGGTTTTTTCCTAAGGGCAAATCCTCTTTGCACTACAAGTGCAGTTTTAGTGCAGTTTCAAGTGCACTTGTAGTGCAAAGTGTCTTTGCCTTTAGTAAATAACATCCAACAATGCTTTGTATAAGGTTACACAATCACGCCACTTTCTGGACTCACCACATTTCTGTCAGAGTCATCTAAAACAAACACAAGCAGTAAATATCAACAAAGATTTTCTTTTTTTTGTTTTTTTATTTGATAAAGGCTTCACAAATTTGCTGGCATATTGATGGCCCCCCTACCCGCAAAGAACTCCAGGTATCGTAACCGGACATCACGGGCACTCAGGGAGGGCAAGCCAGGATGGCCACTTTCAAGCGCCATCAGTGTTGCTTCATGTATCATTCCGGCCTCAGGCCCAACTGAGCCAGCATAGTTGGCCGAATGTTGGCGTAAAAAGTTATGGAGAATACAGCACGCCAGGATTATATGATTAAGTTTATACTCCGCCATATGGATGGGTGTCAGAAATAGGCAGAACCGGCTGGCCAGGATTCCAAATGTGTTCTCCACCACTCTTCTGGCTCTGGCCAGCCGGTAATTAAAAACCCTCTGTTCTGGGATGAGGGTCCTCATCAGGAATGGCCGCATAAGATGGTCCCCCAGCGCAAATGCTTCATCCGCTACGAAGACGAATGGGAGTCCTTCCGCATTGTCTTCCGGAGGTGGCAAGTCCAAGCTGCTATTCTGGAGACGCCTGTAAAACTCAGTCTGGGTGATGACTCCACCATCGGACATCCGGTCATTCTTCCCCACGTCCACATACAAGAAGTCGTAATTAGCCGACACCACCGCCAACATCACAATACTATTGAACCCCTTATAGTTGAAATAGTACGACCCCGAGTTGGGTGGTGGGACGATGTGGACGTGTTTCCCATCAATTGCCCCTCCGCAGTTAGGAAAGTCCCACCGCTGGGCAAAGTGGGAGGCCACAGTCTGCCATTCCTGTGGCGTGGAAGGAAATTGTTGAGGAAAACAAAATACAATTAGTATTTTTGCACATAAACATGGAAAGCAGATTAGAGACACAAACATCCTTGGCCAACATCCAGATAACATTTATTAAGGGGAACTTTACAACACCAAAGTATAAGGTACACCTATCATATTCCCCCCCCCCCCATTGGGCCATTTCTAACATTATAGGGGGGGGGATCTTGGACAGGTAACCCTCTTCACTTCATTGAGAGATGAATGCCTAAATAATGGGTATTACTTGGAACAGCCCCTCCTTAGTTACACTATTGGCAGCCCACTGGACAGGTAAGAAGTGTCATAATACAAAGATATAAATACACATTGTACACATTTGAGCACATTTGGACATTCTGCTATTACCTAGCAAGATAATAATAGGATAGAAAAACTTTAAACAGTACCATTTGAAAGTATACAGGCAGGCCCTTGCACTACATGCTTTGGGAAATTCATCCATAAATCTGACCACAAAAGAGATGGGTATAGTGTGTATGGGTTTGGCAAAGTCAGCAGATAGATGATTGAGGATAGATAGAGAATTGGGATCAGCTGACTTAGCAGTTGGGGGGAGGGAGGGTTACTAAAAATGATTTGGGGACACCACAAAAAAAATGCCTCTGGCACTCTGCCTGAATTTAAAGCACAAATCACATTTCAAAACATTTTAGGGGGTGTTTGGGGTAAAGCACTACTATGGAGCTGACAAAATACATTGTTAAGTGACTACATGAGGTGAATATAGGGCAGGAGAGCATGCTGGGGAGGTTATTGAAGGCAAATATGTATGAAGGACTAAAAAAATAATTACATAAAAATCCAGCATGCATGAGGACAAAGGGGACATTCACAGCATATTCCAATCATGGTAATTAGGGAATGAGGAAAGAAATACAATATATTATCAAACATTCAATACAATAAAATGTGATATTAAAGGATAAAAATCTTACCTTCATATACTCCTTCTGCAGGACCTGGATGATGGCAGAACAGGTCTCTGGGATAATGATCCCCAAACCCTGGGGGGGAGATGCCTGTTGAGAACTTCAAGTCCTGCAGGCTTCTCCCTGTCGTCAAGTACCACAGGGTAGCGACGAGCCTCTGCTCCGGAGTGATGGCTCGCCTCATGCAGGTATCCTGCCTGCTGATATAGGGGGTCAGCGAAGCCAGCAGACGGTGAAATACGGGGTCTGTCATCCTGAGAAAGTTCCTGAAATCATCAGGATTATTCTCACGGATCTCACGGAGCAAAGGCATATGACAGAACTGGTCACGCTGAAGCAACCAATTCTTGGTCCATGAACTCCTCCCCACCCTGTTCATGGACTGGACTTGTGTCAAGGTCAGGACCCCAACACCAAGCCCCCGCACAGCACGAACTCTACGAGGAGTACGTATACGCAACATGGCTAGAAAACGGTCGGCTGCTCAGAACGGAGTAACAAAACGCACTGAAGAACAGCAAGGCCTGTGAAGAGCGACCTGAAAAACAGTAACGAACGAACAAGAACACAATGACTATAAGTCACGCGGAACTTGCTTGCACGCACTGAAGAGCAGATACAAACCCACAAGCACAAACTGAACCGCAGAAAATGATCTGAAAGCCACGAGTCTGAAAAAGCGCGAATCGTCTCTTACCAAACTTTTACTAACACGAGATTAGCAAAAGGAGCCCAAAGGGTGCCACGCTTAGTTCTGAACTGGCCTTTTCTAGTCTCGTCATACGTGGTGTACGTGACCGCGTTGTTGGCGATCGGAAATTCTGACAACTTTGCGCGACCGTGTGTACGCAAAACAAGTTTGAGCCAACATCCGTCGGAAAAAATCCTAGGATTTTGTTGTCGGAATGTCCGATCAATGTCCGATCGTGTGTACGGGGCATTAGAGATCGGACGAAGCGTTAGACGACCTCTTAACACTCCTTGAGGAACAGGATCCTAGCGATTTAATTGATTAAACAGATATTGAAAGCCTCCTAGAGGAACACATTACGAAAGAAACTCCAGCACGATCAGACAGACAGGAGAAATTCAAGAAAAAGTCAGACAAATTTCCGTCTTTTTCAAGCAATCCTAATCTAGTTGCATCTATAGCGTCCACCACATCAGAGATTAAGAAAATAAAACCACGAACACTTGGCAGTAACCTTACCAAAGATGAACAGTTAGCTTTGGAATCCCTCAAGAAAGAACATTCCCTCACAATAAAGCCATCAGATAAAGGTGGAAACATCGTTATCATGACAAATGAGCAATATAAAGCCATGTGTGTTGAAGGCGTTACGAATTCATCATGGTACAAGCCCATTTCAAAGGGCACCATAGGTAAATTCAATGTTGCCTTTTATGATCTGGTAGATGAAGCATTCTGTAATGGGGCCATCAACAAAGATGTGTGGGAATATATCAGAACATCATATCCTCGTATTCCCACTCTGTACTGTCTTCCCAAAATACATAAAAATCAAAAAATTCCTCCAGGCGCCCTATCATTTCTGGTAACGGCTCCATAACTGAAAATTTAAGTAAATTTGTGGACAGCCATCTTAGGCCCTATGTCGCTGGTCTATTCTCATATATCAAGGACACCAATCACCTATTGAAAAATTTAGAAGGTTTGCATATACCACCTCATTCGCTTCTGGTTGCCATAGATGTAGACATTTATAGCTCCATCCCTCACAATTTAGGCCTCTCAGTTATCAGACATTTTTTACCACAATTCCATAAGGATGATCGGAAGTTAAATTCCTTCTTATTGGAAGCGGACTTTATTCTAACGCACAATAATTTTTCCTTTGATGGATCCCACTACCACCAGGTGCAGGGGGTTGCGATGGGGACTTGTTGTGCCCCATCGTATGCCAACCTGTACCTGGGGGAGTGGGAACAGTCTTTGTTGTCTGATGACAGCCTCTCGTCTTATACCACCCATGTAGCTGCATGGTTTAGGTATATAGAGGACATACTAATGATATGGAGTGGTACACCAGAAGACTTACATGCCTTCATACAAATCATGAATCAAAACAAATTTAATCTATACTTTACTATGACCTTTAGCGACACTTCCATCACTTTCCTTGACCTAAATATAATGAAATCTATGGACGGCTCTCTATCCAGCGGTCTCTACCGTAAAGAGACCGCTGGAAATACCATCCTACATGCGTCCAGTTCACATCCCAAATCCTTAGTTTTATCTATTCCATACGGGCAATACTTAAGACTTAGACGCAACTGTTCTACTGGCACGGAATTCGCCCGTGAAGCTAACAAACTTAAGGAAAGACTCCTAGATCGAGGCTACTCGTCTACATGCCTGAAAAAGGCATTTAGACGGGCACGAGGTTAATTAAGACATAACATTCTTTTTTTCTAAAAAAAACATCCACAGATTCCCACTCGATTATCAGACTAATAACTACCTACAACAAACAGCATAAGACCATTAAAAACTTTTTACAAAAACACTGGCACCTGCTACAAATTGATCCTAATATAAAACCACATGTATCCATGACACCTACCATTACCTTTAGACGAGCACGCTCGTTAAGAGACCATTTGGTTAAAAGTGAATATACTGGTATTTTCTGTTCTGACACATGCAAAAGATTTGGAACTTTTACCTGTGGGGGATGTTCTTGCTGCCGTTATATGAACACACAGATCAAATTTCAATTACCCAATGGCAATATATATAAGCCCAGACACTTTGAAAATTGCAAGACGTCTGGGGTTATTTACCTTCTAACATGCCAATGTAAATGCTTTTACGTTGGGAAAACAAAATTGGAGTTTCATAAGAGAGCAGCATGTCACATCACTAGCATGAGACGGGCGGACCTGGACCTTCTTCTGGGGCAACATGTGCAAAACCACCACACGGGCAAATTTCCCCTTGTCCATTTCACCATCCTTGACCGGATTCATCCAGATAACAGGGGTGGTGATTGGAACAAGATCTTGCTCCAGAGGGAGGTCCGTTGGATCGCCGATCTCAATGCAACCCAATTCCCAGGACTTAAAACCCAAATGAGCTTACGTCCATTTTTAGATGGTTTTGTATCAGGAGGGTGCGAAAAAGAATAATGTATCATACAAAAACATGTCACACGTTTAGAACAATACCTTGGATATTCATGTCTAAGTAATATGTTTTGGATGCTTAAGATTGATGTATTAGATTATGGTTACATGGGTACTTTATATTCATATCTAAATTCATATCTCTAACTGTTAACAATATGGTTATGCTTATACTATATTATTGAGCCTGGCCTCTGTCAATTTTCCTATGTTTTTCCCATGTACCCACTGTTAATTTTGTTCAAGTTTTGCTCTGTATTCATTATTCCACTATGTGCATCTGTTTGTGTCCACACATCCAGCCCAACAAAGAAATAATCTTTTAGATTCAATTGAATGTATTCCCTTTATTATTTATTTTTTATATGTTTGTTATTCCTTTGGTCCCAGTTTTGACTCTGCCCGGCGCACGGGGGCCATGTCTTCCCATCTATACCGGTGGGGGCATGGCCTCCAGTTTACGCTGCATGCTCGTTCGGCTTAGTCCAGACACACAATTGCGGTGTTTTTGTGCCGGTGGGTCTTGTCTGCATGACGCTCCTCCAGTGCTGGGCGGGCGCCGTGTAGATTTGTCCCTTGGGCCTCCACTTTGGATGTTCCCAGTCCATGTCCCAAATTACCCTTTTACAAATAGTGTTCTGTTTTCTGTTTGGAATGCCCCGTGTGAACGGTTGCCTTGGAGATGCTTGGCTTATCCGAGGTGGCCTATCACATGGCTCTACCCCTTTTTCCTCTCCCCTCCCCCTTTTCTGCCTTGTAGCATTGCTCTTGCTTGTCGCTTCGTTACAACGTCACCGCGTCATACGCGATGACGTGGTCCTTTCAAGACTTCCATCCCGCTATTTTGCAATGTCACTTGAGATTATCGTATTGCGCCTGCGCGTTACACTCGATGACGCAATCCATCCTACATTGCTGACACTCATTAAATTATTTGCACTGCGCAGGCACCAGCGGCCTTTAATAACCTGCAATCGGCATCCTGCCCAGTGCCAAACATACACGCCATTAGCAATCACGCTCCTGCATTTTCATTTGAAAGTTTCCAATCACAAAAAGTAAGTTAAAAAGCTATGTATTCTCTTATTATCTTTTTCTTCTTTTATTATTTTTTCATTGCCATATAGCCAACAGACAATCTGTTTCTCCCTCGTCCATTATTGTTTTATAAACAACTTCAGTGCTTTTTGTGCGGTTTAAACAGTGACCGCAATGGCAAGTCCTGTTTGCCCAACAAAATATATATACAAAACAGTGCCTTTACAATATGTAGATCATGGGAAAGTTTTTCTTTCCTTCTTTATTTTTGTTTTATTGTTTTACAAACAACTTTAGTGCTTTTTGTGCGGTTTAAACAGCGACCGCAATGGCAAGTCCTGTTTGCCCAATAAAATATATATACAAAACAGCGCCTTTACAATATGTAGATCATGGGAAGGTTTTCTTTTCTTCTTTATTATTTATTTTTTATATACAGAAAGTCTTTATTTACATTATATTTTCAATTTAATATATACAAAAAACACTCCATTTTAGAATATAAAGCTGCAAATTCCATATTCAGATTAGGGAATAAACAGCCTCTCTTTTTACTATATAATGTATATAACCTATATGGTTTATTTATATTTTTTGTTACATTTTGTTTTTCAATTTATAAACAGAATGAAATTTACAAATTAATTCAAACTTATCTCCTTAGGGTTTCATTGTGGATTTGGCGGGGCTCATCCTCTTTCTTTGGGGGCCTTTGCTGAGTTTTTTCTCAGCTCAAATGGCCGCCATATCTACTATTTGTTAATTGGCAGTTATATACTTATTTTTTCATTTATTATACCATCCTTCTCTTTCTATACGAGAGTTTCATTTTTTGCATATTCCTTGCATAAAATCTTTCTAAAGGTTGGACACTGGTATGTATACTGGACACTCGCAGTTGTCATAGTCTGAATGATTTGCCCTGAATAAATTTGTCTATGTCTAAATTGATCTCACCTGTTTTTCAGAATATATACATAAAAAAAACTTTCTCTCCTCAATATGCCTCTGAAGAAGGGATACCCGTCCTGAAACATGTCAGGCTCATGGAGAAATATGTATTCAAAAGTGTAAAGAAATACATTATGAAAAAATTTGTTGTACTCTGTATAAGTATTTTGTACACATCTATGTTTAGATTCTCATGTTTTTATGCTTTTTTTAGCAATTTTCAATAAATAAATAGGTTTTACTCATAAACTTAATTGTCTTGTTCACCTGTAAAGTCCCACTGTACTGGGGGGTACAAAGGTTTCCCTTTTTTAGGGTCCTTACTTTTTTGCTTCTAAAACATATGAGCTTAATTTCCCGCCAGCGTTAAAAAGGGTGTGAGGTTTATTGGAGAGATGGCATAAGGGATTACATTCCTGGTATGGAAGAAGCAATATAATTAAGATGAATATCCTACCAAAGATTCTGTACCTCCTTCAGGTAGTCCCAATTGCAATCCCTAGGAAGTTCTTTAGAAATATACAAATATTATTTACAAAATTCATCTTGGCACACAAACATCCTAGGATCAGGAGGACACTGTTGTCCCTACCAAAACAAAACGGGGGGCTGGCCGTCCCAGATATATATAAATATTACCAGGCAGTACATCTGGGCCGCCTGTTGGATTGGTGCCGACATGGAGAACTTAAAATCTGGCCAAGATTGGAGCAAGCGCAGAGTGGGGAGTTACTGTATAGGGCCCCTTGGTGTTTCAAGGACTTGGCATCTAAAACTAAGACACACCCTACCCTCTGTGTTTGTTATAACCTCTTATTTAAGGGTAAGTTATCAACACAGGAATCACCTTTAGTACCTATATTGGGGAACCCGCAATTCATAATAGGAACACAAAAAGGACGTTTTGACGTCCTGATCAAATGGGGACTGTATCAGGCATCGCATTTTTTGAGATCTGGTAGATGGCCAACAGTGCAGGAATTGGTAGACAGAAATGGCTCCCTCCCAATTAGATTTTTGGTCGGCGGTACAACTATGACATTATCTATGTACTAGGGTACCACCAAGTCCTCTGGATCGGAATCTGTTACCACTCAAGAAATATTGTATGGAGACTGAACCAATAAAGCATGCTGTCTCCAAAATGTATGTGTTGTTGATTAAACCATCGGAGAACTATCAGTTACCTTTCCTCCGGAAATGAGAAACAGATTTAGGGAGGACCTTTTCGGAGGAACAAAAAACTAATATGATACATTCAATATTTAAGACAGCAATATGTACCAAAATACAGGAAACTAATTATAAAATAATTTCACAATGGTACAGAACCCCAGATAAACTTCAAACATGTTTCCCAAATGCATCAGATAGATGCTGGCGATGCCAGATAGAACAGGGGACTTTGCTATGTGTATTTTGGTCTTGTCCCAGAGTGAGGACATTTTGGAGGGAGGTCCAGGAGACAATTCAAAAATTTAGCGATGTGGAAATACAGGAAGACCCAGCTTTTTCCTTTTGCATCTGTCAGAGATTCCGGGGAAAATATATAGGAACTCTATTTTGTGTCATTTGGTGAATGCAGCTAAAGCATGGATCCCGCTTAAGTGGAAACAGGCACAACCCCCACAGTGAGTAAGTGGCTTAGGAAAGTAGAGGAAGTAAACAGGATGGAAGACCTAATCTGGACATCTAGGAAGAAAAAGGAAATTTATTTAAAAATGTGGTCACCATGGAACAGTTTTATTTCTTCAGAGGAAGGGAAAAAACGAATTGATACGAATTAAAGGGGGGGGGAGGGGGGAGGGAGGAAAGTTCAATGGGTTTTTTTTTTTGTGTTTTTTTTTGTTTTGTTTTGGGAGGGGGGTAAGGAAAGGAGGGGGAAATGGACTATAAATAGGAACTGCAGTCGGAATACTGAGAGGTAGTTGGAGTATTATGGCGGGGTCTGGGGGAAGCGCCCCCCTTCTGACGCGGCAAGGAATAACAACATGGAGGGCGGAAATGAGAGAGGAAGATTACTCTTCTTATTTCTTTGTCTTCTTTGCCTCTTTTGTGATGTCTCTATGTTTATTTAGGTTCATTCTTTTATCCATCTTTATTGGATAATATATTAGAAATAGACAGGAGTAGATGGAACGGAATGTAACGCGTTATTATTATGTATTTTTATTTATTTATTTTTATTTCTTGTCTGGCTGTATGCGCAGAAATGGAATGTAATATACAGAAGGATTGTTCATTTTTCTCCTATTATATAAAATAAAAATAAAAAATTATATAAAAAAAAAAAAAAGACCTAACTTTTTACCCCTACTTACTTGCTTCCCACACAATTTACACTTGGCAAAGAACCCGCCTTCCAATGTTTGAAAGTATTTCCAAACATTGCTGCAGCGGGATGCAGCCCCTTGACCCTGTTGATCTCTATTTTGGGCTGATATAGCTGCAGCAGATAGCACACCAGTGGTGGAAGCTGTTGCCACTACAGTTACACTTGGTAAACTAGACCTAGTGCTGCTAATGGCAGGGGTGCTGGGAACTGGGAGGTCGGTGATATCATCACAGGATTCTTCCATAATAACAGAGGGAGAAGGGGAGTTAGTAGCAGATGAAAAAAGTGGACTGCTACCTGTCCTACTCCTCACAGAATATCCCTCATGCACTTTCTCCAGGTCAAGCTGTAAGTCCTGTGGGCTAATGCCCCGTACACACGATCGGACATTGATCGGACATTGCAACAACAAAATCCATGAATTTTTTCCGACGGATGTTGGCTCAAACTTGTTTTGCGTACACACGGTCGCACAAAGTTGTCAGAATTTGCGATCGCCAAGAACGTGGTGACGTACACCACGTACGATGAGACTAGAAAAGGCCAGTTCAGAACCAAGCGTGGCACCCTTTGAGCTCCTTTTGCTAATCTCGTGTTAGTAAAAGTTTGGTGAGAGACGATTCGCGCTTTTTCAGACTCGTGGTTTTCAGATCGTTTTCTGCTGTTCAGTTTGTGCTTGTGGGTTTGTATCTGCTCTTCAGTGCGTGCAGCAAGCTACGCGTGACTCATTGTGTTCTTGTTCGTTCGTTACAGTTTTTCAGGTCACTCTTCACAGGCCTTGCTATTCTTCAGTGCATTCTGTTACCTCTGAGCAGCCGACCATTTTCTAGCCATGTTGCTGTTGGGATCCTGACCTTGACACAAGCCCAGTCCATGAACAGGGTGGCGAGGAGTTCATGAACCAAGAATTGGTTGCTTCAGCATGACCAGTTCTGTCATATGCCTTTGCTCCGTGAGATCCGTGAGAATAATCCTGATGATTTCAGGAACTTTCTCCGGATGACGGACCCCGTATTTCACTGTTTGTTGGCTTTGCTGACCCCCTATATCAGCAGGCAGGATACCTGCATGAGGCAAGCCATCACTCCGGAGCAGAGTCTGGTCGCCACCCTGCGGTACTTGGCGATGGGGAGAAGCCTGCAGGACTTGAAGTTCTCGACAGGCATCTCCCCCCAGGCTCTGGGGATCATTATCCCAGAGACCTGTTCTGCCATCTTTCAGGTCCTGCAGAAGGAGTATATTAAGGTAAGATTTTTATCCTTTAATATCGCATTTTATTGTATATAATGTTTGCTAATATTTCGTATTTCTTTCCTCATTCCCTAATTACCATGATGGTAATATGCTGTGAATGTCCCCTTTGTCCTCATGCATGCTGGATTTTTATGTAATTATTTTTTTGTCCTTCATACATATCTGCCTTCACTTACCTCCCCAGCATGCTCTCCTGGCCCTATATTCATCTCATGTAGTCAGTTAACAATGTATTTTGTCAGCTCCATGGTAGTGCTTTACCCCAAACACCCCCTAAAATAATTTTAAATGTGATTTGTGCTTAAAATTCAGGCAGAGGACCAGAGGCTTTTTTTTGGGGTTCCCCAAATCAGTTGGAACCCTCCCTCCCCCCAACTGCTAAGTCAGCTGATAACAATTCTCTATCTCTCCTCAATCATCTATCTGCTGACTTTGCCAAGCCCATACACACTATACCCACCTCTTTTGTGGTCAGATTTATGGATGAATTCCCCAAAGCATGTAGTGCAAGGGCCTGCCTGAATACTTTCAAATGGTACTGTTTGAAGTTTTTGTATACTATTATTATCTTGATAGGTAATAGCAGAATTTCCAAATGTGCTCAAATGTGTACAGTGTGTATTTATATCTTTGTCTTATGACACTTCTTACCTGTCCAGTGGGCTGTCAATAGTGTAACTAAGGAGGGGCTGGCCAAAGTAATACCCATTATTTAGGCATTCATCTCTCAATGAAGTGGAGAGGGTTACCTGTCCAAGAGCTCCCCCCCTATAATGTTAGAAATGGTCCATGAGAGGGGGGAGGGGAAATATGATAGGTGTACCTTATACTTTGATCTTTAAAAACTCCCTCCAAAAAATGTTATCTTGATGTTGGCCAAGAATGTTTGTGTGTAATCTGCTTTCCCTGTTTATGTGCAAAATGACTAATTTTTTTTGTTTTGACTCCACAGTTTCCTTCCACACCACAGGAATGGCAGACTGTGGACTCCCACTTTGCCCAGCAGTGGGACTTTCCTAACTGCGGAGGGGCAATTGATGGAAAACACGTCCACATCATCCCACCACCCAACTCGGGGTTGTACTATTACAACTACAAGGGGTTCAATAGTATTGTGATGTTGGCGGTGGTGTCGGCTACTTATGAGTTCCTGTATGTGGACGTGGGGAAGAATGGGCAGATGTCAGATGGTGGAGTCATCGCCCAGACCGAGTTCTACCGGCGTCTCCAGAATGGCAGCTTCGACTTGCCACCTCCAGAAGACAATGTGGAAGGACTCCCATTCGTCTTCATTGCGGATGATGCATTTGCACTGGGGGACCATCTTATGCGGCCATTCCCGATGAGGACCCTCACCCCGGACCAGAGGGTTTTTAATTACCGGCTGGCCAGAGCCAGAAGAGTGGTGGAGAACATGTTTGGAATCATGGCCAGCCGGAATTCAAAATGAACCAACCCTGACGGCGCTTGAAAGTGGCCATCCTGGCTTGCCCCCCCCCTGAGTGCCCGTGATGTCCAGCTAAGATAACTTGAATTCTTTGCGGGTAGGAGGGCTATCAGTATGCCAGACAATGTCTAAAACCTTTTTCAATTAAAAAAAAACTAATCAAATCTTTGGTGACATTTACTGCTTGTGTTTGTTTTAGCTGACCCTGAGAGAAATGTGGTCCTGAAAATGGCATGATTGTGTAACATTAGAAAGCACTGTTGGGTATTATTTACTAAAGGCAAAGACACTTTGCACTACAAGTGCAGTTGAAACTGCACTTGTAGTGCAAAGTGGATTTGCCCTTAGGAAATAACACCCATTGTCACAGAAAACAGCAATTAGAGCACCACAAAAGTGTTGTAGCGTTGAGACAATAATCCACACATTCTTGATTAACAATCTTTTTAATACCAGCACAATCACATGTGCATTTAGAAAAGGTTTTTAAAACAAACCAACATGTTTGATGTATAACAATTTTTGGGGTCACATTAGAAAAAGTAGAAATGTCCATTTAAGATAAAACAGGCATGTTTAAAACCAACAAGAAAGACACAAATCTTGAGATTACAAAGTTCACATTCGGTAGAACTTGAAGGCAATATCAGACATAAGTATTTACAAACTGTGTTATATATTGCGTTCAGATGGGGTGAAGTCACCCCAGGAAAAGCCAAATTTTGAAGATGCACACAAATAGCCGAATGTCAACATGTGCTAGCTGCCATCATGGGGGATCAAGGGACGTGTTTTGGGGGTGCAACCCCTTCCTCTCAGCTACTTTATTATTGAGGAAGGGGTTGCACCCCCAAAACGCGTCCATTGATCTCCCGTGATGGCAGATAGCACATGTTGACACACTGTGTGCATCTTCAAAATTTGGCTTTTCTCCAATTTGTCAAAAAAATGTTAAAAAATTGTAGCTCACCAAAAAACAAAGGGATTTGGAGGGGTTTTAAACTCTCCCTAAAACATCAACGGTGTTATTTTTTTGAAGAACATCATTGATGTTTTTCTTGATGTTTTCCAAGTCCCTATTACACCCCATGATCTCCCCGATCAGGATCTGTGCACTTTCCGAGGTGAAAGGATCAGGATCCACAACATCACGATCACCTAAAAAGATAGAAACAAAAAATTATTATAAATATGCCGGCATCCATCTCTTACCTGAGCCTGTGGTCGCAGACACTCACCTGTTGTGGTGCCAATTTCCACCACGTCTTCCTCCTCCTGCTCTGTTTGCCTGGGGTGGATTTCCCCTTCCCCAGAGGTGGGGGGGTCTCTGGTCTCCTTGGATGAGGGGTGTCCTCTGAGTGTTTTCTCCCCTATGTAATAAAAAAATAGTATAATTAGCACATAGATATTTGATGGCAGAACTATAAATATGAAACATTGTTTGGAAATGGGGTACAATTTTTTTTGTGGGCAGAGTTCCAAGATGTAGCATTTTTCTTGTCCTTTGTCAATCTTGAATACTTTACCTGTCTTGTACAAGCTTCACAGATAGAGACACCCCTATAGTATACACTGGAGCACCTGTGTGGGCCCCCTAATAAAAAGGGTATTCTTGTGTCCCAGACTAGTGCTCCAGCGTCCAGATGTGAAAACTGCTGCTGAGTGTCCTCTCCTTACACAGAATCTAGTTTGTATTTCATTCTAGTTACAAACCCATCATCTACCCAACCAAATTAGTTTCAGACAAGTAGGCCCTAAAAAATGTGGCCAAATGCATATGGCCAAAACCATGGTGTTTTCTAGGCCGAACGAACAATGTTTGATACGAACGAATAATGTGGCCATGAACATGAAAATTGCCATTTTAAACTGGACAACAGTTAAGAAAAGCACATGGAGCAGCACGAACGTAATAAACACAAAAAGAATAGGAACACAGCACAACTATTTACTTTTATGCAGCACTCTCCGGATCTTTCGGTACTGCTCGTGCTCTCTTAATTTTAGGTCCAGACACTTCCGGTGCAGACTCTTGACCACTTTCGCCATGATCTTGGCCTTTCTGACATTGGGGTTGGGGTAAGGTCCATACTTCCCGTCATAGTTGGCCTTCTTCAGGATGTCGACCATCTCCAACATCTCCCCAAAGGACATATTTGAGGCCTTAAATCTTCTCCATCTGGATCCAGACGTTTCAGGCTCCAGGCTTTCCTCCTCCTCGTTGCTGTAATTAGCACGCACCTGCTGTGTCTCCGCCATGTGCTCTTCACCCACTGCGCCGAACGAAAAGGGGCGGGGAATAGACTAGAAAGAACATCGGGGCGGGCGGAGTTACACGCATGTGCAGTGTGTATAAAGCGCAACACGCGTGCGTAGTACGTACGATCTGTGAGCGGAGGAAGGAGTATCAGAGGCGCCGATTGAGATAACGAAGGTAAGATCTAAACTTGGGCCTATACTGCTTCTACATTGAGGCCTATATTGTAACAAGATTAGGAGAACTTTGCCTTACATTAGGGTTTGTCTCGTGTTGTGTCTTGCAGATAAAATGGATGGCTTCAATTAACTTCCCCCCCGTTCATAGACAAGTACAGGGAGCTGCCCTGTCTGTGGCAGGTGAAACATCCACATTATAATCATAAACAAAAGAGGCAGGCAGCGCTGGAGTAACTGCTGGAGTTGGTGAAGCTGGTGGTCCCCACAGCAACCATCCCCTATTTAAAAGCCAAAATTGGTGGCCTGAGGAGCACTTATCTTAGGGAGCGCAAGAAGGTCACGGATTCCCAGAGATCCAGAGCAGCAGCAGATGACATTTATGTCCCCAGACTGTGGTACTATGAGAGACTGCGATTTCTGTCAGACCAGACTGGAGTCAGGGAATCCCTCTCAACCCTTCCTTCCACTCTTCGTTCCACCCCAGCTGAGGCTTCCAATGTCCAACCTGGGACTTCCAGCTAGGAAGAAGTGGAGGAGCCCAGATGGAGTCAGGTATAGCATTGTTCTCCAGATTTCTGGTCAATAAAGAAATTATGTTTACTAAATGTTATTATTGATCACTAATTGCTGATTTCATAAAGTGTTTTACATATCAATAGACAGTAGTTTTGAAAAATACTTGGGACAAGAATGAAAAATGCTGGGCTCAGAATGATAGTCTTTTATATTTGTTAACATTCAATTTGCAACAATCATGAGGTGAAAATTGTGTGTGATTGATGAATAAAAAACTAAAACGATGTCCCTTTTTCATACACAGGAAGACCTCAGCCAGGACGAGGCTGTGGAATGTGGCAGCCAGGAGGAGGCTGTGGAATGTGGCAGCCAGGAGGAGGCGGGGGTTAGTGGCAGCCAGGAGGAGGCGGGGCTAAGTGGCAGCCAGGAGAAGCCTGGGCCTAGTAGGAGCCTGACCGAATCACGGGTTCCTCCCCTCCGCCTTCCATACAAAAGACCCAGGAAGGGGAGTCACGTTCAGGATTCAGCGCTCAGGCTCATTCAGGAGGCTTCTGAATCCCTCAGAGCCACCCCCACTCCTAAAGAGCCCTTTACCTGCATGGCTGCCACCAAACTGCAGGGCATGCAGGAGGGTCAACGCAAGCTGTGTGAGGACCTTAACTAAGGGGGTGAGTGGCCCATCCCCCTCCTCCTCCTGCTGCCACATCTCCAACACCAGAGCCACAGCGTGGAAGGAAGCGTGGAAGGAAGACCAGAGAGTGATGACCCTGGGTTCAGTCTGGTCTGGCAAAAGATGCAGTCTCTTGTATGACCACAGCCTGGGGACACAGATGTCATCTACTGCTTTCTGGATCTCTGGGACTTCTGGACCAGACTGCACTCCCTTAGATATGGAATCCTCAGGGCACCAATTTTGCCTGGAAATAATTGATGTCTGCCCTGGGGTTCAAAGGCTTCGCCAATTTCTGCTGTTTCTCCAGCGTTGCCTCCCTCTTTGGTTGTGAGCCCTTAATAAAGGAATTTTTTGTTTCAATTACACTTGCCTATGTGTGTTGTCCTTCAAAAAGGACAGTTTGTTTGTGAGGAGGTAGGTACATTTTGAATATACAATGTGAAATTAACAAGAGACACCAACACCAAACAATTTCCTTGAGATTAAATAATACAAGATAATAATGGTGTTGTGGTAACTTGACACACAAAAATATTCTGGAGTAAAACACAAAAAAACACAAAAAAAAAACAGCCTTGAAAAAAATACAAAACAAAAATAAAACAACAAAATAGAAATTTGGTCAGATGTGACAAATCAAAATATATTGAGGGAATCCCGATAAATAATAAAGAAATACATTTGTGAGAAGTCTGTGTGAATATGAGCAGCAAAACTACTTCATTCTTCTCACATTATAAAGAAGAAGAGAGTGTGCTGTATTAAACAATTTAAAACATTGCAGCCTGACGAAAGTGCTGTATCCATTCCGAACGCTAATTTTACCAGACTGAGCTGTTCCGTCTCGGAATTTCTTCTGAGCAAGCATGGCACTTTGTGCGTCGGAACTGGCCACACACGGTCGGAATTGACGCGATCGGATTTTGTTGTTGGAAAATTTTATAGCCTGCTCTCAAACTTTGTGTGTCGGAAAATCCGACAGAAAAAGTCCGATGGAGCCCACACACGATCGGAATGTCCGACAACATGCTCCGATCGCACATTTTCCATCGGAAAATCCGACCGTGTGTACAGGGCATAAGAGTGTATAAAACATCTACAGTGTTTGGGAAAAGAGGAGCATCACATTCATTATCTTCTTTGGCCAATGAAAAAAAGTCTCACACTCTGTCTCTGCTGCTGTCTCCCTCAATTGCTTCTTTGGGGAGCTGGGCAGTGGCACTGGCAGTGTGATTGGTGGTGGTGACTGTAAAGGCAACTCCACTTTACTAGATTTCTTGCCTATTCCATAAAAATATGCAGCCATGACACCTGTAGAAGTGGAAGGAGGCGCTGCACTGGCAGTGGAAGCAGCGGCAGATGTTGGTGGTCTGGCAGGAAAAGTAATATTAGAAGAACTGGGGGTGGTGGAACTAGCTTTGTTGGTGGCACTGGCGGTGACACCCACTGCTGTGGACAGCATGTTGGTGGCGGCAGAAGTGTCAGAGGCACTAGTAGCAGAGACCTTGCCACTTTTTTTAGCAAGGCGTCCACTGCGAAAGTGACCACGACCACTACCTCTACCTGCCTTCACTTTTACGTTAGAATGGTACATTGCTGACTTGCAGTTGCTGTATAGTTCAGAAAATGGACTGGTGTGGAGATAGGGTATATAGAATCTCAATCTATAAATCCCCCCCCCCACAACATGGGCAGCCTCTGAGGCTATCACAACACTAACAGCAACACTAGTATCACTAGTCTATCTATCAAGTTCACAACACAGATGTAGCTTGCTTCACTACTGTTCTGCTGCTGTGCTTAGCTTATGCTCAAATGAAATAGTTCAGGTTCTCTGACAAAAAGACAATTCAAATGGACCAGCTAAGATTGACTGTTCTGAAATGAATCAATGTGTCTGTCTCTCTCTGCTAGCAAATCGTAAGTGAAACTAAGTTGGCTGTACATGCGGTCCTAGCTATTTTACTGCCCCTCCTCTTTGGTTACAATTAGCCAGTAACCATCATCATGATTATTTTTATTTTACTTCCCCCACCCAATTCTAGCAGCGATCTTTTCTCTCTATGTCGAATCTTTTCTCTCTATGTCGAATCTTTTCAAATAATCTTGGACTACTAGTATGGATGGACTATAGAGTTAAGGTTAGGCACATTCGACCACAGGTTCGATAGACACAGATTGTTATCGTCAGTGTCATGTCGAATCTCCTATCTATATCGAATTGTTGTCGCAACGAAAATAAAGCATTTGTTTATGTCGGATCTTTCGGTTTTCAGAATCTGCGCTTTTGTTATCGTTTGTTAAAACGATGACGAAAATACCTGAAATTCGGACGAAAATGCATTCGGATGAAAACGAATGCACATGTCTATTCGATAGTGTAACTTGGAAATACATAGATTTAGTACTACAAAAATATGGATTTAATGGAGCATTCATACACGCTTTTCATGCACTCTATCACAATCCTGCCACCAGGATAAAATTACCAGGTTGTAATTCAGACTTCTTTAAGACAGGCAAAGGAACCAGACAGGGCTGCCCCCTTTCACCCCTATTATTTGCCCTTGCAATAGAACTGTTAGCTACAGCAATTCTACATAACCCAGATATTAAAGGTTACACAGCAAACAATCACACATATAACCTCAGTATGTATGCAGATGATATGATTCTGTTTCTATCACAACCTAACATAACATTACTAAACCTACTACAAACATTAAAAATCATTTCTTCCCTTTCTGGTTTATCAGTAAATGTTTCAAAGTCAATAGGTATGCCGATAAATATTCCCACCTCACAACTAGATAACATTCGATCTTTGTTTAACTTCACATATACAACGGAGTCTCTCCCATACCTAGGTGTACATCTCACCCCAGACATCAATAATCTAGCTAACAAAAACTTTCTTCCCATGTTACAAAAATTAAGATCAACAATGAAAATATGGGAATCCTTTAATATCTCATTTTTAGGTGGAATAACAGCTATAAAAATGTCTCTCTTACCTAAATTACTGTATTTATTTTGTGAACTTCCAACCAGACTTAATAAAACGTTGATCTCCAAATTCCAATCAGACGTTAACAAATTTATATGGTCAAATTCTCATCCAAGGATCTCCAAAACAGTATTATACAAATCACAGAAAGTTGGTGGTTTTGGTCTCCTGGATTTTTTGCTACACTATCTTGCAGCTAGAAGGTCCCAATTAGCCCAATGGCACATACAAAATTCCAAAATCCCTTGGGTAAAGTTTAAAAATGACTCAATTCTGCCTTATTCTATAGCTGGATTACTTTGGGGTCACAAAGCTCCAATCCACAAATTAGCTAATCTTAATCTTGTGGTAGCCAATTCTTATCAACTCTGGAAATTACATAATAAACAATTTAATATGGTGTCAACCACACCCCCACTCACCTCCTTTATAGGGGATCCTAAATTCTTACCATTACACCAAGACTCAGATCATTTCACATGGTGGATTGAAAATAATTTAACCACCCTCAAGCCCCTTATGGTAGACTCTACTTTCACTTCCTTTGCAGCATTAAAAGAAAAATACAAGACTCTCAATAGTGAACTCAGAAGATTCCCTAAAATTAGACACTTTTACAACACTTATTTTCAGATTTCATCCAATTTATCACACACATTTTTGAAAAAATTTGTATTAATTCTCCAAGAGCTGCCGGCTTAATCTCAGAAATATACTCAAATCTGATTGGCACCAATAGTCTAGATAACCATCCCTATATGCTTAAATGGGAACAAGAATGTGACATCACCCTTTCTGCTGAAAATTGGTCTGATTGCATTTCCAGTCTTCTCAAATGCACAAGATCAATCACTATTAGAGAGACAGCAATTAAACTCTTCACACGTTGGTATTATACTCCATCTAAACTTCATGCCATTTTTCCTTCAGTTCCTCA
The DNA here is from genome assembly GCF_042186555.1 of Aquarana catesbeiana. Classification (NCBI taxonomy): domain Eukaryota; kingdom Metazoa; phylum Chordata; class Amphibia; order Anura; family Ranidae; genus Aquarana; species Aquarana catesbeiana. Next base: position 492,260,965 of record NC_133325.1, read on the forward strand.
TATATGCTTTAGAGGATGCATCGCCACAGGATCATTCTCCCATATTTTTTGGTATTGTAATAAAGTCTCCCAGATATGGAAACTTCTTGAAAGTTTCACATCCATTATATCTGAAAATAATGTTAATCTCACTCTTTCCAGTTGTCTTCTATTCACACCTATCATAGGTCTAAATATTTTTCTTATAAGACTGGTCCATACAATATGTGTTGCCATAAACTGGCTCATTGCATACCACTGGAAATCTCCTACACTACCCTTATCCCAACGTAAAACAAGAATCAACAATATCCCAAATAATTCAAAACATATATTTGATAAAAAATGGAACCCTTGGTTCATTCATGCAAATCGATTTATAAACTCGGAATAATTAATTGTCCACATCTACTTTTCTATAAGAAATACTTGTATTGTATATTCCAAAATTGTACAAACGCTGTATACATAATTGTAATTTTTTTTTGTACTGATGATTATTTTTCTATGTACTTCTCTTAATAATCAACATTTTGCACTGTACCGTTTTTTGTTTTATACCTAATAAAAAAAGTTTGTAAACAAAAAAAGAATTGTGGGAAAATATTACAACTTCAAAAAACTATCCATGCCTCTTACTAAATACCTTGGGATGTCTACTTTCCAAAAAGGGGTCATGCACTTTCCTGGCTTGTTAGTGTCTCAATAAATGACCACATGTGATCAATTTTCAGTGATTGGCTTGTAGACTCTATAACTTTCACAAAAACCAAATAATATACACTGATTTTGGTTATTTTTTACCAAAGATATGTAGCAGTATAACTTTTGGCCAAAATGTATGAAGAAAAATTACTAATTTGGAAAATTTTATAACAGAAACAAAGAAAAATGAATTATTTTTACAAAAAAAATTTCTATAGCGCCAAAAATAAAAACCCAGTGGTGATTAAATACCACCAAAAGAAAGCTCTATTTGTGTGAAAAAAGGACAAAAATTTCATATGGGCACAGTGTAGCATGACTGAGTAATTGTCATTCAAAATGTGAGAGCACTGAAAGCTGAAAATTAACCTGGTTAGGAAGGGGGCATAAGTGCCCAGTGGGCAAGTAGTTAAAACAGTACAAAGTGCAATGAAAATGGGCAGTAACACACTGCCGCCAAACAGGTTTTGGAGGTGGTGTGAAGAGAAGAGTAGGGTTTGGAGGGGTCTGAGAAGTAGAGAGGGGAGGTCTGAGGGAATCTGAGGAGGAAGGGGGGATCTTCAGGTTTTGAGGAGTAAAGGGAGGGGTCTGAGGAGGAGAAAGGGGAGGTCTTACGAGGAGAGAGAGGAGGTCTGGGGGATCTGAGGAAAAGAGAGTGGAGGTCTGAGTGGCAGAAGGGGGGACTGAGGAGGAGAATGAGGAGGTCAGGGGGGTCTGAGGAGGAGAGAGGGGAGATCTGTGGGTCTGAGGTGGAGAGGGGGGAGGTCAGGGGGTCTGAGGTAGAGAGAGGGGAGGTCTGGGAGGGTCTGAGGAGAGATGGGAGGCCTCTTGTACTTACAGATCATACTGTGATGCAGCTTCTTCTTCCTATGTCTAGTGGTGTGACATGACAAGGGGAGAGAGGAAGAACGGCATTCTACCCTCACTCCACAGAAGTGCTGTGCTGAGACTGAGGAGAGTTCTCTTAGCACCTGCTCCCTATTGCTACCTGCAGTCTGGAGGGAGGAGAAAGTGGAATCCTCTCTTCAGCTGCAGCTTTTTGCTGCTACTCCCTCTGACAGGACTGAGACCACAATCACTCCTGTCAGTGAGGAACGAGATGAGCGGCCACATTGCCAACGCACCCCGCCTTCCCCCATAATAGCATCTGGACCCCCTTATCCCGGCTGCCACTACCTGATGTTACTTCACTCTAACAAGCCTGCTCTACCTCAGGAGCAAGTCAAAATATCACTCCACCTGTCAGCCAGGGCTTATAGACAGTGCCTGTGTGTGACTGCAGCCGGAACTTTCATCATAACATTTGCAGATGTGGCCGGCTGCCACCACCTGCGATTAAGATGGAAAAAATGAGCCTCTGCTGATGGAAATTGGGCTCTGTTTGAGACAAAAAAAATTTCATCTCATTCATGCTCTTGTTTGTATATGGAACGAGTTGAACGTTTCCATTTAACTGTTCAGGTTTTAGATGATTTTATAACACTCGTCAAACATACCATTGGGTAATCAACCTAGCAGTTCATTAATGTTATGTCTGATTTTTCCTGTGAGTACACGCCGACGTATTCAGCAACTGGAGGTCAGGTGGTCTGGCCACCCATGGCACAGCCTGATCCCATATGGGGTGCCAGGGGGGTTAAGATGAGATGGCTGCAGATAAGAAGTACAGATAGCAGTGTATAACACTTTGTTGCTCTATGTAGGTTGCTGTATACTCTACCACACCTGTGACTAAGTTGACTGTTCCATGCTTGTATCTGTGAAATGTCTTAATAACAGTTACTTCACTGTTTTATTTACTGCACTATACCCCTGCGCTGTTGAACATTTGTCCCAATATTATTCTTTTATACAATAAAAATGATTGTACTATGGATGTGAGAAGCTTTACTCACCAGTGTCACAGACAAGACCAGATCAGACACTGGTTCCATGCCAATCAAAGCTAAACAAAAAAATGTTGGATGGAGTTTCAATTTAATTTACATTCATGTGTTTACATTTATCTGTATATTTGTACAGAAAACTGTCATAAAAATAAAATATTCAATATACCTGTAAAAAAATAAAAATTATAAAAATTAACAAAAAAGATGGAAAAAATGCCTAGAAACACTACTTTACCCACTTTGGATCAGGCAACTGTTGGCTGTGGATTTTTTCTGTAATCCATGTGAGCAGTGTGTGTCAGGGCACAGTGCCCCCCCCCCTTCCTCTGGGCCCATGTGCACCGCACACCCTGCACATGTGCATGTTACACTATGTTGATTTCTTCCTGCTGCCTTTTACATCTTCCCTTGCAGGTAGCCTAACCTAAAGAAGTATCATTCTTAGTTCAAACGTTTTCCTTTCCTGGATAGTTCTGATATTCCCTTTAAGAACTAAAACATTGAGGTCTTCTATAGTGTGGTCTGGTTGTGAAAAATGATGTCCCACAGGTGTGCATGAACTGTCTTCTTTATGTTCTTTGATGGTATGTCTGTGCAAATTCATCCTCGCTTGCAACTTCTGTCCTGTTTCACCAGCATAAGATCCTTTGCTGCACCTTTTGCATTGGATGAGGTACACAACGTTATTGGAGGTACAGCTGTAAGAGCCTATTATATTGAAGGTCCCATTTGTGTGTGTAACACTTTTGGATAGGTTGATCTGGTTGCATAGTTTGCAGCGTTTTTTATTGCAGGGTTCGCTTCCATTATTTGTGACTTCATAATCAGAGTGAAGTTTCCTGCTGATTAGTTTGTGTTGGGTGGTTGTCTGAAGGCCAATAATGGGGGTTGTTGGAATATTCCTTTCAGAGTTTCATCCTCTGTTATAATGGGTTGTAAATCTTTGATTATCTTTTTGATCCCTTCAAGTGCTGGGTTGTATGTGGTGACTAGAGGTACTCGGTTATTTGTTTTTTTCTCTGTGTATTGGAGGAGATTTTCTCTTCGGGTTTTCAAGGCTGTGTTTATGCTGTTGTTGATGGTTTTGTCTTTGTAACCTTTCTTATAGAAGGAGTCTGCCAGTGTTTTGAGATGTTTATCTCTGTCTTCTGGGTCTGAACAAATTCGGTGGTATCTGATGGCTTGGCTGTGTATAATGGCCCGTTTAGTGTGTTGGGGGTGAAAACAGGAATTATGAAGATAGCTGCATCGGTCAGTCGGTTTTCTGTATATCGACGTGTGAAGCTTGTCATCCCTGATGTATACTGTAGTATCCAGGAAGTTGACATGTGTGTTCGAATAGTGCATTTTTAGTTTGATAGATGGGTGAAAAGTGTTGATCAATGAGAAGAATTGGTTTAGATTTTCTTCACCTTCAGTCCATATCATGAAGATATCATCAATATAGCTATAATATCTGTATTGCTTTTGTTGTATGCTGTTCAGGAAATTGTCCTCCAGGTCAGCCATAAATAAGTTTGCATATTGCGGTGCCATTTTGCTTCCCATAGCAGTACCCATACACTGGAGATAGATGTCATTATTGAAAGTGAAGTAGTTGTGTGTAAGAATGAATTTGATGAACTGTGTCACATCCTCAGCCGCGTATTTGTGGTTTGGTGAGGATGATAAGAATCTGTGACATGCCGCCAACCCATCCTTGTGAGGGATGTGTGAATCAGTACTGCTTGGACCTTGAAGAAGGGGACATCTTTATATATATCTATATAGATATATAGATATATATATCTATATCTATATCTCTATCTATCTAGATAGATAGATAGATAGATAGATAGATAGATAGATAGATAGATAGATAGATAGATAGATAGATAGATAGATAGATAGATAGATAGATAGATAGATCTAGATATATAGATATATATATCCATATATATATATATATATATAGATATATATATCTATATATATATATATATATATAGATATATATATCTATAATCTAGACATATCTATAGATATATATCTATATATCTATAGATATATATTTATATATCTATAGATATATATCTATATATCTATATCTATAGATATATAGATATATATCTATATCTATCTATAGATATAGATATAGATATATATACGGTATATAGATATAGACACAGTGCCTTGAAAAAGTATTCAACCCCTTGAAATTTTCCACATTTTTTCATGTTACAACCAAGAACATAAATGTATTTTATTGGGATTTTATGTAATAGATCAATACAAAGTGGCACATAATTGTAAAGTGGGAGGAAAATGATAAATGGTTTTCAAATTCTTTTACAAATAAATATCTGAAAAGTATAGCCTGCATTTATATTCAGCCCCCCTGAATCAATACTTTGTAGAACCACCTTTCGCTGCAATTACAGCTGCAAATCTTTTTGGGGATGTCTCTACCAACTTTGCACATTTAGAAAGTGACATTTTTGCCCATTCTTCTTTGCAAAATAGCTCAAGCTCTGTCAGATTGGATGGAAAGGGTCTGCGAAGAGCAATTTTCAAGTCTTGCCACAAATTCTCAATCGGATTTAGGACTGGACCATTCTAGCACATGAATATGCTTTAATCTAAACCATTCCATTGTAGCTCTGGCTGTATGTTGAGGGTCTTTGTCCTGCTAGAAGGTGAACCTCCACTTCAGTCTCAAGTCTTTTGCAGACTTTCACAGTGGGAATAGTGTATTCAGGGTGATATGCTGTGTTAGTTTTCCGCCACACATAAGTTCAATTTTGGTCTCATCTGACCAGAGTACCTTCTTCCACATGTTTGCTGTGTCCCCCACATGGCTTCTCGCAAACTGAAAACATGACTTCTTATGGGTTTCTTTCAACAATGGCTTTCTTCTTGTCCCTCTTCTATAAAGGCCATATTTCTGGAGTGCATGACTAATAGTTGTCATGTGGACAGATTCTCCCACCTGAGCTGTGGATCTCTGCAGCTCCTTCAGAGTTACCATGGGCCTCTTGGCTGCTTCTTTGATTAATGCTCTCCTTGCCCGGCCTGTCAGGTTAGGTAAATAATAAAAAAATACTGCGCTGTATAAAATTATTGAAAATTAAAAATTAAAAAATTATGTGCAAATAAAAATACAGGAATTTACCATCATCAATTGTTGAAAATATGTGAAAAAATAAGTGTATAAAAAATCAAAGCAGCCGCTATACGTGGGATACACACAAAAACATAGGAAATGAGAAGTAGCAGCGCTAACAACAGTGATAACGAACAATATGTTGTTGTGAACATTAAATTAATACAACAAAAAATAACACATATAGGAAAAAATGTCCATTTATAAAAATTGTGCAAAGCCTTAAGCCCATAAATATATCTTCATTGTGATGATTAGATACGATGATTGTAAAGACAAATCCTCCACCGCACCGCAGTGATGACACCATATAAAGTGCACGCTTACCCCGAGGCAAGCTTTAAAAGCTTGCGACCTTTCTATACAGTATATACATATACATTATCTCACAAAAGTGAGTATACACCCCTTACATTTTTGTAAATATTTTTGTAAATATTTTATTATATCTTTTGTGACAACCCTCTTGGGCATGGAGGCATGGTAACCCTCTTGGGCATGGAGTTCACAAGAGCTTTACAGGTTGCAACTGGAGTCCTCTTCCACTCTTCCATGACAGAGCTGGTGGATGTTAGACACCTTGTGCTCCTCCACCTTCCATTTGAGGATGCCCCATAGAAGCTCAATAAGTTTTAGGTCTGGAGATATGCTTGGCCAGTCCATCACCTTTACACTCAGCTTCTATAGTAAGGCAGTGGTCAACTTGGAGGTGTGTTTGAGGTCGTTATCATGTTGGAATACTGCCCTGAGGCCCAGCCTCCAAAGGAAGGGGATCATGCTCTGCTTCACTATGTCACAGTATAGGTTGGCATTCCTAGTTCCCTCAATGAACTGTAGCTCCCCAGTGCCAGCAGCACTCATGCAGCCCCAGACCATGACAGTTCAACCACAATGCTTGTCTGTAGGCAAGACACACTTGTGTTTGTACTCCTCACCTGGTCCCCAACACACGCATTACACCATCTGAGCTAAATAAGTTTATCTTGGTCTCATCAGACCACAGGACATAGTTCCAATAATCCATGTCCTTAGTTTTGCTTGTCTTCAGCAAACTGTTTGCGGGCTTACTTGTGCATCAACTCTAGAAGAGGATTCCTTCTGGAACAACAGCCATGCAGACCAATTTGATGCAGTGTGTGGCGTATGGTCTGAGCACTGACAGGCAGACCCCCCACCCCTTCAATCTCTGCAGCAATGCTAGCAGCACTAATACTTCTATTTCCCAAAGACAACCTCTGTATATGGCGCTGAGCACGTGCACTCAACTTCTTTGGTTGACCATGGCGAGGCCTGTTCTGGGTGGGACCTGTCTGTTTAAACCACTGTATAGTCTTGGCCACCATGCAGCAAATCAGTTTCAAGGTCTTGGCAATCTTCTTTTACTCTCTTTATATAGAGCAACAATTCTTTTTTTCAGATTCTCAGAAAGTTCTTTACCATGAGGTGCTATTTTGAACTTCCAGTGACCAGTATGTGAGAGCGATAACACCAAATTTAACACACCTGCTCCCCATTCACACCTGAGGCTTTGTAGCACTAACGAGTCACATGACACCGGGGAGGGAAAATGGCTAATTGGGCCCAATTTGGACATTTTCACTTGGGGGTGTACTCACTTTTGTTGCCAGAGGTTTAGACATTAATGGCTGTGTGTTGAGTTATTTTGAGGGGACAGCAAATTTACATCCAACCCAGAGCAGTGGCAGGAAGTAGCAGGTTAGTTTCTGGAGGAATGGGATTTTTCAAACTGTGGGGTGCTATCGATGGAAAGCATGTCCACACTGTCCCACTGCACAACTCAGCTATTATTATTTCAATTATAAAGGGTTTTGTAGTATCATAATGCTCTCTGTTGTCAATGCGAATTATGGGTTCCTTTATCTGCACATCGGCAAGAATGAGCGGCACTGGATTGAGGAGTCATAATGCAAACTGAGTTCTATCGCCGGCTCCAGAATGGCTTAACACCTATCAATATAGCATTATATAAAATAAACCATATTGTCCTGTGCTGCTGTATCCTGCATAATTATTTAAGGAAAAATGCAGACTGGTATATCAGCTCCCTGCCAACTGACAGGGACCCAACCCTGCCAGAGCCTAGTAGAGGGGACGAAGGACATCAGGCTGTTGAGGGGATGACAGCCATTGAAATTACCCATGCTGGCTTGCCTACAAGAAGTACCAGAGAATTGCAGAAAAAATACATGGACTATTTTGTGGGGAGAGGGGCAGTTTCATGGCAGCAGTTTCTTCCTGAACCAGTGTAAACTGGTATTTTTTTTTGTTCGTTGAGGGGGGCTGTTGGTTTTGTTGTAAAATTAACATTTTTTTCATCATGTGTTAAACATGTCCTTTTGTTTGGCTTTTTGAATAAATTGATAATATGCTTTATCTACTGTTGTCTCTCACTCTATGTGTAAGATATGTTCCAAAATGGGAGTTTGGTTTGACACTTGCTCCAAAAGTGAAATTGTACCTTAATTTAGCCATGAGATCACAATATCCTCTTCAGCTACGTGTTTGGGGGTTCTGGGAAGCTGCTACACACACACAATTGTTTGGTTCTTAATGCATCAAATGCATTAAGCATCAAAACATTATGCCTTTACAACTCCTTTAAAATTTGGCATCTGAAATTAGGGGGAGATGCCAACATGTACTAAGAGCACATTGTAACATTAAATATGCCAACTTTCTAGGATTACAGGTATAGAACAAGGAAATACATTGTTGTATCCAAATATGTTTACTCCAAGCAAATTTGCATGTGCTTTGCAAGGTGCTTTAACAAACAAATATCTTTGGGGAGAACATGTAGGTTCTTCCACATTTATCCTTGTTTTTTGGTAAGCAGGCATGTGAAAAAACATTAGCTACACTTCAAAAAGTAAGTCAGTCACTTCCAACGCTATGTGGTTTTATAAAGTGAAGGGCAACAGGGACATCAGTATCCCAAGACTAGGTGGATGTTGCCTTTCTTTGATGGGGTGAACTGCTATCAACTCACAAAAACACAAAAATGGAAGGCACGCACTAGTGCCTTAGCAATGTCATTTAATACCTGTTAAAATGTTGCCTATGGTGGATACTCCCAAACAGAAAATCTTCTAAGCCTAAAAATCACATAGTGTCTAATCATGTTATCTATACCACATCACAGGGTATAAATTGACTTGTCTCATGGACACACCCCCTTCCTCAGAGCTAGGTCACTCTGAGGAAGGGGGTGTGCCCCCAAAACATGACAGTTTAGACCCCATGATGGAATATATCACATGTTTAGACACTGTGGGGGTCATTTACTATAGCGCCACGGCGCTAATTCGTGCAAATTGCCGCGAATTAGCGCTAATTCACGGCAATTTAGCGCGAATTAGCGTTAATAGCGCTAATTCGCGCTAAAACAGTATTCACTATAGCGCTGGTGCGAAAATTCTCCCAAAATCGAATTTACTATAGCTGCCTGAAACTAAATAGTGCCCAAATCCTTACTCTGCTAAAACCTAGAGAATTGCACATAGAAATAATGTTTAGAGCATGATATAATTGCCTAAATGGTACTGAAATATGCGGTATATTATTTAAAGATAATCTGCTTTTAAATTGTGTGAAAAGGTGATTTCTATGCTGAAATATCTTTAAAAGTCTGAAAAGTGAAAAATTCCCCGTTTTGGACAACTAGGTGGCAACACAACTGAGCATGCTCAGATCTGAAAATAACTCTCATTTTAACTCAAGTGTCTTTTTTACCCGGAGCTATAGTAAATACCAAAATGAGAGCTAATTAGAGAACACTTTTTGGGAGTTAAAATCTGCTCTATTTTAGTCCAAATAAGGTTTCAGTCATTGATTCTAATGGAACAATTCTAACTTTCACAAAAAAACCTTTTAATGTTGAGATGAAATGTATATTTCTGTGAAATACATTTTCCTTTGCAACATTGTTGCTTCTACTTAAAATATTTTGATTTTAAGAATGCTAGAATGTGGAATGTTTTGATGTTTTGGTCAAATATATTTTTCTCTGTCACTTTGGGGGTCATTTACTATAACTCCAGGAAGTACTGGGCACTATGGCAAATAATAGCGCCCATTTTAGCCAAATGGAAACAAAACTGGCGAATTTGCGCATGAAAATTAGCGATATAAACGAGGAACAACCGTTTATAAATTCTAAATTGCCGCTGATTAGCGCTTCCGCGTATATACAAATGCCAATTCTTATCAAGTTGTTATATAGCACTGTATTGTAGCCATGATCCATGTATGTGAAAGAAACATTTTTATCAGAGATGTACTGTACTCTAGTTCCCGTGCATCTATTGATTTATATTGAAATTAGTATTCCTAGTTTTTTTTCCCTTCTTTTGCTAAGAAATGCAGTTCTGAATGATTATTACATAGTAATGTCTGTTATTCTGTAAAGTTAATCATTTAGGTTACCTATTTGTTGTATGTTGTTTTTTTTCATGTTTTTGATTTATTATTTATTAATTTAGTTGACTATAAAGCAGTAATTATTTATGTTCATTCTTTAATAATACTACACTATTATGCATGTCTTGTACTTAGCACAATGGCTTAGTGGTCTGCTTGGATATCTCCACACCACTCATGGTATAAGTTCAAACAACAGCCAACCTGCCATCCACCAGCTGTGTTTATTTTTTCAGTTCACAAGCGAATTAAAATAAACAAACAAAGAAATGTAAACTGCCCTTTAGCTAGTGTGTGGTGTTTGGAATGTCATATCATAATATAATTGAATACTTACATACCATTGCATGCATTTAAAGAGTTAATACAATGGAATCATTCACATTAAAGTGCATTGGCTATTTGGCAATCACCTATTTTCAGTATATATATATATATATATGTATAGTTGTGTTGCTTTGGCTAATTGGCATTCTCCTTTTCCCACCAATGCAATTTTTTAGGATTTTTCTGTGGGATTTGAACCCATGAGTCTTTCAATACCTGAATGTTTGAAGGTAGAGGTGCTAACTGCTAGCCTATTGGGCTGAGCACAATTATACATACAAAATACTTTTACTAGTGTTTGATGTGTTATATACTATACAATAAAGTTTATCAAATGTAAACTGCTTGTTAGCTAGTGTGTGGTGTTTGGAGATTCACACCATAATATTAGTGAATACTTACATACCATTGCAAGCATTTGAAGAGTTAATACAATAATATCAACCACATTAAAGTGTATTGGCTACTTGGCATTCACTGTATGCTGCTTTGGCTAACTGGCTAACGGTAATTCTCCTTTTCTCCACTAATAGTAATCTTTTAGGATTCTCCTGTGGGATTTGAACCCATGAGTCTTTCAATACCTGAATTTTTGAAGGTAGAGGTGCTAACTGCTAGCCTATTGGGCTGAGCACAATTATATATACAAAATACTTTTACTAGTGTTTGATGGTTTATATACCATACAATAAAGTTTATCAAATGTAAACTGCTTGTTAGTGTATGGTGTTTTGGAGATTCACACCATAATACTAGTGAAGACTTATTTATTTTTATTTAAGGTACTTCTATAGTGCCGTCAATTTATGCAGTGCTTTACATATACATTATACACTCACATGGGCCCCTACCCTCAAGGAGCTTACAATCTAAGGTCCCTAACTCACATTTATATACTAGGGCCAATTTAGACAGAAGCCAATTAACCTACCAGTATGTCTTTGGAGTGTGGGAGGAAACCGGAGTACCTGGAGGAAACCCACGCAGGCACAGGGAGAACATGCAAACTCCAGGCAGGTAGTCTTGTGGTGTGGTTGGGAATACGAACCAGAGACCCTTTTTACTGCTAGGTAGGGATGAGCCGAACACCCCACTGTTCGGTTCGCACCAGAACATGTGAACAGGAAAAAGTTTGTTCAAGCACGCGAACACCGTTAAAGTCTATGGGGGTCGTTTACTAAAGCGCCAGGAAGTACTGGGCACTATGGCAAACAATAGCTCCCATTTTAGCCAAATAAAATTTCAACAGGCGAATGTGCGCATGAACAATTAGCGCTATTAGCGAGAAACACATGTTAGTAAATTCTAAGCTGGCGCTAATTAGCGCTTCCGCGTATATGCAAATGCCAATTCCTACCAAGTTGTTATATAGTACTGCACTGTAACCATGATCCATGTATGTGAAAGAAACATTTTTATGTGAGATGTGCTCTACCTCGTGTGTAACTATTGATGTATGTTGCAATTAGTATTCCTAGTTTTTTCTTTCTTTTGCTAACTAATGCAGTTTTGAATGATTATTACATAGTAATGTCTGCTATTCTGTAAAGTTACATGTATTAAACATTTAGGTTACCTATTTGTTGTATGTTGTTTTTTTATTTTTTAATTTAGGTGACTATAAAACGGTAATTATTTATATTCATTCTTTAATCATACTACACTATTATGCAGGTCTCATACTTAGCACAATGGCTTACTAGTCTGCTCAGATGTCTCTACAGCACTCACGGTACAAGTTCAAATACCAGCCAACCTACCATCCCCCAGCTGTGTTTATTTTTTCAGTGCACAAGCAAATTAAAATAAACAAACAAAAAAATGTAATCTGCCCATTAGTTAGTGTGTGGTGTTTGGAATTTCACACCATAATAGTATTGAATACTTACATATCATTGCATGCATTTGAAGAGTTAATATAATAGAATCAGCCAAATTTAAAGTGCATTGGCTAATTGGCATTCACCTATTTTCGGCATATGCTGCTTTGGCTAATAGTCATTTGCTTTTTTTTCACCAATTCAATCTTTTAGAATTTCTCTGTGGGATTTGAACCCATGAGTTCTTCAAGGTAGATGTGCTGACCGCCAGCCTATTGGGTGTAGCACAGTCATACATAGAAAATACATTCACTAGTGTTTGATGTTTCTTCTCCCCTAGCTGTCTCTCCTGCTGCCACCATCTTCTCCCGCTGATGTGTTCTTCAGCGCAGCCGGTTACCCACTAATAAAAAAAAGCCGCTCTTCTTGTGGCGGTCTTCTGTGGCCATCCAATAATGTCACCCGGAGAGTCCGCTCCATGGCTATGTAAGAGACGCCGCACAGCGGGTGACAACACAGCGGAGGAAGACCTCCATGGAAGAAGAGCAGCTTTTTTTTATTAGCGGGTAACCAGCGGTGTGGAAGAACACAGCAGATGGAGAAGATGGCGGCGGCAGGAGAGACGGCTCTGGGAGAATACAGCTCGGTGAGAAGATGGAGGAGGGAGAGACAGCATCTGGAGAAGATGGCTCAGGGAAGAAGACAGCTCGGAGCTATTTTACAATAAAGGACTTGTCAAAAACCGGCTATTGATTTTTTTACATTTCACTGCTTTTTTTGGTGAATGGGTAGGGGTAAAATGTACCCCATACCTATTCACATAGGGGGCAGGATCTGGGAGCCCCCTTGTTAAAGGGGACTTCCAGATTCTGATAAACCCGTTGCCTGCAGACCGACAAGCACCGACCAGGGTTGTCGGGAAGAGGCCCTTGTCCCCATCAACATGGGGAAAAGGTGCTTTGGGGCATGTGGCCTGGTAAGGTTCAGAAGGAGAGGGTGCTCACTCGTCCCCCCCATCCTGACCTCCAGGCTGCATGCTCAGATAAGGGTCTGGTATGGATTTTGGGGGAGCCCCACATCAAATTTATTTTACATTTTGGTGTGGGGTTTCCCTTAAAGTCCATACCGAAGGGCCTGGCATGTACTGGGGTAACCCCACGACATTTTTTTCCTTGAATTTTGGAATTCCATACCATAATATTATTGAATAAGTACATACCATTGCATGCATTTGAGGAGTTAAAATATGGAATAAAGCAAGCTGATGTGCTTTGGGTAATTATACTTCTGAGTACAATGCACACTTCCAGGAGGTGATGCTGTCAGTGGGATTTGAATTCATGGCTTGAACTATTGGGGGCAGCAGGGTATACTGCTATGCTACAGAGCTGAGCACTTACCTACAGAGAAAATACATTTACTAATGTTTGATTCTATACAATAATGTTTTGCATTTCAGGCATTAATATTATAGTAACAACCATGCTCATGCCGATGTGGCATTGGCTAATAGGCATTCACCTCTTTTCAGCATATGCTGCTGAGTACAATGCAAGCTTTCAGTAGGTGATACCATCTGTGTGATTTTCAGCCATTTGAGAGCAATTATATTGAAAACATACGTTTACTAGTGTTTGATGGTGGGACTACTTTATATTCTAGGTATAAAATAGTACTCAGCACAGTGACTTAGGCACCTTTCACACTTGTGCGACCTGAAAGTTGCGAGATTTTAATGTGACTTTAAGCAATGCCTGTGTAATCTTGAGGTCTATGGATGCAGGAGTCGCAGGGAAAGACACGCAACTTTCCTACGATTTTGCATCACAATTCCAGGGAATGCCTGTGTAAACTTGAGGTCTATGGACCTCAACTCGCATCAAAGTCAGACCAAAGTAGTACAGGGACTACGTTGAAGTCAGTGTTACTTAAAGTCGCACAGATATGAATGGTACACATTGAAATTCATGGCGTATGACTTGTCATGCGACTCTGATGTCCAAAGTTGCACAAGTGTGACTCAGCCAGACTTTGTCAGTGATTTCAGAGACATCAGTGCACTTTCCTGCACAGATGTCTAGTGAAATCACATAGGTCCCAACAGTTCTCCTTTAAGAAGGTGTCCTATGCCTACCTACTTTTGCTAATAGGTGTCCCTTATACCCATCTCAAAAAGTTGGGAGGTAAGAAATCACCCCCTGAAGTCGCCCAAAGTAGTGCAGGAACTACTTTTGGGAATCGTTGTTGCGTCGCACCAATTCGGACAGTTCCATTGCCATCAATAGGTGCCAATTTGGCCTACAATTTGACATGTCAATTCAGACCTATGTGAACATGGGTGAAGATGCATAGATATTAGAGCTGCACGGTTCTGGTCAAAATGAGAATCACAATTTTTGTGCTTAGTATAAAAAGATCACGATTCTCGCTATGTAAAATCTTTCACATTATCCCACAAAAAATTGGGCTAACTTTTCTTTTTTTTTTTTTTAATTCATTAAAGTAATTTTTTCCAAAAAGAATTGCATTTGAAAGGTGCAAATACAGTGTGACATAAAATATTGTAACAACCACCATTTTATTCTCTAGGGTCTCTACTAAAAACATATATATAATGTTGGGGGGTTTTAAGTAATTTTCTAGCAAAAAAAAAATGATTTTAACCTGAAACCAACAAATGTCAGAAAAATGTTTAGTGTTTAAGTGGTTAACCTTTCCTCACTTACACAGAAGTCTATTTCATTGACAAATTGTTACAAGGTTTCTAGTTAAGTTCACTGATAAAGAATGTTCTAATTCTTGTCAGACTTCCCGGTTTTTCTATTCCTTTCTTTTGATGGCTGTGGCTTCAGAAGAGCAGAGAGAGTTCTTTGCATAGCAAGAATCGTGAAACGCTTTTTTCAAGATCGTAAAGGGGAAAAAAATCACGATGACGATTAATCGTGCAGCTTTAATAAATATGCATGGAAATCAAGGGGGACAACTTTTCATGTGACTCTGAGGTCCAAAGCTGCATGAAAAGTCACCCAAGTGTGAAAGTAACCTAATGCGATTAATTGATAACACCTTTGAATAAGGCCCCATTTGCACTTGTGCGACCTTAAAATTGCACAGCTTTGTCATGACTTGAAGCAATGTCTGTGTAATCTTGTGGTGTATGGACCTCAAATTGCATCAAAGTCAAACCAAGGTAGTGCAGGGACGAATTTGCTACACTTTCAGGATGCACAAGTGACAATAGGGCCAAATTCAAAGGTGTTATCCTGGAATCTCATTCACAATGCTGCGACCTGAAAGTCACACTATTTTGCTGCCACTTTGCCGCTGCAACTTGGCCCCAACTTCTGGGAATGCCGGTGTAATATTGTACCCGATATACCTCAAGTCACACCAAAGTAGTACAGGGACTACTTTGAAGTTGGTGCGACTTAAAGTAGCACAGATATGAATGGTTATCATTGAGAATCATGGGGTACAACTTGTCATGCAACTCAGAGGTCCAAATTTGCTGGAAAATTCACCCAGCTGTGAAACAAGTCATATATATTTTAATAAAAGGAGCTCTCATTTATACTTGCATAGTCCTTACTGATTTACATCAGCAGAACAAATGCAGGAAGTGATGTGTGCACATGGGACGGAAGCAAATGTGTGGTGATGCCAAACAAATCAATGAACCCCACCCACACCAAATCTAACTATGACATCCACCCCTGCATTGATTAAGTACAAGTACATATCCTACACTTACCTGGCCAATGAGCAGCACCTCCTCTTTGCTAAAGAGACCTCGCCATGTCCACCTAGATGGAGATCCTGACCAGCACAGGAACTTCCGGGTGCATACAATGACTAATTTCCAGGTCAGAAGGTGAAACCACGCTTTTGATTGCAGCTGCGAATATTTGATCTCAACCATGATTAGTATTTTTTATTTTCAGATATGCAAATCTGTATTTTTACATATATTTGAAGGTAAACTTAAGGGAGTTTGATAAGAAATGGTGTCCCTGGGTTAGCAGCAGGTGAATTACAAAGACAAAAGGCCCAGTTTGAGCCCTAGTTCACACTGACAGAGGGAGGAAATCGTTCAGCTGAACTCCCACAATTTCATTCCTGCATGTCAGTCCCGACTGTAGGGGGCAACATCAGAGACATCGGTGCAGGTTTCTGCACCAATATCAATACAAATTGCACCAATTAGAACAGTGCAATTGCCACAGATTTGACATGTCAAATCACACCAATGTGAACCAGAGCTGACACATTCAAACACTGACTATCCACAAGCTGAATTCATTACCTGTGCAATTCTCCACAGCTGTTATATATAAAGATTCCACCTTTATCATTAACTTGCAGTTGTGCAGAAGCCTAGGTTTACATTGGAGCGATTGGTCATGCGATTTGAGAGATCAAATCGCATGACTATTGGCAATGGCACTGTTCCAATCGATGCAACTTTTTTTTGTGGCGCTGCACCAATTTGCTAAAGTAGTTCCTGCACTACTTTTGCCGATTTCAGGTGCGACTTCAATAGACATTTGTGTATGAAGCCACCTGCAACCACGCTGACCTTGCTACTTTGAAATCGTGCTACTTCAAGTGATGTAGCGCAATTTCAAAGTAGCATCATTGTGAACCAGGGCAAAGAGATTTGTTTTTTGGTGCACAAATACATATTGAAATAAAATATAAGAGATATTGCACTTTCCCAAAACCACCACCCACAAAAACTAAAGAAAGAAAAGTAGAAGAAGAAAAAAAAAACACACAACAAAAGCTCAATAATGTACTTTTATTTTACCAGCAGAAAAAAAAAAAATTACATTTACTAGCTTCAAAAAAATTTGGACAGGATATATGGTGCTACATTTAGCAATGGAATTTTAAGGGCCCTGCTCATAGGAGCTTACAATCTAAAATTAGACAAAACCTTAGAGTGGACACAGCTTTAATTTCAGTGTATAGCGGGCAACACATCACATTATCTGCAAGATTATAGAAACATACTTAAAGTGGGGTTCCACCCAAATGTTGAACATTATCTCTATGCATTCTCTTCCTTGTCTAGATGCTGACATGCTGTGTAAAAAAATTTAAATCACCGTAATTACCTTTTTTTTTTCTAATCTTCTTAGCACTTCCTGGTTTTCCTCCCATGGGAGTAGGCATGTTTCTAGCCTCTCCCAGACCTCCCACAGTCCCCTGGGAGCTAGTCTCAGGCTTCCCAGCATGCATTGTGCAACAGCGTCATCACAACATCTCGGTGAATGCTGGGAGCACAGCATTCACCGCATCCAGGAAATACATGCTTGTGGGCTTCAAATGCCCACAATGAAGATGGAAACCGCCTTCAGTGAATTTTATAAGTTATTCTTTACAACGAAATCGGACACAGGCAGACTTATTACACAGAACATGTGAGTAGATAATCATGAGAAGAAAAGTTTGTGAATGAACTCAAAAAAAAAAAAACGATAGATAGGTGGACCCCCGCTTTAACAGTCATTCTTACAAAGCATTCCCACATAATATTACAAAAGACTTATTCAAAACACCCACCCCACCAGCCCACAATCCACACATACATACATTGGTGACCATATTCTGCTGGAAGCTGCATTTTGGTGTACACGATTAAACAACGAGCTCAAAAAGAGTAGGTCAGCAGATGCTTCCAAATGATGTTTGCATGATCAGACAGCAACAATACATGCACAACATTGGACATGGATGAGCAAGTTTGGGGTGGAAAAACTTGACTGGCCTGCACAGAGTCCTGGCCTCAACCCGATAGAACACCCTTTGGCTGAATAAGAGTAGAGACTGCGAGCCAGGCCTTCTCATCCAACATCAGTGCCTGGCCTCACAAATGCACTTCTGGAAGAATGATCAAACATTCCCATAGACACACTAAACCTTGTGAACAGCCTTACTTACTTTTGGCTAAATAGTGCATCTGGAAAAGACTTACAATGGTCGTGGAACCCTCCTACATTTAGACATAGTTATAGGACCTGGGAGATGAGACAACTTCTCTACATGAAGTAACATGGTTGGGATTTGAACCCAGACCCTCAAAGATACTAAGCAGAAGTTCTAACCTCTAAACCACGGATCTGCCACATGTGAGACCCTCCTACACATAACTACACATAAATACACATAAAAACACATAAATACTGCATTTCTATGGACATGCAGGTGATGGAATTACATTATTCAAGAGTTATTCTTCTTGATTTATTCTATGATATTTGGTGTTTTTTTTTTTGTGGGTGAGAGTGGAATATTACCCTCAAATTTTTGATTTCTGATGTTGGTACACATATCACATTTTTTGGGCTCAAATTGAATATTTGGAAATAATAAAAAGCACAAAAAATTGTGATTCATTTTAAATTTGCATCAGCAATGGTATTGTTTGTGGCTTATAAAGACACCTGTGTGAGTTTGGGGTGAAGATTGTTGTGAGATGAAGAGTAACAAGTGAAAGTGACAGAGAAAAATATATTTTACCAAAACAAAACATTCCACATTCTAGTATTCTTAAAATCAAAATATTTTAAGTAGAAGCAACAGTGTTGCAAAGGAAAATTTATTTCACAGAAAGATACAGTTCATCTCAACATTAAAAGGTTTTTTTTGTGAAAGTTACAATTGTTCCATTAGAATCAATATATGAAACTTCATTTGGACTAAAATAGAGCAGATTTTAACTCCCAAAAAGTGTTCTCTAATTAGCTCTCATTTTGGTATTTACTATAGCTCCGGGTAAAAAAGACACTTGAGTTAAAATGAGAGCTATTTTCAGGTCTGAGCATGCTCAGTTGTGTTGGCACCTAGTTGTCCAAAACGGGGAATTTTTCACTTTTCAGACTTTTAAAGATATTCCAGTGTTGAAATCACCTTTTCACACAATTTAAAAGCAGATTAACTTTAAATAATATACCGCATATTTCAGTACCATTTAGGCAATTATATCATGCTCTAAACATTATTTCCATGTGCAATTCTCTAGGTTTTAGCACAGTAAGGGTTTGGGCACTATTTAGTTTCAGGGAGCTATAGTAAATTCGATTTTGGGAGAATTTTCTCACCAGCGCTATAGTGAATACCATTTTAGCGAGAATTAGTGCTAATTAGCACTAAATTGCCGCGAATTAGCGCTAATTCGCGGCAATTTGCGCAAATTAGCGCAGTGGCGCTATAGTAAATGACCCCCTTTCACTTGTTACTCTTCCTTTCACAACAATCTTTACCCCAAACTCACACAGGTGTCTTTATAATACACAAACAATACCATTGCTGATGCTAATTTAAAATAATTCACAATTTTTTGTACTTTTTATTATTTCCAAATATTCATAATTTGAGCCCAAAAAATGTGATATGTGTACCAACATCAGAAATCAAAATGTAATTCCCAAAAATTTGAGGGTAATATTCTACTCTCACCCACAAAAAAAGCACACCAAATATCACAGAATAAGTCAAGAAGAATAACTCTTGAGTAATGTAATTCCATCACCTGTATGTCCAAAGAAATGCAGTATTTATGTGTATTTATGTGTAGGAGGGTCTCAAACGTGGCAGCTCCATGGCTTAGAGGTTAAAACTTCTGCTTAGTATCTCTGAGGGTCTGGGTTCAAATCCCAACCCATGTTACTTCATGTAGAGAAGTTGTCTCATCTCCCAGGTCCTATAACTATGTCTAAATGTAGTATTTATGTGTAGGAAGGTTCCACCACCATTGTAAGTCTTTTCCAGATGCCCTATTTAGCCAAAAGTATTGGGACGCCTGCCTTTACACACACATGAACTTTAATGGCAGCCCAGTTTTAGTCCGTAGGGTTAAAATTTGATTTGTCCCACCCTTTGCAGCTAGAACAGCTTCTGGGAAGGCTGTCCACAAGGTTTAGTGTGTCTATGGGAATGTTTGATCATTCTTCCAGAAGTGCATTTGTGGAGCCAGGCACTGATGTTGGATGAGAAGGCCTGGCTCACAGTCTCTACTCTTATTCAGCCAAAGGGTGTTCTATCGGGTTGAGGCCAGTCAAGTTTCTCCACCCCAAACTTGCTCATCCATGTCTTTATGGACCTTGCTTTGTACACTGGTGTGCAATCATGTTGGAACAGGAAGGGACCATCCCCAAACTGTTCCCACAAAGTTGGGAGCATGAAATTGTCCAAAATGTTTTGGTATGCTGACGCCTTAAGAGTTCCCTTAACTGGAACTAAGAGGCCAAGCCCAACCCCTGAAAAACAACCCGCACCATAATCCCCCTCCACCAAATCATTTGGACCAGTGAACAAAGCAAAGTCCATAAAGACATGGATAAGTGATTTTGGGGTGGAGGAACTTGACTGGCCTGCACAGAGTCCTGACCTCAACACAACAGAACACCTTGGGGATGAATTAGAGAGGAGACTGTAGGTCAGGCCTTCTCCTCCAACATCAGTGCCTGACCTCACAAATGCACTTGGAAGAATGGTCAAACATTCCCATAGACACAATCCTAAACCTTGTGGACAAGAAGAGTTGAAGCTGTTATAGCTGCAAATGAGTTTTGAACCCAATACTAATACTGGGATGCCATTACAGTTCATGTGCATTTAAAGGCAGGCACCCCAATACTTAGGCCAATATATTGTCTATTGCTTATGACACTGAACATGGCTATGGACTTAGGACTGGTTCACACCACAGAGATGCAGAAAACATGTGTGGGGCTGCCTGGTGGCTAAGTGGGTAGCCGTTCTGTCTAGCAGCACCTGGGATGTTGGTTCAATACCCCAACATGCTAATGCTTTTGTTGAAGTTTATATGTTCTCCCTGTGTGGGTTTCTCACCACAATCCAAAGACATGCTGGCATATTATTTGTCTCCTGTCAAAATAGGTTCTAATGTAAGAAAGTTAATTTTGGACTTTATATTGGAAGCTCATTGCAGCCAGGGCCTGATGTTAATGTTTATTAGCACTAATCATGCTCAGGGACTTGGACATTTCAAATTTTAGGGTTTACACTGCACATATGCTTAGAAAACTGTTGCTTTGTTTATATGGATGCAATTGGACTTTGATCTTTGGCCTGTAGTTGGAGATTTGATGCACATAGCCAAGGCTAACACAGTTGCAAATAGTATCATGTGTTCCTGCTCATCAGGTGCAATCACTTTAGACATACATGAAGAGACAGATTAAAAGATACTGGTGGGCGTGTACTTCTATTGGGTGTGTCAGTGTGCTAACAATACAACCTCTCTTATATAAAGGCCTGCAGTAAGGGGGTTTGTTTGGCCTGAGAAGGTCAGGTTTTTTTGCTGTGATTTGTGGTGGGAGAAGGAATGAAATTGGGAGATTTGATGAAATTCTTGTGCATTTTTTCAATCAAAAGTGGGCTTATGTGGCCATGCTGTCAATGTTGTGTGTGTATTGTTCCTGTCTGATCATGCAAACATTATTTGGAAGCATCTGCTGACCTACTCTTTTTGATCTCCTTGTTTAATCGTGTACACTGAAATGCAGCTTCCAGCAGAACATGGTCACCAATGTATGTATGTGTGGATTGTGGGCTGGTGGTGGGTGTTTTGAATAAGTCTTTTGTAATATTATGTGGGAATGCTTTGTAAGAATGACTGTTAAGTATGTTTCTATAATCTTGCAGATAATATTGTGATGTTGCCTGCTATACACTGAAATTAAAGCTGTGTCCACTCTAAGGTTTTGTCTAATTTTAGATTGTAAGCTCCTATGAGCAGGGCCCTTAAAATTCAAGTGCTAAATGTAGCACCATATATCCTGTCCTAATTTTTTTGAAGCTAGTAAATGAATGTAAATTTATTTTTTTTCTGCTGGTAAAATAAAAGTACATTATTGAACTTTTTGTTGTGGTGTTTTGTGTGTGTGTGTGTGTGTGTGTGTGTGTGTGTGTGTTGTGTTTTTTTTTTTTTTTTTTTTTTTCTTCTACTTTTCTTTCTCTTTAGTTTTTGTGGGTGGTGGTTTTGGGAAGGTGCAATATCTCTTATATTTTATTTCAATATGTATATGTGCACCAAAAAACTAATCTTTGCCCTGGTTCACATTGATGCTACTTTGAAATTGCCCTACTTCACTTGAAGTAGCACGATTTCAAAGTAGCAAGGTCAGGTGCTTCATACAAGATTTCAGGTGGCTTCATACACAAATGTCTATTGAAGTCGCACCTGAAATCGGCAAAAGTAGTGCAGGAACTACTTTAGCAAATTGGTGCGGCGCCACAAAAAAATGTTGCATCGAGTGGAACAGTGCCATTGCCAATAGTCATGCGATTTGATCTCTCAAATCTTGACCAATCGCTCCAATCTAGGCTTCGGCACAACTGCAAGTTAATGATAAAGGTGGAATCTTTATATATAACAGCTGTGGAGAATTGCAGGTAATGAATTCAGCTGGTGGATAGGCAGTGTTTGAATGTGTCAGCTCTGGTTCACATTGGCGTGATTTGACATGTCAAATCTGTGGCAATTGCACTGTTCTAATTGGTGCGATTTGTATTGATATTGGTGCAGAAACCTGCACCGATGTCTCTGATGTTGCCCCCCCCACAGTCGGGACTGACATTCAGGAATGAAATTGTGGGAGTTCAGCTGAACGATTTACTCCCTCTGTCAGCGTGAACCAGGGTTCAAACTGGGCCTTTTGTCTTTGTAATTCACCTGCTTCTAACCCAGGGACACCATTTCTTATCAAACTCCCTTAAGTTTACCTTCAAATATATGTAGAAATACAGATTTGCATATCTGAAAATAAAAAAGACTAATCATGGTTGAGATCAAATATTCGCAACTGCAATCAAAAGCGTGGTTTCACCTTCTGACCTGGAAATTAGTCATTGTATGCACCCGGAAGTTCCTGTGCTGGTCAGGATCTCCATCTAGGTGGACATGGCGAGGTCTCTTTAGCAAAGAGGAGGTGCTGCTCATTGGCCAGGTAAGTGTAGGATATGTACTTGTACTTAATCAATGCGGGGGTGGATGTCATAGTTAGATTTGGTGTGGGTGGGGTTCATTGATTTGTTTGGCATCACCACACATTTGCTTCCATCCCATGTGCACACATCATTTCCTGCATTTGTTCTGCTGGTGTAAATCAGTAAGGACTATGCAAGTATAAATGAGAGCTCCTTTTATTAAAATATATATGACTTGTTTCACAGCTGGGTGAATTTTCCAGCAAATTTGGACCTCTGAGTTGCATGACAAGTTGTACCCCATGATTCTCAATGATAACCATTCATATCTGTGCTACTTTAAGTCGCACCAACTTCAAAGTAGTCCCTGTAATACTTTGGTGTGACTTGAGGTATATCGGGTACAATATTACACTGGCATTCCCAGAAATTGGGGCCAAGTTGCAGTGGCAAAGTGGCAGCAAAATAGTGTGACTTTTAGGTCGCAGCAGTGTGAATGAGATTCAAGGATAACACCTTTGAATTTGGCCCTATTGTCACTTGTGCATCCTGAAAGTATAGCAAATTCGTCCCTGCACTACCTTTGTTTGACTTTGATGCAATTTGAGGTCCATACACCACAAGATTACAAAGGCATTGCTTCAAGTCATGACAAAGCTGTGCAATTTTAGGTCGCACAAGTGCAAATGGGGCCTTATTCAAAGGCGTTATCAATTAATCGCATTAGGTTACTTTCACACTTGGGTGACTTTTCATGGAGCTTTGGACCTCAGAGTCACATGAAAAGTTGTCCCCCATGATTTCCATTCATATTTATTAGAGCTGCACGATTAATCGTCATTGTGATTTTTTTCCCCTTTACGATCTTGAAAAAAGCGTTTCACGATTCTTGCTATGCAAAGAACTCTTTCTGCTCTTCTGAAGCCACAGCCGAAAAAACAGGAAGTCTGCCAAGAATTAGAACATTCTTTATCAGTGAACTTAACTAGAAACCTTGTAACAATTTGTCAATGAAATAGACTTCTGTGTAAGTGAGGAAAGTTTAACCACCTAAACACTAAACATTTTTCTGACATTTGTTGGTTTCAGGTTAAAATCTTTTTTTTTTTTTTGCTAGAAAATTACTTGAAACCCCCCAAAATTATATATATATTTTTAGTAGAGACCCTAGAGAATAAAATGGTGGTTGTTACAATATTTTATGTCACACTGTATTTGCGCCTTTCAAATGCGATTTTTTTTGGAAAAAATTACTTCAATGAATTAAAAAAAAAAAAGAAAAGTTAGCCCAATTTTTTGTGGGATAACGTGAAAGATTTTACGTTGCGAGAATCGTGATCTTTTTATTCTAAGCAAAAAAATTGTGATTCTCATTTTGGCCAGAACCATGCAGCTCTAATATCTATGCAACTTCACCCATGTTCACATAGGTCTGAATTGACATGTCAAATTGTAGGCCAAATCGGCGCCTATTGATGGCAATGGAACTGTCCGAATTGGTGCGACCCCACAACGATTCCCAAAAGTAGTTCCTGCACTACTTTGGGCGACTTCAGGGGGCGATTTCTTACCTCCCAACTTTTTGAGATGGGTATAAATCCCACTGACAGCATCACCTCCTGGAAGTGTGCATTGTACTCAGAAGCATAATTAGCTAAAGCACATCAGCTTGCTTTATTCCATATTTTAACTCTTCAAATGCATGCAATGGTATGTACTTATTCAATAATATTATGGTATAGAATTCCAAAATTCAAGGAAAAAAATGTTGTAGTGTCCCCCCAGTACATACCAGGCCCTTCGGTATGGACTTTAAGGGGAACCCCACATCAAAATGTAAAATAAATTTGATGTGGGGCCCCCCAAAATCCATACCAGACCCTTATCCAAGCATGCAGCCTGGAGGTCAGGATAGGGGGGGACGAGTGAGCACCCTCCCCTTCTGAACCTTACCAGGCCACATGCCCCAAAGCACCTTTTCCCCATGTTGATGGGGACAAGGGCCTCTTCCCGACAACCCTGGTCGGTGGTTGTCGGTCTGCAGGCAGGGGGTTTATCAGAATCTGGAAGCCCCCTTTAACAAGGGGGCTCCCAGATCCTGCCCCCTATGTGAATGGGTATGGGGTACATTTTACCCCTACCCATTCACCAAAAAAAGCAGTGAAATGTAAAAAAATCAATAGCCTTTATTGTAAAATAGCTCTGAGCTGTCTTCTTCCCCGAGCCATCTTCTCTCTTCTCTCCTTCCTCCATCTTCTCTCCGAGCTGTATTCTCCCAGAGCCGTCTCTCCTGCCGCCGCCATCTTCTCCATCTGATGTGTTCTTCCGCACCACTGGTTACCCGCTAATAAAAAAAAGCTGCTCTTCTTTCATGGTGGTCTTCCTCCGCTGTGTTGTCACCCGCTGTGTGGCATCTCTTACATAGCCATGGAGCGGACTCTCCGGGTGACATTATCGGATGGCCACAGAAGACCGCCACAAGAAGAGCGGCTTTTTTTTTATTAGCGAGTAACCGGCTGCGCTGAAGAACACATCAGTGGGAGAAGATGGTGGCAGCAGGAGAGACAGCTTGGGGAGAAGAAACATCAAAAACTAGTGAATGTATTTTCTATGTATTTTCTATGTATGACTGTGCTACACCCAATAGCAGTCAGCACTTCTACCTTGAAGAACTCATGGGTTCAAATCCCACAGAGAAATACTAAAAGATTGAATTGGTGAAAAAAAAGCAAATGACTATTAGCCAATTAGCCAAAGCAGCATATGCTGAAAATAGGTGAATGCCAATTAGCCAATGCACTTTAAATTTGGCTGATTTTATTATATTAACTCTTCAAATGCATGCAATGATATGTAAGTATTCAATACTATTATGGTGTGAAATTCCAAACACCACACACTAACGGGCAGATTACATTTTTTTGTTTGTTTATTTTATTTCGCTTGTGCACTGAAAAAATAAACACAGCTGGGGGATAGTAGGTTGGCTGGTATTTGAACTTGTACCATGAGTGCTGTGGAGACATCTGAGCAGACTACTAAGCCATTGTGCTAAGTATGAGACCTGCATAATAGTGTAGTATGATTAAAGAATGAATATAAATAATTACCGCTTTATAGTCACCTAAATTAAAAAATAAAAAACAACATACAACAAATAGGTAACCTAAATGTTTAATACATGTAACTTTACAGAATAGCAGACATTACTATGTAATAATCATTCATAACTGCATTAGTTAGCAAAAGAAGGAAAAAACTAGGAATACTAATTGCAACATACATCAATAGATGCACACGAGGTAGAGCACATCTCACATAAAAATGTTTCTTTCACATACATGGATCATGGTTACAGTGCAGTACTATATAACAACTTGGTGGGAATTGGCATTTGCATATACGCGGAAGCACTAATTAGCGCCAACTTAGAATTTACTAACATGTGTTTCTCACTAATAGCGTTAATTGTTCATTCGCACATTCGCCTGTTGAAATTTTATTTGGCTAAAATGGGAGCTATTATTTGCCATAGTGCCCAGTACTTCCTGGCGCTATAGTAAATGACCGCCATAGACTTTAACGGTGTTCGCGTGCTCGAACAAACTTTTTCCCTGTTCACATGTTCTGGTGCGAACCGAACAGGGGGGTGTTCGGCTCATCCCTACCTAGCAGTAAAAAGGGTCTCTGGTTCGTATTCCCAACCACACCACAAGACTACCTACCTGGAGTTTGCATGTTCTCCCTGTGCCTGTGTGGGTTTCCTCCGGGTACTCTGGTTTCCTCCCACACTCCAAAGACATGCTGGTAGGTTAATTGGCTTCTGTCTAAATTGGCCCTAGTATATGAATGTGAGTTAGGGACCTTAGATTGTAAGCTCCTTGAGGGTAGGGGCCCATGTGAGTGTATAATGTATATGTAAAGCACTGTGTAAATTGACGGCACTATAGAAGTACCTTAAATAAAAATAAATAAGTCTTCACTAATATTATGGTGTGAATCTCCAAAACACCATACACTAGCTAACAAGCAGTTTACATTTGATAAACTTTATTGTATGGTATATAAACCATCAAACACTAGTAAAAGTATTTTGTATATATAATTGTGCTCAGCCCAATAGGCTAGCAGTTAGCACCTCTACCTTCAAAATTTCAGGTATTGAAAGACTCATGGGTTCAAATCCCACAGAAGAATCCTAAAAGATTACTATTGGTGGAGAAAAGGAGAATTACTGTTAGCCAATTAGCCAAAGCAGCATACAGTGAATGCCAAGTAGTCAAAACACAATAATGTGGTTGATATTATTGTATTAACTCTTCAAATGCTTGCAATGGTATGTAAGTATAAACTAATATTATGGTGTGAATCTCCAAACACCACACACTAGCTAACAAGCAGTTTACATTTGATAAACTTTATTCTATAGTATATAACACATCAAACACTAGTAAAAGTATTATGTATGTATAATTGTGCTCAGCCCAATAAGCTAGCAGTTAGCACCTATACCTTCAAACATTCAGGTATTGAAAGACTCATGGGTTCAAATCCCACAGAAAAATCCTAAAAGATTGCATTGGTGGGAAAAGGAGAATGCCAGTTAGCCAATTAGTCAAAGCAACACAAATTTACATATATATATATATATATATATATATATATATATATATATATATATATATATATATGTGAAATATCTGAAAATAGGTGATTGCTGAATAGCCAATGCACTTTAATGTGAATGATTTTATTGTATTAACTCTTTAAATGCATGCAATGGTATGTAAGTATTCAATTATATTATGATGTGACATTCCAAACACCACACACTAGCTAAAGGGCAGTTTACATTTCTTTGTTTGTTTATTTTAATTCACTTGTGCACTGAAAAAATAAACACAGCTGGTGGATGGTAGGTTGGCTGTTGTTTGAACTCATACCATGAGTGGTGTGGAGATATCCAAGCAGACCACTAAGCCATTGTGCTAAGTACAAGACCTGCATAATAGTGTAGTATTATTAAAGAATGAACATAAATAATTACTGCTTTATAGTCAACTAAATTAATAAATAATAAATCAAAAACATGAAAAAAAAAAACATACAACAAATAGGTAGCCTAAATGATTAATACATGTAACTTTACAGAATAGCAGACATTACTATGAAATAATCATTCAGAACTGCATTCGTTAGCAAAAGAAGGAAAAAAAACTAGGACTACTAATTGCAATATAAATCAATAGATGCACGGAAACTAGAGCACATCTCTGATAAAAATGTTTCTTTCACATACATGGAACATGGCTACAGTACAGTGCTATATAACAACTTGATAAGAATTGGCATTTGTATATACGCAGAAGCGCTAATTAGCGGCACTTTAGAATTTACAAACGGTTGTTCCCCCGCTTACTAATTTTCATGCGCAAATTCGCTGATTTTGTTTCCATTTGGCTAAAATGGGAGCTATTATTTGCCATAGTGCCCAGTACTTCCTGGAGTTATAGTAAATGACCCCCTGTGTGTTTTTAAGGCTTAGAAGAGTTGCTGTTTGTGAGCACCCACTTTTTAAGAATTTGATCATGAATTAAAGGTTAGCCACTAGGTGTTTGCACCTTCCATTTTTGTCTTTTATGTTACCAAAAAGAGCCAAAAATATATTCTGTTCCAACATTAAGCAGACAAAGTTGTTATTGTAACATGTCAGCACTAAACTAGATGGGAAAACAGAACTACACTCCTTGCTAGTGTAATTAATTTCGAAAAGTATATTGTACCCCACCAAAGCATAAGTAGTCATAACTTCACTTGCACTTTTAAAAAAATTCACATTAGTTAGGGCAGTGATTATCAACTCCAGTCCTCAAGGCACAACAACAGGGCATGTTTTCTTGATTTCCGTTATTTAGCACATGTGATTTGATCAATTTCACTGCCTTAGGAATTCCTACAGCCGTTTCAAATGTGGTAAATCCAGAAATTATAACCTGTTATTACTGGAGGACTGGAGTTGAGAAACACTGAGTTATGGTATAAAAACTTGTACCTAAAAATGTATATAAAAGGTAAACGGGAGAAAAAAAAAAAAAACATGCAAAATAAACTCAACATTAAGACACAAATATGAACAAAAAGAGAATACAAGTCAAGAGGAAACTAGAATTTAGCCAGCATGTCCACTAAGTCTTGCATTCTGCGCTGTAAAGAAGTAGCAGCCTCCCTGATTTTCTCCAGTTTCTTGCAACACTGCAACATATCAGCACTCATTCTGACAATTGTACAATGGGGAAAAACATGACCTGCTAAAAAGACAAAAAAAATTAGGCAATGACGTGCAAGTTACTGAGGCCCTACATCAGGGGTAGGCAACCTCGGCACTCCATCGCATCATGCCTGTGATTGTCAGGGTCTTGCAATGTGTCATGGGACTTGTAGTTTCCAAATAGCTGGAGGGCTGAGGTTGCCTACCCCTGCCCTACATATGGTTTTTGGACAAGTTAATAATAAACATAATGAAATACCTACCTACCCTGTGTCTTGTTGGGTGTAACCTGCTTGACCTTCTGACACCTATACTACTATGAATGTACCACTGCAAAGACTCTGTTATCTTGGCCCTCATGTCTTGGTAAACAAACTATGCAACCTGTCAACACAGACAGCTCCTTCAACTTCTTCCTTCTTCGTGGTAATGGTAAGGCACTACCTACTTAGCAAATTTAGTGAATGGGTGTTTGAATTGTAGCTAAAAACACTCAATTTGTCAATACAGAAAAAGCAATATTCAAAAAATACTTACTTGGGCAAAAAACAGGCTCGCAAAGATTTGGTCTCTTTCTGGCTCCCTTTGGCCCACACTGTGAGTCATGTCAGGGGACAGATCCCATGGCTCCAAATTGAGAACTTGGGGGACATCTTCATTGTCAAATTCCCTTTAAAAAAGTACAATACAAGATTTAGTAATCCCCCAAAAGTCACTGGGTGTGGTGGTAATATTGCTTTGCCACCAGTTGACTCTACCATGCTGGACTCTAGACTCCCTGTGCCCTTTTTTGGAGACATAGTGGTCCCACAGGATTTTGGGGGACTAGTTCCTGGCAAAACATACAGAAAAAGGGAGAGTGAAGCCATTTGACAGGGGACAAAGACTTGACAAGTGCCAACATTGTTCAAATCCTGCAGCTGAACCTTCCTTGTCTCATACCAATTTCTAAATGTGTGTACACTTATTAGCCAATAGGCCTTGTTCGTCTAAATGTTGGGACACTATATGTTATTGGTCCTCTGCTCATGAGCCAGAACACACCCAATAGCCAAGGAGGAGCTGAGGTGAAGTTTTCAAAGTTTGCTTGGAGCAGTGGGACAGTGGGGACATATCATGCAGGTGCTGGGGACTGCAGTGGGCCTGTACCTGCATGTACTGCACTAGTGATGGAACTAGGGCACTGATGTACAGTACACGTTGTGTCACTTTGTGTGACTGCAGGCACCGGGTAAGTGGCAGTTCCCTGCTCTGTGTAAACCAGCATCTCTGCTCTACATGGCTGCACTGGCAAGGCTGCATTGATGGGCAATGCTGAGCCAGGCAGCAATCAGCAAGTGAGAGTCAACCCTTAACTTCGGCCTGAAGCCCCTGGGCCTTTTTCCCACCTAGTAACACCCCTGTCTGTGGATTACTGATTTAGGGGTTAAAGTTTGCACTTACCTGTTGAGAATGGGGCCTGGCATCTGGAAGCACTTTATGGGTTTCCTGTAGTGTTGGTGGCCGAGGGATGGTAGATTCCCTTGTTCCGGTGGCTTTGCTGGAGCTGCATTTTTTTTCTTTCCTGTTTCAAGTGAATAAATACAATAATGAAAAAATAGGAAGGAATATAGCAAAACATTAACAAATGATATTCTTCATATATGCTTTAGATTAGCTTCATCTTTTCTAAAGAAAAAGTCATCCAATAAAAAAACAATTATGAGCTTAGATAGAATTCTCTCTGGCTACTTTTACAAAGAACATATACATACACATAATGTATACATATACATATTGTTTAGACACAACAATTGCTTACTTTTGTGAAGGATATGATGGATGTGATCTAGCTGGTCTGGTTCCAGATGCTTGAGATCGACCATCTTTTTCTGATTTGGTCCTTTGATCGCTCCACACCATATTTTTCATTTAGAAATGTGATTCCCTTTTCCAGAATTATGTCCTTTCTGGTGTTGGGTCTTTCATAATTATTGAGCTTGCAGTCGTAGTCCTTTTTTTAGAGTATGGCTTCTCCACCATCTCACCCTTACTCATAGGTGTGGCTTTAGCTCTTCTTCTAGCTCCTCCACCACGGTGCTGGCTGGAACTGTCATATTCTGCCATATTTAACACGAACGTTCTGCTGAGTAGCGTGTCTGTGTGTCACATGCAGGATAATATTCTAGCCATTCACGCCCCTGCGTCATCACGCACCTGAGGGCGGAATTCGACGCATGCGCAGTGTATAAAGCCTGAGTGATCGTAACATGAAAAGCTGTTGGAAGTGGAGGACAATCGAGCGGCAACACACAAAACTGTTATAAAATGAAGGTACTACTTTATTTTGCAACATAGATGCTTAGTGGACTAACCTACTTTGATTGGGGCCTACATAGATGTTTAGTGGACTAACCTTCTTAGATTGGTGTCTACATAGATGTTTGGTGGACTAACCTGCTTAGCTTGGGGGCTACATAGATGTTTAGTGGACTAACCTGCTTAGATTGGGGCCTACATAGAGGTTTAGTTGACTAAATTGTATACTGTGGCCTATATTGGGGACAGCTTATGGGGAAGCCAGATGAACTTGCATTATGCTTTGTCTTGTGTTGTGTCTTGCAGGCATCATGACTGACAAGTTCACCTCCCCGGATTTTCTGCCACGTTTCATTAACCAATGCAGGCAGTTTCCATGCTTGTGGAGAATAAAAAGTAAAGATTACTCCAATAAACAAAAAAGACAGGATGCATTGGAGAAACTTGTGGAGTTATGTAAGCCCTTTTGCCCCAATGCGGACACAAGGTATGTGCGTGGGATAATTGCTAATCTAAGCAGTACCTTCAAGAGGGAGCTGAATAAAATTAGGGATTTGGAGAAGTCAGGAGCAGCAGCAGATGATATGTATGTAACAAGGCTCTGGTACCTTGACAGACTGTTCTTTCTGACAGAGTAGTGTAACCCCAGACCATCTCTGTCAACTCTGCCTTCCACCTCTTCTGAGGGCCCTGAAGTCCTGAATCCCAAGAGGAAGATGTGGAGGAGCGAACCTTGACACAGGTATAGCATTGAAGAACATATTGTCTCCAAAAAATACAATGATGATAACTAAACATTACTGAGCCAATATTTCAAACTTCACAAAGTAGTTTCCATCTCCAAGCACAGTAATCAAATAACTGATTTTAAGAGCAAATAAAAATGCTGTGGCCAGAATACAATACCTTGGAAAAAAATATTGTTTGATTAATGACCAAATTACAAATAATTACTAATAATATCACAGTTTCATACACAGGAAAGTGTCAATGTGGAGGAGCAATCTGGAAGCACTGTGTCCGTGATCTCCATACTACCTCCTACAGCCAAAAGAAACAGAAAAAGCAAGGACCTGAAGGATGCTGCTACTTCCTTTTTAACTCCTGCCTCTACAGCCCTCCAACGTAATCCTGATGAGGCTGATTCTTTTGGATCCCTGACCGCAAACAAATTGCGCCAGATGGCGGAGGACCAACGGCACATGTGTGAGGCCATCATACTCCAGGTGCTCAACAAGGGGATCAAAGGGAAAATGACCAAGAACACTCACCTGGCAGACTACCAGCCTCTACCTCCACAGCTATCACATCTACCACAGCTACCACAGCCACCACAGCAGCATGCCACTCAGTGGCAATATCAGCCACATGATCCCCACCCATCATGGTCTCAAGACTATCATCATTCCCATTTATAATTTATATTCATTTAGGATTGGTCCTTTTTCCATTTTCTATGTTTATTTTTTCTCATTTTGAGCATGAAATGCACTTTTTGTTACTGTAAAATATGATTTAATTTCTGACAGAGGATCTGGAAGTTTCTTTATGTTATTTAAGTTTTTTTGTCCCAAAAATAAAATTGTTAAGCACAATATTTACCTATTTTTTTTTTATAAATGCCATATTTGGAGAAGGCAGTTACCTAAAAACGAATGCCCCGTACACACGGTCGGACATTGATCGGACATTCCGACAACAAAATCCTAGGATTTTTTCCGACGGATGTTGGCTCAAACTTGTCTTGCATACACACGGTCACACAAAGTTGTCGGAAAATCCGATCGTTCTGAATGCGGTGACGTAAAACATGTATGTCGGGACTCTAAACAGGGCAGTAGCCAATAGCTTTCATCTCTTTATTTATTCTGAGCATGGATGGCACTTTGTGCGTCGGATTTGTGTACGCACGATCGGAAATTCCGACAATGGATTTTGTTGTCGGAAAATTTTATAGCCTGCTCTCAAACTTTGTGTGTCGGAAAATCCAATGGAAAATGTATGATGGAGCCTACACAAGGTCAGAATTTCCGACAACAAGGTCCTATCACACATTTTCCGTCAGAAAATCCGACCATGTGTACGGGGCATTAGGGTGAAAAAAAACAAGGGACGACAAAATAGTTTTCTTTTTTTTCTAGTAATAAATCATGCATAATAGTGTGGGGGAAACTTCAAAGAACAGTCATAAAACATGCACAATAGTGAATTAATTTACATTACAAGAGTACACATGGCTTTTTAAGTACGTTTTGGTAAAGACATCAGCATCAGCATAAAAGATGATAATGTGCTTGATTTCATAATTTCATTTGCCACGAGACAAATGTTCTTTCTTGATTCTGATTGCTAGTTTACATGCCAGAATTCTTCCAGGTCGTTCCTTGGTTCTGATCATGCGTGTTTGTATTTTTGACTTTGGTGTGATGATTTCTGTACTGCCTATCTGAAAATCGGACGTTCTGTTGACATATGACAAAAATTATATAGTCTGCACATCAGGATTTGTTCAGATGAAAAGTCTGAATTGACTGTCGAAAGGACCATACTAATGGTAAGAATTTTGGACGATCGGTCATCGTACCACAATTTACGTCCAAAATTTGCATTGTGTGTACAGGCCTTTAAGCTGGATACACACTATACAACTTTTGTTGTTCAATTTCCTCTAGATTTACCTTCAACTATGTAATACAAGGGCCTGCCTGATTGCATACAAATTGAAAGTGTTTAGGTTTTACCTCCTTTTATATGGTTTTGGTAAATCTAAAGGAAAAAATCTAAAGAAAATTGTATAGTGTGTATCCAGCTTAAGACTGGGATGCCATCAAAGTTCAAGTGTGTGTAACGGCAGGTGTCCCAATACTTTTGGCAATATAGTGTGTGTATATATATATATATATATATACTGTATATACATGCACGTACACATATATACATAATTGTATTGTAACTGTACTGTCCCTCTTAGTTTTGTAAGCGCTGCTCAAATTCATAAGATACACATTTATGAGACGTGTAGAATCCTTTAAATATAGTTTCATCTTTGTAATTCACAGTTTTCATATTCTTCTGATCTTGCCATTCACAAAGTTCTTGAGATTCTTTCAAATTTTCCTCCTAATGACTTCTTTTTCTTTCAAAGCGCACTTGTATATACATTGATTTCTTATCTGAAGACATACATTTTTCAGTTGCAGAAATAAAATATACAAGGAAGCTCTTGTCCTCTTTATCTTGAGAGCAGATTTATTTTATTTTTTTTTGCTGAGAGAAGTTGCAGAGAAATCACTTTTTCTTTAATGAAGTGCATTTGCTGCTAATCTCTACATGGCTCTAAAAAATAACATTGTTACTCTCATCATTCTTTTCATTGTGGCTATATTTGCTATATTCAGATAAAGATCCTAACATTCTCTACAGAAATGGGATGGCATTTTTTTGCACAGCGAATAAAATGTGCTGCCTCTGCATTCAGTTAGCTAATGATGTCTTCAAGAAAAGCTTAAGTTCTAATTAGCATTGTCTCTTGTAAATAACCAAACTATACTTATTTAGATGCTAATCATATTGAAACAAGAAGCAACATTCATAGTCTAAATAGGATCTTGGCCTATTTAAAATAGAAGTATTCTGTTCCCCACAGTGCATGCGTTTCATATTCCAGGTATATATATATATATATATATATATATATATATATATATATATATATATATATACACACTGAGCAAAAGAATAAACACAACACTCTTGTGTTTGCCCCTACAGTAGGTGACTGCAATATTGTGTCGCTGTTATCGGTGAGATTTGACACCTGCGAGCCTGTCGTGGGAGCCAGCACCAAGCTGGCTCACTCATCGGGAAAGGAAAACTGTTTTTTCCTTTCGCGATGAGCGACAGGCAGTGCTGACAGCTGTCCGGTATGAATCATGAGGGGGAACGCCGTGCCAAATTTTAAATAATAAAATGGTGTGGGTTCCCCCATGGGCATACCAGGCCCTTAGGTCTGGTATGGATTTTAAGGGGAACCCCTACGCCAAAAAATCACTGTGGGGGTCCTCCCAAAATCCACACTAGACCCTTATCTGAGCACGCAGCCCGGCCGGTCAGGAAAGGGGGTGGGGATGAACGAATGCCCCCCCCTCCTGAACCGTACCAGGCCGCATGCCCTCAACATGGGGGGTGGGCACTTTGTCCCCATGTTGATGAGGACAAGGGCCTCTTCCTGACAACCCTGGCCATTGGTTGTCGGGGTCTGCAGGCGGAGGGCTTATCAGAATCCGGGAGCCCCCTTTAATAAGGGTAACCCCACCCCTTATGATGTCACAGTCCCAGGGCATGATGGGGCCTATATAAGTCATCGCGCACTGCTCACACAGCATTACAGTGGGAGACAGCGTCATGTCAACATCGGAAGAAGAGAAGAAGGAACAAGACGGCGAAGACAAGGTCACCGCTAGCAAAAGAGCGGCAGAAGATAGCGGAGGAGCCCAGCAGAAGAACCAGACACCGGGAGAAGAGGCTGAAGAGCGGGAGAAGAAGCGGACACCGGGAGAAGAGGCCGGAGAGAGCGGAGAAGTCAGAAGAAGACCCCCGAAGTCAGAAGAAGACCCCCAAAGTCGGAAGAAGACCCCCGAAGTCGGAAGAAGACCCCCGAAGTCGGAAGACGACGCTTTTATTGACGCTTTTTCCCCAGGTGAATTGGTAGGGGTACCATGTACCCCATACTCATTCACATAAGGTGGGGAGCGGGATCTGGGGGAACCCTTATTAAAGGGGGCTCCCAGATTCCGATAAGCCCTCCGCCCGCAGACCCCGACAACCAACGGCCAGGGTTGTCGGGAAGAAAAGGCCTATTTCTCTCAAGTATTGTTCACAAATCTGTCTAAATCTATGTTAGTGAGCACTTCTCCTTTGCCGTGATAATCCATCCACCTCACAGGTGTGGCATATCCAGATGCTGATTAGACACTGTCAGGTCTCTCACTTACCAGACCAGTGAGTCCGCTTGGACAGAGGGTAGGCTCCCTTACGTATCCGACTCGCGGCCCCTGGTAGAGCAGACAGGAAGCACACGAGTGCGGAGTGGTATGAGAGCCTGTGCAGGAGTCCGGATTCCGGAAGCAGGAAGTCTCCAAACAGCAGATGGTAATCAAAGGCACAGGCAACGGATGCTGAGCAGAAGCTATAGACTGGTCACACACAGGCAAGGTTCGGCAACAGGCAGGCAGCGGAGGTGCAGGAGGAGCAGGCAGAAGCAGGGTCAAAACAAGTCGGGGTCAGATGCAGGCGGAAGTCAGGAGAGTCCAAAAGGCAAGCCAGGTCGTCAACAGATCAGAACACAGGAACACAGGAACAAGGAACAAGCAACGGGAACTTAGGCACGGGAGCTGTTAATCAGGCAGCACCGATCAGAGGGAGAGGGAAGCCTAAATAGGCTGATTGGTGCCAAACGCCGCGCACGTGTGCGTGTGCGTGCCGTTACGCACAGGCGCCCGCATACCCGCACGTGCCCGAGCATGCCCCCGGACAGTGGCTCGCACACCAGCACCACCAGAAACACGCATAACAGCGCCCATAGGCGGACGCCCGCTAACGCGAACACACGCGCACCTGGGCGCCACCGCGTCCACCATGGCCAGCTGGAACGCCAACACCAGTGCCCATAGAAGCAGGCACCCGAGCACCCACAGGAACGTGTGCACCAATGCGCCCAACGCCCAACCAGGTAACCTCTCTGACAGACAGCATGCTTATAGCACAGGTGTGCCTTAGGCTGACCACAATAAAAGGCCACTCTAAAATGTGCAGTTTGGGGGGGTGCGGATGGCATCCGAGCAGCATGGATGTTCTCCACTGAGCTCTGTGGAAAACCCAGGATTCAGCGACATACACCAGCTTACTGGGACCTCGTTTCAGGACCCTCCTCACCCCCACTGCAGTGCGGCATGATGTTTACCAAAAGAAAGGGTGACAGGCACCCTCAAAAAATAACGGCCTATCTGAACCAGCTGGCCGCCGGACGAATCCAAGATGGTGCCGCGACTGCAGCATCTGCATCTCTCCCCTCTCTGCTCTCAATCTCACAGAACCAAAATACAGAAGATGGAGAGGAAGGCTTTATGGAGTTCACCAACTCTGAGCAAGGCTTACCCTTATCTTCCCCAGGCACTCCACTGACAGGCAGCCCTGCTAAAGCAAGGATGAGGCTGGACACAGGCCACACAGCAGCGCCAGAGGTGAGCCTAAACAACGTGCATACTGTTAACCCCTGTAGTGCTCCTGACCCATTTGCCAGCTCCCTACTAATGATCAGCCTATACTAAACACTACACTTAAAGACATGCTATCCACCCTAAGAAATTCTCTGCAGTCAGATATGCTATCCATTATGCAGTATCTACATGCTGAAATATTCTCAGTTTCACCAATTGAAAACCAACTGGGGGGTTTGCATCAACCGTAAATGACCTTGTGTATGCACATGAGGATAAACTTGAGGATCACGCTTGGATCAAATGCAAGCTGGTGGACCTGGAGGACCGTATCCACTGTTTGCCGAAACTGCCATCTCTGCCTGACACCATCCCACGGGATGTGATTTTACACATACACTTTTACCACGTCAAGGAACAAATTATGCAGAAATCCTGAAGTGGGCAATCCCTACTTGATCCATATTCACACCTTCAAATATTTGCTGATTTATTACAATATACTCTCTAAATGCATAGAGAACTGAATACAGTTACCAAGGCATTGAGAAACCATAATCTTCCATACCAATGGACAAATCCTGCTAAGCTTTTGATTACTTACAATGGTGCTAAATTCACAGCTAGCTCTCTGAATGAAGGTTTGCAACGACTCCACTCATGGGAAATAATCCCAGAAAACACAAATCCACCTTCTGAGAATCGCAGGCACTCTAATCTGCTTCCTGATGTCCAACTTACTCAGCGCCCTCGCTACTCCTCCAAATGCTGATTGGGGTCCTACTAGGCAAGCTTCTATATACCAGACTGATATATGACTCTGACTAGACCACTTGAACTTTTCCCCCACAACTTAGCCAAGTAAGCGCACAGCACTTTTCTGCAAGGTCGATTGTTCAGCCACTTGGCACACAGTTGTCCGGTTTTATTTTATTTTTCTAGTGTTTGTTTTGTTGATTGTTGCCTACCATTTCTAGTGTTTCTTGCCATACAGCTTAACCTCGATGGCATATACTCTATTGTGCTAATCACTTGCAGACAACTTCACAGTACTCTTAACAATCTAGCATCTTGATCTCTTTGGACTTTTTGTCTCCTCTAAATTCAAAATGACTATTAAGCTCCTGACGATAAACGCTAAAGGCCTCAACCACCCAGTAAAAAGGTCTTCCCTCTGGATACTGGCTAAGGAATCTCACTGCGACATTCAGTGTATGCAAGGAACACACTTCAAAGCCTCATCTCCACCTATTTGCTCCAATAGCCAGTTCCCCCACGTTTTAATAGCAATCAATTCCTTTATAACCTTTCAACTACAAGACAAGGTGCTGGACCACAATGGCTGGTACATTATACTAGTATGCACCCTAAACAACTCCTTGTTTAGTTTAGTAAACGTCTATGCACCAAACGTTCACCAAATCAGTTTCCTAAGAAAACTTAAAAGGAAGATTGACACTGTTCAAGGTGCTCTTCTTTGGTGTGGAGATTTTAATCTAACTCCGGATATCAAGTTGGACTCATCCATCCCACCCAGGCACCATAATCTCTCTTTGGGTCCTCTTTTTCAAGAATTTCAGTTGCAAGATGTGTGGAGATACCAGCACGCGTCAGAATGCGACTTTACCTTCTTCTCACCATGTCACAACTCATACTCCAGAATAGACTTATTCCTAACCGATCAGTGGACTCTTCAAAAAATCTCCCACTCCCACATCCACTCGATAACCTGGTCAGATCACTCTCCAGTGAGTATTATCACCGCAGACTCTTCTCACCACTCACCAACTTTCCTTTGGTGGATGAACACTCATCATCTGGAACAGTTCTTCATCACCAACAAGGGTCTCTAACCTAGCAACAGTATGGGCAGCTCACAAGGCTTACATGCGGGGTATTTTTATTTAGCAAAGCTCTAGGGCTCAGAAAAAGATATTGCAGCCCATTGATAACCTCATTAAAGAAATTAACGATCTTGATTCCTTAACCAAACAAAATGCAACCGATCACTTAAAAACCAAACTGGCCAACTCGAAGTTTAGAACTTCGATCCATGTTATTGGATCAATTTGAATATAATCACAAACGCTTTAAATCTACCCTATATGCCAATGGTA
Source organism: Aquarana catesbeiana (assembly GCF_042186555.1). NCBI lineage: Eukaryota > Metazoa > Chordata > Amphibia > Anura > Ranidae > Aquarana > Aquarana catesbeiana. Next base: position 492,301,124 of record NC_133325.1, read on the forward strand.
ATAAAAAGGGGAGACTCCTTTCCAAAAAATCAAGGGGGTCACGCACTAAATCATCCATTACCTTTCTTTACCACCCGATCACTGAAGAAAAACTGATCAACCCCCAAGATATAGCTAATGCGTTTATCGCATATTACAGCTCTTTATATAATTTGAAAGAGAAACCTGACGCCAAGTAACCCACACCTTTTGACATAACATCTTTTCTACAATCTATTAATATACCCACTCTGTCTACTCCCCAACTTGAAACCTTAAACTCCCCATTCACAACTCAGGAAATAACTAAAACTATCAAACTCCTTCCTAATAACAAAGCACCAGGGCCTGATGGTTTTTTTGCTGAATACTACAAACAATTTGCATCTGTTTTAATTTATCCTCTAACTTCAGTATTCAATGCGGCTGCAATTTGTTCCTCTTTCCCTGATGATATGTTAAAAGTTTTAATTATTACACTGCCTAAACCTGGTAAGGAAGCCTCTTCCCCTCAAAATTTCCACCGCATATCGCTGTTGAACCATGATCTGAAACTTTTTGCCAAGGTAATAGCGAGCAGGGTTATCAACATCCTTCCAACGCTAATCCATCCGGATCAATCAGGGTTCACAATAGGAAGACAAACTGTAGACGCTACAAGGCGTATAATCAATATCTTTCATCACACCAACCATCAGAAAATGCATTATTTGCTTCTAGCTCTGGATGCAGAGAAGGCATTTGACAGAATACACTGGTCATACCTACAGCAGACCTTACAAAAATTTGGATTCCAAGGTCATATTTTGAGGTTGAACTGGATGGACTTGTGTCTTTTTTCAACCTGACTAACTATGTAACTATATTTTATCCGCTATAATGGCTGTCTACTCCAACCCCTCAGCTCAGGGTTATTGTTCGGCAATGTTCTCCTCTGCTTTCCCTATATCAAAAGGTACCTGTCAGGGGTGTCCCCTATCCCACTAATATTCAACCTCCTTATGGAACCATTAGTCCACAAGATTCGCTCCCACTCAAACATTGTAGGAATTAAAATAGGTACTGAGGAACATAAAATTAATCTATTTGCGGACGTAATTCTTATGCTGTCAGACCCACAGTCCTCTCTAAATGCTGTGTACTCAACTTTGCCGGAGTTTAGCTCCATTTCCTATTATAAGGTCAACGAGTCCAAATCCCACATCCTAGGACTTAATATTCCCCCTACTACCCAATCTATACTCTCTGACCGTTTCCCATTTCTCTGGGCAAACAAATCTATAAAATACCTTGGAGAACAGCTCACAGACAATCCTAATGTCCCGTACACACGATCGGATTTTCCGACAACAAATGTTGGACATGAGCTTGTTGGCTGAAAGTTAGACCGTGTGTATGCTCCATCGAAAATTTTCTGTCGGACTTTCCACCAACAAATGTTTGATAGCAAGTTCTCAAATTTTCCGCCAACAAAACTTTGTTGTCACAATTTCCGATCGTGTGTACATAAGTCGGACGCACAAAAGTTCATGCATGCTCGGAGTCAAGCAGAAGGAGCCGCACTGGCTTTTGAACTTCCTTTTTCTCAGCTCGTCGTACATCGTGTATGTCACCACGTTCCCACGTTCGTAATTGTTGACCAACATTTGTGTGACCGTGTGTATGCAAGACAAGTTGGAGACAACATCCTTCGAACAAAAATCCACGGTTTTATTGGCGGAAAGTCCGATCGTGTGTATGGGGCATAAGTCTTTATTTCAAGAAAACTTCATTCCCTACCTCCAATCCCTATAATCCAAATTAGCACAATTGCCAAATTCACACTCTCATGGATGGGAAGACTCACATACTTCAAGATGCTTAAACTCCCACAGCTACTATACTTCTTCTGTTCCCTACCTATTCCTATACCCACATCCTATTTTTGAAAGCTACAGACAGTGTTAAACCACTTTATCTGGCAGGGGAAAAAGCAAGATGCTCACACGTTAAGTTCATCAAACATAAAGTGTCTGGAGGCATGGGTCTAGCCACATTATTAGCACAATTAAAGGTATGGTTTGCGCCACACACACAGAGTCTGTGGAGAAACTCAGAAACCCTGCAAGTCCCAGGTCTGAACCTCCATAGTTGGATCATCAGCACGCTTCACAAACACAAGAAAGACGCACTCCTATTCCCTACCATATTAGCTTCTATGTCGACCTTCCAACATCTGACCCTCAAATAACCCCATAGGGGCTTCCTAACCCCAATACCCATTCCAATAAATACCATTTTCCTTCAAATGCCTGGCATCAGTATTTCAGCATGGACAATGAGGGGCATCACCCTAGCTTTGGACCCTTATGAATCCAGAATACTTAAATCTTTCCCAGTACTTCAAAAGGAGTTCAATCTTCCTGCCAATGAGTAGGGATGAGCCGAACACCCTCCTGTTCAGTTCGCACCAGAACTTGCGAACAGGCAAAAAATTTGTTTGAACACGCGAACACCGTTAAAGTCTATGGGACACGAACATGAATAATCAAAAGTGCTAATTTTAAAGGCTTATATGCAAGTTATTGTCATAAAAAGTGTTTAGGGACCTGGATCCTGCCCCAGGGGACATGGATCAATGCAAAAAAAAAGTTTGAAAAATGGCCGTTTTTTTCAGGAGCAGTGATTTTAATAATGCTTAAAGTGAAACAATAAAAGTGTAATTTCGTACCTGGGGGGTGTCTATAGTATGGCTGTAAAGGGGCTCATGTTTCCCATGTTTAGAACAGTCTGACAGCAAAATGACATTTCAAAGGAAAAAAAGTCATTTAAAACTACTCGTGGCTATTAATGAATTGCCGGTCTGACAATACACATAAAAGTTCATTGATAAAAACGGCATGGGAATTCCCCACAGGGGAACCCCGAACCAAAATTTAAAAAAAAAAAATGACGTGGGGGGTCCCCCTAAGTTCCATACCAGGCCCTTCAGGTCTGGTGTGGATATTAAGGGGAACCCCGGCCAAAATTAAAAAAAAAAAAATGGAGTGGGGTCCCCCTCAAAATCTATACCAGACCTTTCAGGTCTGGTATGGGTTTTAAGGGGAACCCCCCGCCAAAATAAAAAAAAAATGGTGTGGGGTCCCCCCAAAATTCCATACCAGACCCTTATCCGAGCACGCAACCTGGCAGGCCACAGGAAAAGAGGGGGGCGACGTAACGCCACCCCCGCCCCCTTCTGATGTCACGGGGAATGCCACAGGGAAGTCCCCGTCAAGTCCCTATGCTTCAGAGGGGGCGGGGTCACCCGGGCTCAAGAACAGTCACAAGAGGAGAAGCGTCACACAGCGGGAGCCTCCCATCATGCCATCATGTATGTGGAGTGGCCCGAGGAGAAGAAGGGAAGAAGACGCAGCGGAGGAAGATGCCGAACGAGAACACCGGAGGAAGAACCAGAAAAACCAGAAGAACCAACAGAAGAAGAAGATGGAGGAAGAAACCGAAGGAAGATAGAAGATAGAAGAAAGAAAATAGAAGATAGAAGAAAGAAAAAACATTTAAATAAAGAAATTGTCAAAAACTGTCTCTTGTCATTTTTAACATTTTTGACAGTTTTTTTGTGAAATGGTAGGGGTACTTTTGTACCCCCTTACCATTTCACAGAGGGGGAGGACCAGGATCTAGGGGTCCCCTTGTTAAAGGGGGCTTCCAAATTCCGATAAGCCCCCCGCCCGCAGACCCCCACAACCACTGGGCAAGGGTTGTGGGGATGAGGCCCTTGTCCCCATCAACATGGGGACAAGGTGATTTGGGGGGCTACCCAAAAGCACCCTCCCAATGTTGAGGTCATGTGGCCTGGTATGGTTCAGGAGGGGGGGCGCTCTCTCACCCCCCTCTTTTTCTGCGGCCTGCCAGGTTGCGTGCTCGGATAAGGGTCTGGGGATCCCACGCCATTTTTTTTTATTTTGGCGCGGGGTTCCCCTTAAAATCCATACCAGACCTGAAGGGCCTGGTATGGAATTTATGGGGACCCCCACATCATTTTTTTTTTTTAATTTTGGTTTGGGGTTCCCCTGTGGGGAATTCTCATGCCGTTTTTATCAATGGACTTTCATGTGCATTGTCGGACCGGCAATTCATTAATAGCCGTGAGTAGTTTTAAATTACTTTTTTCCTTTGAAATGTCATTTTGCTGTCAGACTATTCTAAACACAGGAAACATGCGCCTCTTTACAGGCATACTATAGACACCCCCCAGGTACGAAATTTAAAGGAATATTACACTTTTATTGTTTGACTTTAAGCATTATTAAAATCACTGCTCCCGAAAAAATTGCCATTTTTAAAACTTTTTGTTGCATTGATCCATGTCCCCTGGGGCAGGACTCAGGTCCCCAAACACTTTTTATGACAATACCATGAATGAATGAATGAATGAATGAATGAAGGATTTGTAGAGCGCTGCAAATGCGAACTGAATCGCCTCAAGGCGCTAGAAATGCGTTCTTTGTTGCCAGCTCTTTAGAAAAGGAAGGTCTTTCATTTTTTCCTGAAGGCCTGATGGTTTTCTTCCATGCAGATGTGGGTCGGAAGAGCGTTCCATAGTCGAGGTCCTTGGACTGCGAATCTTCGATCTCCCTTTGCTTTGTAGCGATACTTGGGCATGATGAGGAGGTTTTGGTTAGCTGATCGAAGGCTGCGATTGGGTGTATAGTGTTTTATTTTCTCCTGAAGATATAGCGGAGCGTTTCCTTGTATGCATTTGTGGGTGAGGCAGAGGGTCTTGAATTTGATCCGATTCTTTACGGTTAGCCAGTGTAGGCGCTTTAGGGATGGTGAAATAGATTCCCAGGGTTTTTTTCCTGTTAACAGTCTTGCCGCCGTGTTTTGAATGAGTTGTAAGCGCGCAAGCTGGTATTGGGGTAGTCCTAAGTATAGCGAATTCGCGTAGTCGAGTCGGGAATTGATGATTGTTCCCACAACTGCCGCTTTGTCTTCTTCTGGGATGAAAGGGATGAGACTGCGTAGGAGGCGGAGGAGATGGTGGGAACCGCTCACCACTGATCCTATTTGTGCATCCATTGTCATTCCTGAGTCAAAGATGACTCCGAGACTCTTGGCTTTGAGGATTGGAGCGATGGTCTGTCCTAGGATGGTGGGAGGTGTCCACGGGGTCTTAATTTTGGAATTTTTGTTGGCATGTAGGAGAAGAAGTTCTGTTTTTGCGCCGTTAAGTTTGAGGGAGCTGAAGGTCATCCAGTCATCAATTGAACTGAGGCATTCTTCTAATTGTTGATGATGGTTTTTTTGTCCGGTGATGCGAAAGTAGAGTTGGGTGTCGTCAGCGTATGAGTGGAAGCAGAGATCAGTTTTCCTGATGATATTGAGAAGTGGGCGGATGTATATGTTGAATAGTACTGGTGATAGGGGTGAGCCCTGAGGAACTCCGCAGGAGATTGCCCGGGTTTCCGAGGTGAATGTTCCTAGCTTCACTATCTGAGAGCAATTCTCTAGGAAGGATGCAAACCATTTTAGAGCCGGACCTGTGGCTCCTGCCACTTCTGAGAGGCGGACAAGTAAAGTATTGTGGTCCACTGTATCAAATGCTGCGCTGAGGTCCAACAGTACCAGAAGACTGGATTCTCCGTCATCTGCTGCTTCAAGGGCGTCGTCCCATATTTTGAGGAGTGCTGTTTCTGTGCCATGGCCCGGGCGGAAGCCTGATTGCAGAGGGTCCAGGAGTTGGTGTGTGTCCAGGTGGCGTTGTAGCTGCTGTACTACTGCTTTCTCCATAATCTTGGAGATGGTGTTGAGGCTTGTTATCGGTCTGCGGCAGTTAGGGTCATTAGGGTCAAGATTGGGTTTCTTCAGCAGAGGTTTGACGATGCCTTGCTTGAGAGAGGTTGGTACAGTCCCTTCTTTGAATGATTGATTTATGAGGTGTGTAAGAGTAGGGGCCAGGATGTCGGAACATTCTTTAAGGAGTTTTGTGGGAATGATGTCGTTTGGGGATGTGCTGTCACGAAGGCTTCTGATGATGTTTATAGTTGTGTCAGTGGTGATACGAGACAAAGAAAAATTCGGTGGTTGTGTGATGTTCGTGTTAATATCCTCTTTTTGCTTTGGTTGAGTGAGGTTGGTTGTTCTTTTCTGATGAATTGATTTCCGGATGTTGTCGATTTTGTCGATGAAGTAATCTGATAATTCATTGCAGAATTCTTGAGTATTGTTTCCGGGTGGCTCTAAGCAAGTTGGGTTCATTGACTGAGTGACTAATTTGAAAAGTTTTCGTGCATATAAGCCTTTAAAATTAGCACTTTTGATTTCTCCCATAGACTTTTAAAGGGTGTTCCGCGGCTTTCGAATTTGCTGCGAACACCCCAAATTGTTCGCTGTTCGGCGAACTGGCGAACAGCCAATGTTTGACTTGAACTCGAAGCTCAGCCCTACCAATGAGTATTATCAATATCTCAGAATCACCCACTGCCTAATCCACTCATCTGTAATATTCCAAAACGTTCCTAGCCAAATATGGAAATATTTGTTTGAGGAGAGCCCACACATTAAAGATATATCACTTTATTACCACACGCTAAAAAACAAAACATTATTTACTAAAACTCAATCCCAGATCAAATGGGAGATTGAACTGGAATCAAATTTCACAGAGGACCAATGGAAAGTGGCCTTAAATGCGCCATATAAAGCAACTAAATCAGCCAACTTATGGGAAATATTATATAAGATTGCCTTCAGATGGTACCGAACCCCACAAATCCTACGCACAATAGACTCCTCCACATCGCCCTTATGTTGGAGAGAGAAGAGGATAGAACGGTAGTATTATGCCAATATGGTGCCACATCCAGTGTCAAAACTTTAAAGGCACACTAAATTTATAGAAAATTCAAAAGTATTGAAAGTATTGTAGTACAAAAAATACATTTATTCATAGTTACACATAATAGCTAAAATATGGAATGCATAAACAATTCATAACATTGTCACCATGTTTCGACAAAATATACATAAAGTCCTCATGCACCCAACGTGTTTCAGAGTACAATTTCCTCCTTCTTCAGGGATGTATGAAGAGGAAAAATGTATTTATAACATAGTTGAAAAGCAATCAATATTTGATAATGCATAATTACAATAGAACAAAACACTTGTAAGGATAATTGATAGGTACACTTACATGTGTTGTTAGGTGACTGAATGAGTGTAACATTCCATTAAGTTACGCTTTTAAAACAGAAAAGATATATGTATCAGTGGGAGCTGGAGCTTCTGGTTTTCTACTTTAATAACATCGACATCAAAAAAGAGGCTTTATAGGCTATATGTGGTCACCCAATGAGCCGATTCATCGTTCCCTCCGTACCTCACAGAGGGGAGTGGCCAGAAGGATTCACTGGGGCCAGAGGTGGAGAGGTCCTGCAACAAAAAGCATGAGTAATTCTAAAATATGGTATTGGTCAGGGACAGAGATATAGTACTGTGATTATTTATGTATTGATCCCTATAGTTTTATTTAAAGGTTATCTTTTACCTGAATATTGCTGATAGCAAATGACCAAGATGAAGGAGGAGATTCTATTTTAAAGATGGTGAGATTAACTAAAAAAGTATATAGAACGTTGACAAAAAGTCAATGAATTGTTTGACTAAAGTTAAGGGTAATGTAACAACAGTGATATATTGATACAGAGTAATATATTTTATATTATATATTTTTTTATGATATTTAGAGTAGCTAATATTTCATTATATTACTTTGTTACAGATATATATTTAAAAATAATACCGCAACTATGGATAGCCATGAATGGTTATACGGATTGATTATAAGTAATGAGTACTATGTATTATTAACTCGTATTTAAATAAAAGCTATATAAGGCAGACAAAATTTCATTTAAAAGGAATGAGCAAAATTAGGACTATAGTATGCTACTTTATTGACTCCAAAACAGAAATGATAAAGTTGCAGTAAAATTCAAAGGGATAGAACTTAATCAGAATATAATTACCTTAAACCAGAGCATTGAAAACAAAGCGACCGCACGTCCTGACATCCAGCAGGCTACTGATATATATAGGGTGCGCTGGTGGCTAATAAATATCTCTCTCTCTTCAATCAGCTGGCACAACAAATTGCAGCAGCTGATAGTCCTGGAGGGATGGGGAAGAGGCAGGAATCTCCGTGATGGCCCCCTGGGCAGTGTACGCGCAACCCTGTCCCTGATGCGCATGCACCAACATCAGCACGCCGGAACAACCTCACGCGCACATTGCTCACCGACACAGACAGCTTCGCTGGTGGACTGCGCATGTCTACCGGAATAGCAAGATAGATGCCAGACAAGGTGGAATATGTCTATGGCCTCCAGGAGCCACCCCAGATTATGAAATCTGGGCGGCCCCATGTGCCAGGCAGTCCTAGTGGCCTGGCCATGGGATAAGGAAGGAACGAACAAAGAGTATGGACACTAAGGGGAAAAAAGGGGAAAGAAAAAAAAAAAGAAAAGCCGCTTGAAGCACCTCTGATGCATGTGTAGCATCCAAAACATGTATATGATGGTATTATATATAAAGCATTCACATTTAAGGAGATTTAGCACAGGCAGCATAAATACATTGATGCACAGCATACAGACTTCTTTTTACATAGCAGATGATATATTGTTGAATCAAATCACGGATAACAGAATATACTGTATATACATTTACAGATGCATGTAGATACATAAAAGAGAAATTGAAAAGGAGAGAGAAGGGAAGCATAGTAGTGCCAAATTATTGTTAATTGTTTGATGGTTCATTAAATCTGTAATCCTTATCGATAAAGTTGATCATTGCTTTATGGATACAAATTAAAGGTTGTATTTATTTTTCCATTCCTCCTGAAGAAAAACCTTCAAGGAATGGTTTAAAACAGATGGCTTTATTTTAACCCCGGGGATTGTGTAGATTTCAACCGATGGATCTACTGTAACTCCATTTGGAGGAGATTTTTTATTCCAATTGCCTCCTCTGGAGCTAGGGTGTATGCGATCTAAAATTAGAAATGTCACATTTGGAAAAATACTGCCATGCACTAATTTGGCATGGCGTCCCAAGGGGAGATTGGGATTGCACACCTGCATACTTCTTGTATGCCCGCCTCCAAAATTTTAGTTTTTTTTCCAATATAAAAACAACCGCAGCTACATTGCAACATGTATATCACTCCAAATGTTCTACAGTTTGCAAAATGTTTGGGATAGAAAATTTTGCCATTTGGAAGAACAGGATTTTTTTGAGTCAACATGAATTTAGAATAATTACATGTTCCACACATAAAGGTTCCTTTATATTTGCAATGAGTTTTACTTAGTTCACCTTTAAACTCACTGTTCACAACCCTGTCCTTCACAGATATAGCTCTTCTGAAAGTAAAAAGAGGGGTGGCAGGGACAAATTGTCCCAACGATGGGTCCAGTGTTAATATATGCCAATATCTCTCTACAATTGTTTTAATCTTATGTTGTTGATTAGTATATTTTGTAATAATTCTTAAAGGGTTAGGTCATTTTTGGGTTTCTGTACATGGAGTAATTAATTTCTGGATTGTATAGAGGCTTGTTTATAAAATCTTTTAAGAGAGTTACCTCTTAGTAGAAGTCTATCTTGTAGTTTAGCCGCTTCTATTTTTATAAATATTCTCGTCTGAGCAGTTGCGTCTTATCCTAAGATACTGGCTGTATAGGATTGAGTCTATTAAAGCTTTTGGATGGAAGCTAGAAGTGTGTAGTATTGTATTGCCAGCTGTGGGCTTTCTATATGGTTTACTACAGAGGGTGCCATCCTCTCCTCTATAAATTTCCACATCCAGAAATGTAATACATTCCCTATCATAGGATATGGTGAATCTTGAGTTAAAGTTATTTTTGTTCATTCTAGATAGACATTGCTGCAGCATATACGGTGATCCATCACAAATTATGAAAATATCGTCAATGTATTGATACCATCCTAAAATGTAATCTGTATATATTGCTAAAGTCTCATCTGCCAAGAACATTTTCTCCCACTCCCCCAGATACAGGTTGGCATACAATGGGGCACAGCAAGTCCCCATCGCAACCCCCTGCATCTGGAGGTAGTGGGAGCCATTGAAAGTAAAGACATTGGGGCTGATTTACGAAGCATTTGCGCCATGACTTGCGGCGCACGCCGATGCGCAAATGACATTTTCATATTTACAAAACATTTGCACCGGTAACACAGCGCGATCCCCCATTTACTGTTCTCTTCCCAGTGCACGGGAAGAGGCGATCGGTACGCCACTATAGACATGGCACATGGCATCTTTAACTTAAAATTTTAACTAGCTGGAAGTGCCAATATTATGGGGTGATGTGAACACGTATGGTAATAACTGCCCAAGTAACAAATATGGCCAAAATAGAATGAAAAAGTAACTTTTTCTGAACAAGCCGGCTACACCGGCAAATACATTTAGAACTGCGGGAGGTCAATTTATGCACTGCGCATGCTCAAACGGCATTTGCGCTTGTTCAGATGCATTGGTTCACTGCGCCGGCAAAATCTTAGTAAATGTCAAGCAACGTAAATGCATTTGCATGGGTTGAACGGGCGCACCTCTAAACTTTTTTTTTTAACGCTGGTTCACTTCGCGGCTATAATGAAATGTCGGTCCGGCAATACACCTAAAAGTTTATTGATAAAAACAGCATTAAGAAAAAAAACAAAATTAAGAAAAAAAATGCATGGGGTTCCCCCAAAATTCAATACCAGGCCCTTCAGGTCTGGTATGGATATTAAGGGGAACCCCACATCAAAAAAAAAAGGTGTGGGGGTGCCCCTCAAAATCCATACCAGGCCCTTCAAGTCTGGTATGGATTTTGAGGGGAACCCCGTGCCAAAATAAAAAAATGGCGTGGGGTCCCCCTAAAAATCCATACCAGACCCTTATCCAAGCACGCAATCTGGCAGGCCACAGGAAAAGAGGGGGGGTGAGAGAGAGGCCCCCCGCCTGAACCATACCAGGCCACATGCCCTCAACACTGGGAGGGTGCTTTGGGGTCCCCCACCAAAGCACCTTGTCCCGATGTTGATGAGGACAAGGGCCTCATCCCCACAACCCTTGCCCAGTGGTTGTGGGGTTCTGCGGGCGGGGGGCTTATCGGAATCTGGAAGCCCCCTTTAACAAGGGGACCCCCAGATCCTGGCCTCCCCCTGTGTGAAATGGTAAGGGTACCCCTACCATTTCACAAAAAAAGTATCAAAAAGGTTAAAAATGACAAGAGACAGTTTTTGACAATTCCTTTATTTAAAGTCTCTTCTTTCCATCTTCTGGTCTTGTTAAAGGGAGCTTCCAGATTCTGATAAGCCCCCCGCCCGCAGACCCCCACAACCACTGGGCAAGGGTTGTGAGGATGAGGCCCTTGTCCTTATCAACATGGGGACAAGGTGCTTTGGGAGGACCCCAAAGCACCCTCCCAATGTTGAGGGCATGTGGCCTGGTACGGTTCAGGAGGGGGGGCGCTCTCTCGTCCCCCCCTCTTTTCCTTTGGCATGCCAGGTTGCGTGCTTGGATACGGGTCTGGTATTTTTAGGGGGAATCCCATGCCATTTTTTTTATTTTGGCATGGGGTTCCCCTTAAAATCCATACCAGACCTGAAGGGCCTGGTATGGATTTTGAGGGGAACCCTCACGCCATTTTTTTTATTTTGGCACGGGGTTCCCATTAATAACCATACCAGACCTGAAGGGCCTGGTATGGAATTTCAGGGGAACCCCACACATTTTTTTTCTTAATTTCGTTTTTTGTCTTAATGCTGTTTTTAGCAATGAACATTTATGTGTATTGCCGGACTGACATTTCATTATAGCCGCGAGTAGTTTTAAATAACTTTTATTCTTTAAGGGCCAGTTCACACCACATGCAGTCCAGTGCGTTTTTTTTCTGCATCAAAAACGCATGGAAAGTAGGTTATATGGTTTTCAATGGCATAGTTCACACCAGTGCTTGCAGTTCCAGTGCGTATCCAGTTCTCGAAAAAAAAGTAGAACATGCTGCATTTTTTATGCACTGAACTGTACTGGAACTCTGTAAAATGCATAAAAATGCACTGGAATGCACCTAAATGCACCAAAAATGCACTGCAACACACTTGTCCTTATTAAGTCTGGATTCACATCTATGTCGTTTTAGTACTTTTTGCATTTTGCAGATTTGCCCTACAGAACGTGTTCCATAGGATACCATGTTAAATGGACTGTAGTGCAAATCTGCAAAATGCAAAAAGCACTAAAATTGCATAGGTGTGAATCCAGCCTTAAGGTTAAGTAAAAAGAGGGGGGAAAAAAGCACTGGACTGCATCAAAAATGCACTGGAACGCATCAAAAACATGCATCCAGAAAAGCACCTGGAACACATCCGGACTGCATTTCTATGGGCCAGTTCACACCATAGAAACGCAGTCCGGACACATTCCAGGTGCTTTTGTGCATGCACGTTTTTGATGCGTTCCACTGCATTTTTAGTCCATTTTTGATGCAGTCCAGTGCTTTTTTCCCCTCTTTTTTATTAACCTTAAATAAGGACAAGTGTATTGCAGTGCATTTTTTGGCTTATGTGGGTGCATTTTCGATGTGTTCTAGTGCATTTTTTATGCGTTTTACAGCTTTCCAGTACAGTCCAGTGCAGAAAAAAATGCAGCATGTTCTACTTTTTTTTTCTGGAACTGGAACGCACTGGAACTGCAAGCACTGGTGTGAACTATGCCATTGAAAACCATATAACAGACTTTCCATGCACTTTTGATGCATAAAATATGCACTGGACTGCATTGGTGTGAACTGGCCCTTAAGCAATTTGGCATAATTAAAGGCATTTCTCCTTGTTTTGTTTTTGGGGTTGTCCAATTGGTGACATTGATATATGTCCCTTAGGGTGGGATCTGGGCCCCATACCCATTTTAAGGCCAATAACTAGAAGATAAGCCAGCCAAGTGGGGACTAGTAAAATTACCCAGTCAGTTCCCTTAGACTGCAATGGTATTTGTTGTATAACTTTTGCACATGTTAGGTTCTTTAGTTGCCCCCCTGGACTGGGGGGTGTTTTGTCCCATCTGTAATTTTGGTGCATGCTGGGTGATGTGCTTCATTTTGGACAGGGGGTGGCTTATTTTGTGCTAGCTGCATTTGGGTTGTTCTGGGCATGCTCGGGGACTTTGTTTTTTTCCTGTGCTTTTTGGTGTGTGAAATGCATTTGGGTTGGTCTGGGCATGCTCAGGGAGGTTGTTTTTTTTTCGGTGGTGCTTTTTGTGTGTGAACAGCACTTGAATGTTTCTGGGCATGCTCAGAGTGTGTTTTTTGGGTTAGTAATTTAAGGACATCCTTAACAGGTGTACCCACTTTGAAGTTCTCTCTACATTGGGTGAACTTGCATTTTGTATGATTGATGGACTGTGCATGTGTTTGCAATTGCCTCATTAGCACACATATAAATGGTATATAAAGCTTGCACATAGCATTCTTTACTTTGCCCTGAAAAGAGCCAAGATTGTGTGTGTGGGGGGGCCGGCAAGAGAGTACATTTGGGTGTCCTTATTGAGTTTCTAACTCATGTATTTTCTATTTGTATTTTGTTTGTTATGTTGTTGCAAAACAGATGTGTTTTTATGCAGTTTATTTGTTACTTTGGTTTGTTGTATTTTTTTGGGTGGTGGTTATTTTACCATGAAATCTTTTTTCTGTTGGCCATTTTTGTGTTTTTTACGTTGTTCACTTTGATTTAACTGTTTGTGCTGCATTATTTTTAAAATTCTTTCTCAAGATGTTGTGCCTAATGTTGTTTTAATCCTTAATAGATGTCCATTTGTGGGTGCATTCCTTTTAATTCCTGTTAATTTACACTGCAAAAGGGTCAAACCTCAAACATATTCTGTTAGTGTCTCAAATTAACATACATGTGTGTATTTTGCTTTCCTTGCTTCTTTTCCAAGTCCTGTTTTTTTTGTGGACCAATGAAATTGTTGCAAATTTTTTATGTTTTTTGTTCTTTTCATGCAACGGATTTGCCAGCTGCAGCTTAACTAGGCTGATTGGCATGTCTTAGACAAATCCCTTTTTAATTTTTTTTATTTTTAAGTTACTCTTCTGGTGCCTTCATGGTAGCACATGCATGGATTGTGCGTATGGTATGCTGCCATGGATAGTGACCAAGAAAGTAACATTTCAGAGTGGTAAGTATTGAACTTTCTTTTTGAGCAGTGGTTTGTAGACATGTGCATTCGTTTTCCTTCGAATGCATTTTCGTCCGAATTTCAGGTATTTTCGTTATCGTTTTAACAAACGATAACGAAAGTGCAGATTCTGAAAAACGGATGATCCGACATAAACAAATGCTTTATTTTCGTTTTCGTTGCTACAACAGTTCGATATAGATAGGAGATTTAACATGATGACTATAACAATCTGTGTCCATCAAACCTGTGGTCGAATGTGCCTAACCTTAACTCTATTAGTCTAAGATTATTCTACATAGGGAGAAAAGATTTGACGTAGGGGAGAAAAGATAAATAATAATGATGATGATGAATGTTATTGGCTGATTGCAACCAAAGAGGAGGAGCAGTAAAAAAGTACACATGTACTTTGGCTTATGGTGTCTGTTCTAAGGAGATTCGACGTAGCAGGTAAACTATACGGCGTCGCACAGTTTAGCTGCTCCGTCAAATCTTCTTTGAACATTCGACAGCCACCATAAGCCTTCAATGACAGATTCGACCTTAATTTGGATTTTCGGACAAATGCAATTTTTAACGAAAAATGAAATAAATATAAACAAATTTTGGGAGTAACTAAATAAATGTATTTTTTGGACAAAAACGAAATTCTGAAACAAAATATTTCAGTGTGCACATGTCTAGTGGTTTTCAGCCTCAGTCCTCAAGTACCCCCTAACAGGACATGTTTAGGACATTTTATCTAAATACAAAGCCATTGACTTTGATTTCAAGCACCTGTGCAAGATGAAGGCAAACCTGCAAACATGACCTGTTGGGAGGTACTTGAGGACAGGGTTGAGAAGCACTGATTTAGAGCACTGAACTAAAATCAAGCTCAAGACAATCCTATTCTAATTGTGGACATTTGAGGGAAATCAAGAATTATTTTTTTTTTTTTTAATTTTAAGGTTGGGCTTTGTGTCCCTTTTCTTAAAATTGGCTTTGCTTCCTGTCACATAGCCAAACAGGAAGTGAGAGTAAAACCCTAACAATATTTTTCCTTGGGGACACACAGGTCAATCTAACTAGTGTCCCTATTATGCAAATTGCACTCTAGCACTTTGTTGTGTACACCCCAAATTATTTAGGTATTTTGGGGTTTATTAAAGGGAAATCCTTTCTGCAATACAAGTGTAGTTGATGAAAATCAGAGGGGTAGCACTGGTGATTTTATCATCCAATCATGTAGAGGCAAGATGCGTTTTTTTTTTTTTCCTTTTCCTTGCATGTCCCTCTCGGTTCTCCAGCAACTGCACTTCTAAGTTCACTTGTAGTGCAAAGTGGATTTACCTTTCTGTAAATAAACCCCAAGATACATAATAATTTAGGATGTGCAATGGGGAAACTATTTAGATTGACCTGTGTGTCCCCAAAGACATACATTGGTAGAGTTTTACCCTCACTTCCTGTTTGGCTATGTGACAGGAAGTGAAAACATTTTAAGGAGAAATTGGCAAAATTTGGGAGTTGTCTTCACCCTATCAGGGGTGTAGACATCTGACAAAACTTCTAATCCCTCTGCACTCTATCCCCAAGCAAAAATAAGAAAGGATTTTATTTAGTTTAACTTTGCAAAGACACATTCCTAAGTTCAATTGTGATGCATGTTAATGTCCCATTTAGAAAGTCATCAGTTGCCTTTGACTCTAAACATTATTTTTGACCAGTCCTAGAAATCTGCATCTGTTTTTCTATTAACCACTTGGTGTCTGTGCTATAGCCAAACAATGGCCACAGCATGGACATGAATTTCTGGGAGGCTGTCATAGGACGGGCACCCCGTGTGCTCCCTGCAGGGCATGCACTGAGTCACTGAGACTCGGGTGATCACAGATCGAAATTGCATGCTCGGATAAGGGTCTGGTATGGATTTTTGGGGGGACCCCACGCCATTTTTAATTTTTTTTTTAAATTTTGGCACGGGGTTCCCCTTAAAATCCATACCAGACCTGAAGGGCCTGGTATGGAATTTAGGGAGACCCCTACGCCATTTTTTTTTTAAATTTTGGTTCGGGATTCCCTTGTGGGGAATTCCCATGCCGTTTTTATCAATTAACTTTTATGTGTATTGTTGGGGCCGACAATTCATTAATAGTCACGAGTAGTTTTAAATTACTTTTTTTCACTTTGAAATGTCATTTTGCTGTCAGAGTGTTCTAAACACAGGAAACATGCGCCCCTTTACAGGCATACTATAGACACTCCCCAGGTATGAAATTTAAAGGAATATTACACTTTTATCGTTTGACTTTAAGCATTATTAAAATCACTGCTCCCGAGAAAAAGTCAGTTTTTAAAACTTTTTTTTTGCATTGATTAATTAGCACTTTTGATTGTTCATGTACGAGTCACATAGACTTTAACGGTGTTTGCGTGTTCAAACAAATTTTTTGCCTGTTTGCATGTTCTGGTGTGAACCGAACAGGGGGGTGTTAGGCTCATCCCTACTGCTGAGCAGGCATAGAGGTCTATGGAGTGTCCGTTCAGGTCCACAGGTCCGAGGCGGACCTGAAAGGTCCGTTCGTGTGAAAGGGGCCTTAGGCCTTGGGCCTTGGACCTTGGGCCTGAACTAACCGCTCCTCCACCGCTGCTCCCCATTGAAATCAATGGAGCAGTGCTGTTATACCGCCGGCAAAAAGCCGATCAGCGGCGTTTTGAGGGCAGATTTAACCCCTTTCTAGCTGCTAGCAGGGGGGTTAAAACCGCCCCGCTAGCAGCTGAATAACGCTGCTAAAACAACAGAAAAACAGCTCTAAAAATAGCGCAGCTTTAACGCAGACGCCCCCACCGCGAAAGGGGCCTTACTATCCTGCTGGTGCACCACTCCAGTGTGAAAGGCAGATTCACAATGGAGTGAATGGAGCCACTTCTTTAGGGCGTTTTTCAGGCGCTATAACGCCTGAAAAACGTCCCAGTGTGAAAGGCCCCTTTCACACGGATAGATACAATTGTGCTTTTAGCTGCATTTTTGACCGCAGCTAAACGCACACAATGCTTTCCTATGGCCCCATTCACACACTGCATTTTGATTACATGCGGTTTGTTGTGGATCAAAAAATAAATTGACTGCGTCCAGGAGCGATTTAGCGCAGCTATCCGCACATAACCGCAGGTGATCGCAGTGCACTGTGTCAGCTGCAGATAGCATGGGGATCCGGTCACATCACAGGGTAGGTGCAATATTTCAGGGCCGCGCAGGACCCCTTCGTCAGGCAAGTGATCACTTGCCTGACGAAGGGGTCCTGCGCGGCCCCGAAATGTTGCACCTCCCCTGTGATGTGACCGTTTTCGATTAAAAAACCTTTTTTGGACAATCTTGCTTGCTGATCCATGGTGTGCTGGCGAAGATGTACTTCTGTTTGATGCTTCCAGAACCCAACTGGTAATCGTTACAGCACCCGTTAATATTCTATTGCCATTTGTCCGGGAACGTGTGCGACTGGAATATCGAATTAAGCATGGGGATCCGACTTGGCTAATACCAGGCACTGTGGTATGAATCTTGAAGGGGAACTCCATGTCAAATTTTACATAAAAAACCGGCATGGGTTCCTCCTCCAAGAGCATACCAGGCCCTTCGGTCTGGTATGGATTGTAAGGGGAACCCCCCACACGGAAAAAAATGCGGCCCCCCCAGCCCAAAGCACCTTGTTCCCATGTTGATGAGGACAAGGGCTTCTTCCCGACACCCCTGGCCGTTGGTTGTCGGGGTCTGCGGGCGGGGGGCTTATCAGAATCTGGGAGCCCCCTTTAATAAGGGGGCCCCCAGATCCCAGGCCCCCACCCTACGTGAATGAGTATGGGGTAAATGGTACTCCTACCCATTCACCTGGGGGAAAAAGTGTCAAGAAAAAAAACACACTAGACAGGTTTTTAAAGTAATTTATTAGGCAGCTTTGGGGGTCTTTTCCAACTTTGGGGGTCTCTCCCGCTCTCTCTGGCCTCTTCTCCCGGTGTCCGGAATCTTCTCCTGGTGTCCGGTTTCTTCTGCCGGGCTCCTCTGCTATCGTCTGCTCTTTTGTTGCTCTTTTTCTAGCGGGGGCCAGTCTTCTTCCACTGTCCGGTTCTTCTCCGCTCTCTGGTATCTTCTGCTGGACTCCCCCGCTATCTTCTTCCAGCTCTTTTGCTAGCGGGGGCCTGGTCTTCTGCTGCTGTCCGGTATCTTCTGTCGCTGTCCGGTTCTTCTCTGGTATCTTCTGCCGGATCCCCACGCTATCTTCTTCCAGCTCTTTTGCTAGCGGGGGAGAAGAGAAAGAGAATGGTGGGGTGGGAGGATGGGATCTGGGGTCCCCTTATTAAAGGGGGCTCCCGGATTCTGATAAGCCCCCCGCCTGCAGACCCCGACAACCAACGGCCAGGGTTGTTGGGAAGAGGCCCTTGTCCTCATCAACATAGGGACAAGGTGCTTTGGGGTGGGGGGCCCGCAGCATGTGCCCCTTACCCAAAGTACCCATCCATCATGTTGAGGTCATGCGGCCTGATACGGTTCAGGAGGGGGCTCGTCCCCACCCCCTTCTTGACCGGCTGGGCTGCGTGCTCGGATAAGGGTCTGGTATGGATTTTAGGGGAACCCCCACGCCGTTTTTTGGCGTAGGGGGTTCCCCTTACAATATATACCAGACCGAAGGGCCTGGTATACCCCAGAAGGTGAACCCATGCCGGTTTTTCTTGCGCTGCTTTAATAGGAAGATGTGTTTTTCCTATTGCAGCGAGCTCGAGATGTACCTCGCCGAGAACCAGCGCAATGGCATTGCACTGGAAACATTCTCGTGGCCAGGTACTTCTGTGCGTGTGCCGGTTCACACGCTCAATTAAGGATTTATCTGGCGTGACAATTAAGGTATGAACCGGCGCAGCACATTCATCTTAGTAAATGACCCCCAAATGTCTGAGAATTAATTCCAAAAGAGACAGAATAAATTCATTGTAACATGGATCTGTATCATCGCACTGCTGCAGAATATCTCTAATAGCTGCCAGGCCTTTTCCATGCCGAATTGAACTATATAGTGTTTCAACATCTATTGTGACTAGCAACACTTGATTTTTTTAAAGGCTTATATGCATGGTATTGTCTTAAAAAGTGTTTGGGGACCTGGGTCCTGCCCCAGGGGACATATATCAATGCAAAAAAAAGGTTTTAAAAACGGACGTTTTTTCAGGAGCAGTGATTTTAATCATGCTTAAAGTGAAACAATAAAAGTGTAATATTCCTTTAAATTTTGTACCTGGGGAGTGTCTATAGTATGCTTGTAAAGTGGCGCATATTTCCCATGGTTAGAACAGTCTGACAGCAAAATTACATTTCTAAAGGAAAAAAAGTCATTTAAAACTACTCACGGCTATAATGAATTGTTGGTCCGGCAATACACATAAAAGTTAATTGATAAAAACGGCATGGGATTCCCCCACAGGGGAACCCTGAACCAAAATTAAAAAAAAAAAATGTGTGGAGGTCCCCCTAAATTCCATACCAGGCCCTTCAGGTCTGGTATGGATTTTAAGGGGAACCCCGCACCAAAATAAAAAAAAAAATGGCATGGGGTCCCCTCAAAAATCCATACCAGACCCTTATCCGAGCACACAACCTGGCAGGCCACAGAAAAAGAGGGGGACAAGAAAGCAGCCCCCCCCGAACCGTACCAGGCCACATGCCCTCAACATTGGGAGGGTGCTTTGGGGTAGCCCCCCAAAGCACCTTGTCCCCATGTTGATGGGAAGAAGGGCCTCATCCCCACAACCCTTGCCCGGTGGTTGTGGGGGTCTGCGGGCGGGGAGCTTAGCAGGTGACAGCTCTTTTAAAACTGTGGGAGGGACCACACAGTGTCGTCACCGGGGGACTCCGCCCCCCTCTGACGCACGGGGACATCCCTATGGCTTCCCCTGTAGAGGGGGTGGGGTCACCCGATGATGACACGTGTGGTCCCGCCCACAGTTTTTAAAATAGCTATCACCTGCGAGGACGCGTCATATGGTGTGTGCCTCCCATATCCCACACACCATATTTGGTCCATCGGCAGAGGTAAATGGACTACATGGGACAGTTTTAATTTTTTATGTTTTAATAAAGAACTTCTCCCACGGTGTGTGTTGATAAAATTACAGCAAAAAGGTGGGACTTTACATGAGGGTGTAGGGGCCGTTCGAAACCCCTCCTCCATCCCAATTAAATAGTAAAAGTAGGGGGAGAGCAACTGTGGGACTTTAAACAAGGCACATGGGAGCAGAGGTATGAATTGGGTATAAAATGCAATTTATTAGTAAGGAAACATGGTTTAACAGAAATTCATACAGTACATACTTGAGCATAAATAAAACATAGATAGTTTTACAGAAATTCATACAATACATAATTAGGCACATGGCTCTGCATATGTTGGCACTTAGCTCTAAGATATTAGATATTAAAATTATAATCAAAGTTAATGCATCAAGAATAACAAATACAAGCAAATGGGTAAATGTAAGTAAGAACGTAATATGGATTCATATAGTGTACACCTAGCGGTAGATTTGAGCTCTACGTCGTTTCGGGGCCTTATAGCCACTCATCAGGAGCGATACCGAGGTGGTACCTATGAGGTACCTATGAGTTTCAACACTCACCCCCCCTTTCTCCCTTTCCTTCCCCTTCATTCTCTCCACACTGCAATTCCTCACCTTCCCCCAGCGCTCTCCCTCTCCTTCACCTTGTTCCCCTGCCTCACCTTTCCCTTCCCGTCCCCGCTACCCTTTGCCCCTGCTCTCAGTCCCCCTTTGCACCCACTTTTTCTTTTCTTTTTTCTTCCTCTCTACATTTCTCCTTCTTCTCCCTCCCCCTCCCCCTTTCCTTCCTCTCTCTCTCCTCCCCTCCCCTTCCCCCCTCTTCATCTCCTATCATACTTTCTCTGTTCCACCCCACACCCTACCCCGCCTCACTTTTCCACTCCACTATACTTCACACTTGTCATAATATTTTTTATTCAACACAGACACCCAGTGCCATTCTTCCCTCATCATGGGACCACCCCCTACCTACACATCTGTCTCTACACTTCGACCCCACCCGGGGGGTCCGTTGGTTTGGTTTCGCCTGCCGGACCTAGCTCCCTCAGCTTCGGGCCTGGGCATCTGGGGTTGGCGTGGCACCTGGGCCGCGTTGCCTCTGCGCAGACACCACTGTGAGTTTTTAGCTACAATTAATAATTTGACATTCATGATCCAGAATTACCTTCTTATATATTTACACTATTTATCACCGCTATTTCCCCAACTCATAGGTACCACCTCGGTATCGCTCCTGATGAGTGGCTATAAGGCCCCGAAACGACGTAACGACGTAGAGCTCAAATCTACCGCTAGGTGTACACTATATGAATCCATATTACGTTCTTACTTACATTTACCCATTTGCTTGTATTTGTTATTCTTGATGCATTAACTTTGATTATAATTTTAATATCTAATATCTTAGAGCTAAGTGCCAACATATGCAGAGCCATGTGCCTAATTATGTATTGTATGAATTTCTGTAAAACTATCTATGTTTTATTTATGCTCAAGTATGTACTGTATGAATTTCTGTTAAACCATGTTTCCTTACTAATAAATTGCATTTTATACCCAATTCATACCTCTGCTCCCATGTGCCTTGTTTAAAGTCCCACAGTTGCTCTCCCCCCCTACTTTTACCACGGTGTGTGTTGTTTTTGTTTACCATTCTCACACTTTTTTTGTGAAATGGTACGGGTACAATGTACCAGTTACCATTTCAAACGGGGGGCCGGGATCTGGGGGTTCCCTTGATAAAGGGGGCTTCCAGATTCCGATAAGCCCCCCGCCTGCAGACCCCCACAACCACCGGGCAAAGGTTGTGGGGATGAGGCCCTTCTCCCCATCAACATGGGGACAAGGTGCTATGGGGGGCTACCCCAAAGGACCCTCCCAATGTTGAGGGCATGTGGCCTGGCATGGTTCAGGAGGGGGGGTGCTCTCTTGTCCCCCCTCTTTTCCAGCGTCCTGCCAGTTTGCATGCTTGGATAAGGTTCTGGTAAGGATTTTTGGGGGGACCCCACGCCATTTTTTAAAAAAATTTTGGCGTGGGGTTCCCCTTAAAATCCACACCAGACCTGAAGGGTCTGGTGTGGATTTTGAGGGGGACCCCCACGCCATTTTTTTTTATTTTGGTACGGGGTTCCCCTTAATATCCATACCAGGCCTGAAGGGACTGGTATGGAATTTAGGGGGAACCCCACAAATTTTTTTTTTTAATTTTGGTTTGGGGTTCCTCTGTGGGGGAATCCCATGCCGTTTTTATCAATGAACTTTTATGTGTATTGCCAGACCGACAATTCATTATAGCCGTGAGTAGTTTTAAATAACTTTTTTTCCTTTAGAAATGTCATTTTGCTGTCAGATTATTTTAAACACGGGAAACATGCGCCACTTTACAGGCATACTATAGACACCCCCCCAGGTATGAAATTTAAAAGAATATTACACTTTTATTGTTTGACTTTAAGCATTATTAAAATCACTGCTCCTGAAAAAACGGACGATTTTAAAACTTTTTTTGCATCGATACATGTCCCCTGGGGTAGGACCCAGGTCCCCAAACACTTTTTATTGCGTCTTTGTGAATTTTTGGAAGTGAATAAAAGGTAGGGACTAGGGGGAAGTTGTTTCTAATAAAGTTTCATGTATTTTTTGCAATTGTATTGTTAAGATAAGTTTCTATTAGTGCATAGAATTCTTTATTATATTTCTCTACAATTTCTGCCAGAATATGGCGATATCAGTCTTGGTTTTTGAGGATTTTATTACACATGTTGATATATTGTTCATTGTCTAATAAGACATTACCGCCTTTATCTGCAGGTTTAATGATGATTTGATTATTGTCAGAAAGTTGTTTTAGAGCAATGACCTCCTTATCATTCAAATTTGTTGGACATTCAGTGTGTATTTTTCTGGCCACTCCCCTCTGTGGGGTATGGCAGGAAGGATGAGTCAGCTCTTTGGTTGACTTATAAAGCCTCTTTTTTTATGTCTATGTTATTAAAGTAGAAAACCAGCAGCTCCAGCTCCCACTGATAAATATATCTTTTCTGTTTTAAAACATAACTTAATGGAATGTTACACTCATTCGGTCACCTAACAATACATATAAGTGTACCTACCAATTATCCTTACAAGTGTTTTGTTCTATTGTAATTATGCATTATCAAATATTGGTTGCTTTTCAACTACCGTATTTATCGGCGTATAACACACACTTTTTTCCCCTTAAAATCAGGGGAAAATTGTGGGTGCGTGTTATACGCCGATCCCCTCTAATCGTGATCTATCGGCGGTGATCGCCGCCGACATTCACATAGCGTGTAGTTTTAAATATGGCGCCGCAGAGTTCGGAGGGACTCGGCGCGGCTGAACGAGCGCCGCCGAAATCACAGTGACTGGGCGGAGCCGAGATACACATAGTCGAGTATTCTCGGCTCTTTCCGGCGCCGCTCACAGTCACGCCCAGTCCCACCATTGGACCTGTGTTATGTCCATCATAGGGCGGGACTGGGCGGGACTGTAAGTGGCGCCAGAAAGAGCCGAGTACACTCGACTATGTGTATCTCGGCGGCGTTCGTTCAGCTCCGCCGAGTCCCTCCAAACTCCGCGGCGTCATATTTAAAACTACATGCTATGTGTATGTCGGCGGCTATCTGTCCAAGCATGGACACTGGGGGCAAGGCTGCACTGACCACTGGGGCAGGGCTGCACTGACCACTGAGGCAAAGCTGCACTGACCACTGGGGCAAAGCTGCACTGACAAGGCTGCACTGACCGCTGGGGTAAGGCTGCACTGACCACTGGGGCAAAGCTGCACTGACATGGCTGCACTGACAAGGCTGCACTGGGGCAAAGCTGCACTGACAAGACTGCACTGGGGCAAAGCTGCACTGACAAGGCTGCAATGGACACTGGGGCAAGGCTGCACTGACACTGAAAAGGCTGCAATGACACTAACAAGGCTGCAGATGGACACGATAAGGCTGCATTGATGGGCATTTTAATGCAAGTTTTTTTTCCTTAAATTTCCCTCCTAAAAATTTTTTTCCTTAAAATTCTCTCCTAAACTTGGGGTGCGTGTTATACGCCGGCGCGTGTTATATGCCGATAAATACGGTGTGTTATAGATACATTTTTCCTCTTCATACAGCCCTGAAGAAGGAGGAAATTGTACTGCGAAACACGTTGGGTGCAAGAGGACTTCATGTATATTTTGTCAAAACATGGTGACAATGTTATGAGTTGTTTTATGCATTCCATATTTTAGCTATTATGTGTAACTATGAATAAATTTAATTTTTCTACTACAATACTTTCAATACTCTTGAATTTTCTATAAATTTTGTGTGCCTTTAAAGTCCACCTTAGGGGATTATTTTCTTCTCTTATGTTGGAGAGAGTGTGTCTCCCACGGCTCACTAATACACATTCTGTGGTCTTGCAGATTCCTTTCTCAATATTGGTCTGATGTTTTCAATCTCATCCAGAGTGTCACTCACATCCAGATAAATCCCTCTCCAGAACTTGCCATTTTAAATTTACGAATTGAGAAATTCCCCTACTCACTCAGATGTAAAATTATACACATACTATTAGTGGCTAAATTGATTATCACACATAACTGGCTTTCTAAATTGAGTCCTTCTTGCTCAGAAGTCATAACTACTACTCAAATGCACAGTACTTATGAATGTATGTTTGCATCAAGCAAAGGCTGACTATGCTTAACATGAGCAGAGTGGTTCCAATGGTCCATCTGGTACAATGAAGTGTTTTCTAAGTCTAGATAATAAGGTTAATGTATGTTATATAATCGTTCATATTTGTTCTAACTACTTAATATTTGCATCTCCATTGCATTAATTTAGTAAGTTGCCCCTGTCTATGTTTGCAGCCTACATTGTTTTAGCAGTGGTGGCAACATCTGTTACTCATATCTTTAGTTCATTGATGTTTGTGTTATCTTAACGCTCATATCCGGCCGGCAATAGATATTTATACCTACAACTTTAATCTTACCTATTATAGCTGGTATATCTACGATGAACCATGTTTCTCCCCCGTCACAGTTTGCGCCCATATGGGGTGTCGAGGGGAGCGGAGGAACACATCTCAATCTTGGCCAAGTTTCGATAGTGTTCATATCAATTCTTTATAACTTAAACTTGGCATGAGCTGTCATTAAAGCGGAGTTCCACCCATAAAATTTACTTTGCAGTATTCAGCAGCAATAAACCTAAGCAACAACAAAATTTATTTTAACTTACTCTTTCCTGGCTTTTGCTAAAGGGTGCCTTGTAATCTGCCTCTTCCTCTCCCTGGTACCTGATGTCATTTCCGTCGGCGCCCGTGCTTGCTAGTGCTCCTGGGAGATGTGTGTCATCATTTCCCAGGAGTCAGTGGGCAGCGCCGAGGGCTGGAATCGTATTACTTCAAAACCGGAAGTGACAAGGGAAAAGGCGGAATTCGTTGTATCTCTGTTTAGTTTATCTTCCTCGCCATCACAGGGTGGGCATTTCCAACGGTGCTGCCCGTTGTGATGGTAATGTCAGAAGTGTACAGCGCTGCAAGCCGTGCATACTACCCAATGCCGCGAGAACGGGCGGTGCATGCTGGTCGCTCAGCTGCACCATGTCCCGGAAGATAGTGCTTGTTGGCTTCACATGCCCACAAGCAATATGAAAAATGCCAGCAAAGAAGAATATACATTATCTTACGATGTGAAATCGACAATCGAGCGGCGATACATCCCTAAAATATGAGTGCTATAAATAAGAGTATTAAACAAATGATAGTCATGCAAAATTTAAAAATTTAACAGATGGAACTCCGCTTTAACATGATCTCTTTTATATTGCCCAATGTATGACATATTTTGTCTATTTCTGTTCTTTCTTATGTTCTTTTATGAAAAACCTCAATAAAAACATTGAAATGATAATAAAATGTGCAGTTTAATCACACAGCACAATGCCACAGATGTCGCAAGTTTTGAGGGAGCATGCAATTGGCATGCTGACTGGAAGGATGTCCAGCAGAGCTGTTGCCCTTAAAATGAATGTTCATTTCTCTACCATAAGCCGTCTCTAAAGGCATTTCAGAGAATTTGGCAGCCCATCCAATCAGCCTCACAACCACAGACCACGTGTAACCACACTTCTGGTAGAGCCTGGGGAGCACTGGAAGGCCTCTCATACAGCTTTGATTCAAGGACCACTGAGGTTGCAACAGCAGCCCCGAGAGTGCAGTGAGGTAGAAGTGCCTGCGATCCTCTCTGTTTGCAGATAGGTAGAAGAAGCAGATGGCAGCCGCAGTAGAGGATGTTGGTTTTCTGCAGATGCAGGTACTTTGTAGATGCAGCTTTATTGCGGATGCAGGTACGTTGCGGATGCAGGTGTACTGCGGGTGCAGGTATGATGAAGCTGCTGGAAGCTGTGGAGACTGGTCAGACAAGCCAGGTAATACACAGGAGATCAGACACATCAGAGACAGCAAGCAAAGAATGGTCAAAGTTCAGGCAGGGGTCTGGCAACAGAGAATCATGCAGATGCAGATAATTCAAGGTCAAAGGCAAGCCGGGGTCAGAATAAGGTAGCCCAATGATCGCATCTGCATATGCACCCACACAAATGTCTGCTTGCTGAGTGTACCTGACACCCCCTTATAAACTACGTGTACATATTTCAATCTTTAAAAACAAGAATGTGTTCAGATAAAGTCTTAATCCTTTTCACCACTTCCACCACCACTGTGCTCTTCTGGTGTGCCCTCACAACCTGGGGTGGACCTCTGTGTTTTAAACAGAGGTCTAATACAGGTTTGTAATCAGTCTCCTTAGATTTCTGACAAAAAGCCACCAATCTATTTTCCTGCTGTATCTCCTTTAAAAGGCTTGATAAGGCTCACAAATAAAAAGGAAAAATTGTC
Organism: Aquarana catesbeiana; assembly: GCF_042186555.1. Lineage (NCBI taxonomy): Eukaryota > Metazoa > Chordata > Amphibia > Anura > Ranidae > Aquarana > Aquarana catesbeiana. Next base: position 492,328,353 of record NC_133325.1, read on the forward strand.
ATAGTGTGCATATGCTGATACACAGTGCTCACATAGGCACATGGGCAAGCTGTCAATCTTCCTGCTGTGATGACATCACAGCCACACCCACCTGATGCGTTGCATCCACAGGACTTTATTAAAGGTTGTGAGTCTTTTATAAAGTGAGTCTTACTGGTCATTGACCAGAGCAGTACAATGTCACCATAGTGACAATGCACTGCTCTGGTGCTGGTGATTTTTTAAAAATGTAATTTAACCACTTCCCAGCTGGACATATACAGCTGGGTGGGGCAAACATCATTCTGGGAGGACATACCTGTATGCCTGTACGTCCTCTCAGACCTATGGTGACATTGCACTACTTTGGTGACAGTATTCTAAAAAAATTTAAAAGATTTTTTTTTTTCACATACTGTCCTACGGATATACTAATCATCACCGCACCACTCGTAGTGTCCCTGATCACCGTCACATCACTCAGTGTCACTGCTCACTGCCACACCAGTAATATTCCCCCTGATCACTGCAACACCAGTTAGTGTCTCTGATCAAAGCTACACCAGTCATATTGCGCCTATTCACCTCCACACCAGTCATGATCACCGCCATACCAGTCACAGTGTCACTCACCAGTGTAAGTCAGCAACAGTGTCACTGATTGTGACCACATCAGTCCCATTGTCACTAGACCAGTGTAAGACAGCAGCAGTGTTTCTGATTGCTGCCACACTTGTCTCCAGTGTCACCAGAACAGTGTAACCTAGCAATAGTGTTCCTGATTACTGCCGCACCCATGCTGTGTTGCCTCTGCCTGCCTCCTGTACCAACTCTAGCCTGTTTATTGACTATTTTTTTTGCCTCTTGTCGGGACAAATTCTTTGCCTGTTTGCTGTGTTGGCCATGCTGTGTTGCCTCTGCCTGCCACCTGTACTAACCCTAGCCTGTTTATTGACTATGTTTTTGCCTCTTGTTGGGACAAATTCTTTGCCTGTTTTCTGATCATGCCTCTGCCTGTGACCTGAACGAACCCATCTTTGTGTGAGACACCAGTCCCAGCCATCTTCTGTAGACAATTGCACTCCGAGAACCACAGGAACTCTTTTATTTGTCCTTTTTTTAGCCACCTGTACTTCCTGGCCAGTGAATATGACATTCCTGGGACAGCCATTTACAAAGTAGGATAGGCTTTTTTGGCTTATAGCAATTGGGACTACTATGGATGACGCTACACTAAGCTATATTCCGTGACCACTCATACTCGGTGACCATTACAGATATAATTGGCTGATTTTGTCCAGTATATAATAAGTCCAAAAAGTGGAAAAGTCTCACACACGTGGTATCGCCATACTTGGGAAGAGTAGTACAATGTGTTTTGAGTTGTAATTCTAAGTATGCCTATGCTGTGTGTGTGAGAAATATCTTATTAAATTGACAACTGTCAACTTGCTAAATCAAAAAGAAACAAATCCTCTGATGAAGTCAATTGGACATAATGGGTAATGGGGAGTTATCCCTGAGTGACATAATTACGTTAGTCAGGAGCTGGTGTATTAGCATAAAGATCTGGGGACAAGCTTAGAATTTGGGCGATGACAGGAGGAAACACTGAGTACTGTTTGCTGTAGAGCCAAAACCTGAAGTTTTTGTGAGTGTATTAACCAATTTTAATAAATATTTTGGATAACTGTGAGCAGTATGTCTGTCTATGCTTTGAGGTTTTAAAGTAATTGTAAACGCAAAAAAATCAAATGTGTTCTAAAATAAAATCTAAAGTAAAATGAAACTACAGTTCCCATCAACCACAGGGAATTGTAGTAAATGTGGGTGGGTATACCAGGCCTGTACATGTTGTATGTGTACTTGCCCACCTCAACATAAACCACCACCTCCTCAGTCTCCAGCCGCCGGCCACAACAAAACATAAACAAATTGCCCCGATGTGCTGTTTTTAATCACTAACTATAGACACATGCCCATATAGAATTATTTTATCCACTCTTGCCCGCTGTAATTCAATATTAGAAAAATCTCATAGCTTTACTTGTATGCTTCCTTGTAATCACATCCCTGACCGCAACACAACAAAAATAAAGCGCCATGATATGCTGCATTACATTGTTAATTAAATATGGGCATGTGATGAAAACCAGCATGTCCGGCCTGCCCCTTTGTTTCTGTTCAGTGGGGCCAGGGATGAGTCATTGGTTGCTATGATGTGGTTGGTCGCTCATATTCCATTATGGGCATGTTTCTATAGTTAATTATTAAAAACCACATGTCAGGGCAATTTGTTTATCTTGTGTTGTGTGCTGGAGAGGAGTCATCTGTAGTTCTAGCTGTCATTTGTAGGACACAGACTCCTGGTCTGTATTTCCCTTAGAGGCAGAGAGTCCCAGTCCACCCACTACAGCAAGCAGGATGGATTTACATCACTGTTTGCTGTAGAAAGAACTACAGCAGGGATGTGACAAGACCAGTGGCTGGGGGAATAGGAGCCATAGCAGCCACCAGTCTTACAAACAAGAATTACCCATTTGGTTTGAAAATGAACAGGCTATTTCTGAGCAACTAATGAGTGAACCAGAAGATGGGTGTCATATTCAGTGAAGGTAGGAAATCAGCAACAAGGACATGTAAAGAGGTTTTTGTCAGCTTTAAAGAGTCGGTGCATTTAGGATTTATGTAAGTGTGCTTGATCTGCTTTTTTATATTATTGATATTGGGGGGCGGTGAGCACAATGATTTTTTCTTCTTTTAAGGACCTAGTGCATGGACAATTTGTTTGAGAAGTGTTGAAAGATGCCAACCTGGGATTTCTTAAAGGTCCAGCTGACCTCCTATCACTTGGAGGCCTGTTTTTTGTGGGTGAAGGTTAAAACACCACGGATAGTAAGAATGGTTCACAGAGGAAATTGGTGTGTTCCCAATTTACTTTAACTTCACTTATTATTTGATATTTGCATTAGAAACCGAAGAACAGTATGTTTGCCATTCTTGTTTTCACTGAAGAACTGAGTATGGACATCTGAATTAAAATCAAATGATCGGAAGATAGTTCCCTGAGAATTCTTAAAGGGCTGGTTGACTTCCTATGATTTAGAGGTCCATTTTTTTCAGCAAGTATAACACCATTAGTGTGGTGAAGGTGCACAGCATCACAGAATCATGTTAGAAGGCTTTTCACTGATCAGAGTCATGTGACTATATACGTTTACAGAATTTTAAAGTGTTTTTAAGTGTTTTTTTTAACATTAGTATCACCTGTTTGAAAATTTTATACTACATACATACATTGCCGGAATATATTTATGGTGTGGTTAACACTTTAACACTGTTGCTTTATTATTATTATTATTATTATTATTTGAGGGGTACATTACGTGCTGCACAAATTTTGATACTGTTTTTTGGGGGGGTAGAAAGAGTAATAAATATGCTCAATTTAAATGTTTCCCAAACTTCTTCTTTATCATGTACTCAAATTATAGGCATGTATACTATTATAGACAATTAGTACATACTTCTCAAACAGTGGGATTGATTTACCAATTGAATGTTCACTTTGCTTGTTAAATAAGCACAAGGAGCAGCACAAGCACACAGTGGATTGCTATGGACATCTGACAAGTCTGCTTCATGCCATCTGGGTGGAAAATCTTAAATAACAGCCACTATGACATTCATACAGAGAACCAGCCATAATCTAGAGCCCATACCACCCTACATTTATTAGTCATGCACCAACTTCCTTAAAATGAAGTCCAAACAAAAATCCTGTGCAGATGTGTATGGTAGCCAATCAGCTTCTAACTTCAGTTTGTTCAATTAAGCTTTGACCAAAAAAAAAAAAAAACAAACAAACTGGAAGCTAAATGGTTTCTTTGCAGAGCTACATCAGATTTGGCCTTCTCTTCCCAAATCCATCTTGTGACCCTTTAACCTAATCATATACCTTTTGTTTTTGCATATTTTTTTTCTCTTCATGATGCTAGGCATGTTCAAATGGAAAATTAGGGGCCATTGCCCATTTATTTTCTATATGATATGCACATTTTAATGCTGCATTGCATATTGTTATTTAGAGGGGTTGATATACTAAAACTGAGGAGTGCAAAATCCGGTGAATCTGTGCATGGTAGCCAATCATCTTCTAACTGCAGTTTGTTCAATTAAAGCGTTTGTTAACCCCCCCCAAAAAAATGGATCCTGCTCCTTTGAAGCATGTTATATGACACAGTGCTTGTCCTGTGTCATTTGATCCCCTGTAACACCTAAAAAAAACCTGTCTGATCCTGCCTATTTCTCCCCACCCCTCTGTAAACTGACCACAGTGTATGATGGCTGCTGAGCCCTGACACAATGGTCAGTTTATGTGCCTCTGTCATTAGCAGCCTGCTATCTGCTCTCCTCTCTGCTCCTGTGTCCTGCTCCCGCCTCCCCTCTCTGTCTGTGTGTGAGCCTCCCATCCCCCCTCCTGCTGCTCTCATAACACTAACCTGTATACACCATCAGCACTGTCTCTTATTGCAGTGCCCCCTCTGTGAATGATTTATAAATTTAAATGCTGTAAATGCCTCATTTAAAAGCCATCATTGCGATCACATTACCATCCAGCTCTCTCCTCCTCCCCTCCAGACTGACATCAGCATCTCTCAGAGGAGGAAAGGAGAAAGCTGGACAGTCATGTGATTGTAATCTCGGCAGTGAAATTAGGTATTTGCACCATTTATTTTTATAAATCACACACAGAGGGGGATACTACACTATGAAACAGTGCTGATGATGTATACAGGTTAGAGTGGCTTAACAACCTGTCAGAAACCATGAAATCAGGCCGAAACAGAAGTACTGTTAAATCACACTTGTTTAATAATAAAAGTAAAAAGAACAAACGTAGTCAAAACATAGCCAAAGTTCAGTAACCAGAACAGATAGTCAGCCAAGCCAGAAGTCAGGGATCAATGTAGTGGAACAGCAAGCAGGATCTGGAGCCAGAAGGGATGTCAGCAAAGCAAGTCTTGAAGAGGATAACAGGAGATAGTTTCTGTGGTGTTGACCAAGGCAACATCACAACATTATCAATGGCTGAGTAACTGTGGAGAGACAGGAGCTGGCAATTAGCCGACAACTGGGTGGCCAGCTCAGAGAAGGAAGGGTTGAGCCAATCCCTGACAGTACCCCCTCCTCAATGACCCCCCCTCAGAGGACCACCAGGCTTGAGGGGAAAACGTCTATGGTGATCACAGAGGAGGACAGGGGCATGTACATCCGAGGATGAGACCCAAGAGCGTTCCTCCGGACCATACCCATTCCAATGCACCAGGTACTGTATGCACCCATGGAACCTATGGGTGTCAACAATAGACTGTACTTCATACTCCTCATGGTTCCCAACCTGTACAGGGTGAGGATGTGGCAACCTCTGATGACAGCCAGACTCTGTCCCCAACCTGGTAGGAAGACACAGGCAGGCGTCTGCGGTCAGCATGGAGTCTGTACCTATCATTAGCATGTCGCAAAGCCTCCTGGACTTATGCCCAAGTGGAACGAAGACCACAGAGATGCTCCTCTAATGCAGGAATACTCAGCGGAACAAACAAGTCAGGCAACATAGAAGGTTGGAAGCCATAATTCACCATAAACAGGGACAATCGGGAAGCAGAATTTAAGGTACTGTTGTGAGTAAACACTGCCCATGGTAATAGGTCTGACCAGTTGTTATGATGGTCAGAAATATAGCAACATAGGAATTGCTCCAAGGACTGATAGGCTCATTCTGCGGCCCCATTAGACTGCGGGTGATACGCAGAGGAGAAAGCAAGCTGAATTCCCAACTGTGCACAAAAGGCTTGCCAGAACCAGGACACAAACTGACTACACCTGTCTGAGACCATCACCTTGGGTAGTCCCTGGTAAGCGAAAGATCTCCTGAGCAAAAATGGAAGCCAGTTCCTTATAAGTGGGCAACTTCGTAGCCTCCCTGGCGGTTTTCCCGAGTGTGGCTCGGGGTTAAAATTCAGCACCATTAGCGGTAACCCCGAGCCACACTCGGGATTACATCGCAGGATCCTGGTGCCTCCTTACTTACCTTGTCCCCGGGATCCTGCGATGTCCCCCGCAGTGTCCGCGGGCTGTGTCCTCCTCCGAAACCTCTCTGTGCCAGGCTCCGTTCCCTGCGAGCGTCGCGACGCATGGGGGCGGAGCCTGGCGGCAAATTAAAAAAAAAGTAAAAATCATAACACATACAGTACTGTAATCTTACAGATTACAGTACTGTATGAAATGATTTCACATCCCTTTTGTCCCCAGTGCTTTGGCCCATGCCCTGCATGCAGTTTTACATGATATACACTGTTCTTTCTGCCTGGAAACTGGAGATTGTCCATAGCAACCAAAAAGTGTCCCTTTACGTCAAAAGTGGCTTTAGACTAGCTAGAAAACAGCGATAGTAAATTAGAACACTTGCAGAATTGAGCGATAGTGAATCGTGGGGAAATTTATTTTATTACTATTTATTTTTATTTTTTTTAATTATTTTTATTTATTATATTATAATTTATGTTTTTGTGTTTCAAACTTTATCATACCCGGGATATCTACTAGACTCTGGTTTGGACAGATTTAAGTGTGTTATTGTTAAGATTTACAGACCTACAATATAAAACGCCAAATTTCTATGCAAAATAATTGTACCGCTTTCAGCACCTAAAATCCGAAAGAATCATACCGCCAGGGAGGTTAAGTGGAATACAATGACACATCTTTGTGAACCGGTCAACCACCATAAAGATAACTGTCTTGCCCTGGGATTTGGGCAATTCCACAATGAAATCCATAGACAGGTAGGTCCAGGGCCTCTCTCCATTGGGTATGGGTTGTAGGAGGCCCACTGGAAGGTGTTGTGGAGTCTTACTCTGGGCACACACACAGAACAGGCAGCTATGAAGGCAGTTACATGAGCACATAGACTAGGCCACCTGAATTGTTGGGAAATGGCCCAAAAAAGTTAATTCTTAATTCTTCCCAGGGTGGCCAGCAGCCTTGGGAGAATGGTAAGTCTGGAGCATGGCAGTACAGAGACTCTCTGAGACAAAGCAGCGGTCACAAGGTTTCTCAGGAGGAGCATGGACCTGAGCAGCAAGAATTTTGTCACCCAAAGGAGAAGTGAGACTGGTGCGAACCGTAGCCAGAATGCGATCAGGAGGAATCAAAGGAACCGGAACCGACTCCAACTTGGAAGTGGAGGAAAATTGTGGTGACAAGCCCTTACATTCTTAATAGCGGGTAAAAATGAGACAATGTAATTGAAACTTGACAAAAAAAGAGCCCATCACGCCCTTCTGGGAGAGAGGCATTTAGCCTCAGACAAGAATGTGAGATTCTTATTGTCAGTAAGAATGAGAACTGGCACAGTGGTACCTTCGAGGAGATGTCTCCATTCTTTCAGGGCTAAAATGATCGCCAACAGCTCTCTGTCACCAATCTCGTAATTGCACTCCACAGGTGACAATTTCTTGGAAAAGTAGCCACAAGGATGCATAGCGCTCCCAGAGGTAGGACGTTGAGACAGAAGGGAGTGCCAACACCAGTCTCAGAAGCATCAACCTCAAGGATAAAAGGTAACGTAGGATCAGGATGTGTCAACACAGGAGCAAAAACAAAGGCAGCCTTGAGACTCTCAAAGGCCTTAATGGACTCTGGAGACCAACTCTGTGGGTTACCGTCCTTTCTGGTCATATCAGTCAGGGGCTTGATAAGAGACGAAAAGTTACGAATAAACTTCCGATAATAGTTGGCAAAGCCCAGGAAACACTGCAGAGGACGTAAACCCACCTGTTGGGGCCATTGTAGGACTGCCGAAAGTTTCTCTGGGTCCATTGAAAAACCAGCAGTGGAAATGACATAACCCAGAAATTTACTCTGTTCACGATGGAACTCGCACTTCTCCAGTTTACAATAGAGATTGTTCTCTCTTAGTTTCTGAAGCTCTTGACAGACATCTGTATGACGGCTCTCCAGGGAAATATGAGGATATCTTTGAGATAAACCACCACACATAACTGCAACAAATCTCGGAGGACATTGTTAATAAATTCCTGGAAAACTGCTAGGGCATTACAAAGACCAAAAGGCATTACGAGGTACTCATAATGGCCTGTTCTGGTATTAAATCCTCCTTAATCCTCACGAGATTGTATGACCCTCTCAAATCAAGCTTCGTGAAAACTGTTGAGGCGGTCAAATAACTCTGTAATCAACGGAATCGGATAGGCATTCTTAATCGTGAAACGATTGAGACCCCTATAATCAATACAAGGTCTCAGTTCACCACTCTTCTTCACAAAGAAGAAACCAGTACCAGCAGGAGTCAAGGATTTGCAGATGAAACCTAGAGAAAGTGAGTCTGCAACATACTCCTCCATGGCCTTATCTTCCAAGACCGAAAAATGGTAAACTCGGCCACGAGGGGGTATGGCACCAGGTTGAAGGTCAATTGCGCAAACATATGGCTGGTGTGGAGACAAACTACCAGCTTGACCTTTGTCAAAGACATCACTAAAACGGCTTACTCCTCTGGCAGGGAGGAGAGTGAAGAGGTGGACAGGACCTTGGCTACATTCTGGAAGCATGTCTCACTGCATTGTGGTGACCAGGAGAGAACCTCAGCATGGAGCCAATCAAAAGAGGGGTTGTGCCTCTGTAACCAAGGATAACCAATGACCAGCGGAAACTTAGGTGAGGAAATAACTTGGAATTGGATTATCTCATGGTGAAGAACCCCTATGGCCATGGACAACAGAACCGTCTCATGAGTCACATGGGCAGGCTGTAGAGGTCTCCCGTCAAGAGCCTCAATGGCAAGTGGAGTGTCATGCAACTGCAGCAGAATCGAGTGCTTCGATACAAAGGCAGCATCAACGAACAGGCCTGCAGCCCCAGAGTCAATTAGAGCATGTATCTCAACGAACGACTCAGCCCTAGAAAGGGTGACCGAAACCAGGGGCTTATCCTTCTGGATAACTGGGGATGAAACAACGCCACCTAAGGTCTGTCAAGGTTCGGGCGTTCACTGGACGGGTAGGACAAGACTTCAAAAAGTGACCTGCCTGACCACAATAAAGGCGCAATCTCCTCCCAAAGGTTCTCTCATCCGCAGATAGACGCATGAAACCCAAGTGCATGGGTTCACCTTCACTGACCGACTCGGTACCTGGAGGCATGGGAGGTGAGGGAGGCACGGGTGGGACTGCAAAGCTCAGAGACTAACGTACAGGAGGCTTCTGCAAGCACTCCTTAAAAGAGAGTCTTTCTCTGAGTCTGGAGTCAATGAGGATGGCAAACGTGATCAACTTCTCCAGCTCAGTTGGTATATCTCGGGCTGCTATCTCATCCTTGATGGTATCCGAGAGACCATGAGAAAAAGCAGCCACGAGGGCCTCATTGTTCTATGCAACCTCTGCTGCCAGAGTACAGAATTCAATGGCGTAGTCGACAACAGTTCTCATACTGTGGATGGACATTGGACACTTGGCAGCAAAAGTGGAGCATGCAGGAACGTAAAATATCCTTTTAAATGAAGCCACAAACTCAGGGTAGCTCAAGACAACAGGTTTTTGCATCTCCCATAGAGGGTTTGCCCAGGCCAAGGCTCTTTCAGAAAGCAAAGATATCATGAAACCTACTTTGCTTCTGTCCGTGGGAAACTCCTAGGGCAGCATCTCAAAGTATATCTCAACCTGGTTGAGAAACCCTCTACATTGGACTGGATCACCCCGAAATCGCTGGGGAAGCGGAGCAGAACCAGACATACCTCTTATAGAGGTAATACTGGAGGCAGGTGCCTGCACAGAGACTGGAGCAGCAGCAGGGTCGGCCTGCAACATTGGTTGTACCGGGGTGGCCACAGTGGTAGATTCCAGGTGAAAATGACTCAGGAGTGTTTGTAACGCCATTGCAAACTGATCCATGCGGTGATCCAGTTCATCCCAACTGGAAAAAATATTACCAACAAGTGGATTGACCGCATCTTCTGAATTCATGGCCTTCACCTACTGTCAGAAACCATGAAATCAGGCTGAGACAGAAGTACAGTTAAATCACACTTGTCTAATAATAAAAGTAAAAAGAACAAACATAGTCAAAACATAGACAAAGTTTAGTAACCGGAACGGATAGTCAGCCAAGCCAGAAGTCAGGGATCAATATAGTGGAACAGCAAGCAGGATCTGGAGCCAGAGAGGATGTCAGCAAAGCAAGTCTTGAACAGGATCGCCGGAGTTTCTGTGATGTTGACCAAGGAGAAGGCAGAGATCCTAGTAGATAGTTGGTTCTCTCTGGTAGTTCTGCCACCCTAGATCTATGGTGCTTGGCAAGAAAATGCAAACTATGCCCTAGCCACAAGGCATGATAAATAACCTTAAGAAAGTGACACTGGGCAGAAAGTTATCAAAGGCTCAAGCATCTCTTCACCTCAAGGACCAGGACCGATTCCCCTTCCTTTAGTAACAAGACGTGGTATTTGTTATTACCTGGTGCTGTCCTATCAGTGGCAATTAAATCAGCCAAGAATTGGCTGTACACACTTCCTGTCACTAATTAAAAAATATACTGCCTATTTCCTTAAGCCCCATTCACATTGGCACATTTGACTTGCAATTTGACATGTCAGATCACATGCCAAATCGCAGCCTATTGCCGGCAACGGCATTGTCCCAATCGGTGCAACTCTGCACTACTTTTGGTGACTTCAGCAGCGATTTCAATAGACATCTGTGCATGAACCCGCACAGATGTCTTTTAAATCTCCCCTGAACTCGCACTGAAATCCGGGTTTGAAATTGTGAGTTCAGTTGGACTTGCACGAATTTCAAACCCGCCTTCAGTGTCCTTAGCGAGGGCTAAAGGAGAGTTGTGATTTTATGAAATCAACTTCTACTATCCATATTGTCTAAATGTGATTAAAGCGGAGTTCCACCCTAAAGTGGAACTTCCACTCATCGGATTCCTCCCCCCCTCCGATGTCACAATTGGCACCTTTCAGGGGGGAGGGGGGTGCAGATACCTGTATAATACAGGTATCTGCACCCACTTCCAGGTATAGCTAGCTGCAGCTAGCCGCAGACTCCCCGCCCACCCCCGTTGTGTTGTAGGAAATACACAGTTCCCACAACACAACGGGGACCAGTATAGACGCGCAGCGCGACTCGCGCATGCCAAGTAGGGAACCGGGCAGTGAGGCCGCAATGCTTCACTTCCTGATTCCCTCATAGAGAATGGCGGCGGCAGCACCCGAGGACCGAGGGACGGTTCGGTCTCAGGTGCCGACATCGCTGGACCCCGGGACAGGTAAGTGTCCTTATTTTAAAAGTCAGCAGCTGCAGTATTTGCAGTTGCTGACATCTAAATTTTTTTTTTTTTTTTGCGAAACTCCGCTTTAAGGGACAGATTTGCAAACTAAGCTTAAATTGATGTCCCCACTCACCAGCTATTTCTTTTGTGTCAAAATGGTAGAAAGTTCTATGGAACCGAATGCCTGTTCCTACACCAATTCATACATATTGATACTAGACCTCTTTGGTATCAGATTATTCTGACATTAATTGGTTGCTAAGAGAGTTTTTCAGAACAGAATATTATCAAACTAAGTGTATCTGGCAACAAATAGTTACTGATTATACAGTATGAGTTGAAAACATTTTCTCAAAAGGGGGTAAGCTAAAATATATATTGAATTTAATGCATTTCAGAATGTTTCCATTAAAAAAAATTCCACTGGTAAAATACTAAAATTACATTATATTTTCTGTAACTTTCTTTACTGTAAAACTTCAGTTTGGTGTGAAAGACGATTAAATGAAAACATGATAAAAAAATATAGTTATAGCTTTTTCATAGTGGCGGAATGTTTTCTCTAACAGTCAAAGGCTTTGCTAGTAAACAGCATGATCAGGCTGAAAACGTAACTTTATTATTTAGCAAAGTGTACAAATTTGTAGCACTGAAGGATTCACGCTACATGATTTGTTAATGCTCCTGTAGTGTGTTACTTCAACAAAATGACTGGAGGGCTAAAGTGTAAAGATACAAAGGCTTGTAGATTGTCCCACAGCACTTCAAGTTGCAATATATATTTTATACATTGAGGAGATGGCAATTATAAACACTTGGGAGATGTGTCAGAACTGTGCACTTCGTTTTACTTTGTACACTCAGTGCACTATACTTGAACAGGATCTGCAAATTTCTTTGGGTCAAAATATGTATAATGGAATCATTAATGCTGGGCAGTCAAAGTAAAACTGAATTTGTAATTACATTTTTTCTCTATCAATAAAAGTCTGTGTGATAATAATTAACAGCAGTGCTGGACCAGAACCCAAAAGAAACCCAGACAAGTGAAGTACCTTAACCACTTGGGACCGCCTGCCGTTGACGGCGACAGAATGGCACTCCTGTGCAAATAGCTGTAGCTGTACAGCAGGCGCTTTACCGAGTATAGGGGGTGCGCGCACCTGCCACGTGACATAGGACCAATGCTCGTTGCTCCTGAAAAGGACAGAACGGATATCTGTCAATGTAAACAGACCGATCTCTGTTCTGTCAGGGGTGAGGAGACTACTGCTTAGGAACAATGATCGGTCTCCTCCCTCAGGCAGTCCCATCCCCTCACAGTTAAAAAACACTCCCTAGGACACACATTTAACCCCTTGATCACCCCCTAGTGTTAACCCCTTCCCTGCTAGTGACATTTACACAGTAATCAGTGGCTATTTTCTAGCTCTGATCGCTGTATAAATGTCAAAGGTCCCAAAATAGTGTCAAAAGTGTCCGATCTGTCCGTCGCAATATCACAGTCCCAATAAAAACCACAGATCACCGCCATTACTAGTAAAAAAAAAAATATTAATAGCCATAAATCTACCCCCTATTTTGTAGACACTATAACTTTTGTGCAAACCAATCAATATAGGCTTATTGCGATTTTTTTTCCAAAAATATGTAAGATAATACATATCAGCCTAAACTGAGGAAGACATTTGTTTTTTTATATATGTTTTGGGGATATTTATTATAGAAAGAAGTAAAAAATATAGCTTTTTTCAAAATTGTCGGTCTTTTTTTGTTTAAAGCGCAAAAAATAAAAAAATGCAGAGGTGATCAAATACCACCAAAAGAAAGCTTTATCTGTGGGAAAAAAAGGGCATAAATTTTGTTTGAGTTTAGTGTCGCATGGCCACGCAGTTGTCAGTAAAAGCAACGCAGTGCCGTATCGCAAACAATGGCCTGGTCAGGAAGTGGGTAAATCCTTAAGGGTCTAAAGTGGTTAAATTGGTTGTTAACCACTTGCCGACTAGCCGCCGCAGTTGTAGAATGGCACGGCTGGGCAAAACGAGGTTATGTAACATCGCTTCGCCCTGTGGCCACTAGGGGCGCGAGCCCCCTGCTCGCCCACGGAGCCGATGCGAGTGCCTGGCAGTCACGATCACCGCCAAGCTCCCGCGATTGCTTGGGGCACATGGAGAACTGAGATCTATGTGTGTAAACATACAGTTTCCGGTTCTCTGAAGGGAGAAGTGACAGATCGCCTGTTCATACAGAGCATGAACAGCGATCTATCTCTTCCCCCTACACAGTCCCCTCCCCCCTTCAGTTAGAACACACACTAGGGAACACATTAACCCCTTGATCGCCCCCTAGTGGTTAACCTCTTCACTGCCAGTGACATTTTTACAGTAATCAATGCATTTTTATAGCACTGATCGCTGTAAAAATGCCAATGGTCCCAAAAATGTGTCAAAATTGTCCAACGTGTCTGCTATAATGTTGCAGTCCCGATAAAAATCACAGATCGCCACCATTACTAGTAAAAAAAAAAAAAATTATAATAAAAATGCCATAAAACTATCCCCTATTTTGTAGACGCTGTAACTTTTGCGCAAACCAATCAATATACGCTTATTGCGATTTTTTTTACCAAAAATATGTAGAAGAATACATATTGGCCAGTAAATTGTCATATAAAGTGACGCAGTGCCAAATTGCAAAAAGTGCTCTGGTCAGGAAGGGGGTAAAATCTTCCGGGGCTGAAGCGGTTAAGCCACTTTATCCACTTTGTCCCATTCTGTATGTTGAATAATCCTATGTTCCCCCGTGTCTGTGTTTTATTAAAATAAGCTGTTCTTTACCTTATTTCAGAGCACAGATTGCCGTTCACATGACCCGCCGACTCTCTCCTCCCCCTATCTGACAGCTGCAGCGGGTGAGGCTGAGGATTCCCCGCTGACATAAGTTGGAAGGGGAGGAGAAGGAGAGGAGCAGAGAGCCGGCGGGTTACATGAGCAGCGATCAGCGCTCTGAGATAAGGTAAAGAACGGCTTATTTTAATAAAACACATACACAGGGGCACATAGGATTATTCAACAGACAGAATGGGATAAAACATTAAATTAAACTTCAGCAGCAGGAGGGGAGGGGGCAAGCACTGACAAAGGAGCAGAAAGGCAGGGAGAGGAGCAGTGAGTAGGACAAAGGAAGACAGGAGAGCTGCGGATGATGGAGGCACATAAACTGGGCTCCTTGAGGGGAAGGATCAATGTGAGTGTGCAATGTATGTGTGGAGCTCTGCATAAATTGATGGTGCTATATGGGTACTTTAAATAAATAATAATATATAATAGAGACACAATGTACAGGGATAGGAACAATTGTAGACACGCATGCACACTCACTCAGGTGGATGGACTGGTGTCTTTATTCAACCTTACTAACTATGTAACTATGTAACTATGTAACTATAAACTGACCACTGTGTCAGGGCTCAGCAGCCATGATACACCATGGTTAGTTTACAAAGGGGAGGACATATCCAGGCAGGATCAGCCAGATTTTTTTAGGTGATAGAAGGGGCCAAATTACACAGCACAAGCACTGTGCTGTATAACATGCTTTAAGGGAACAGGATCTTTAAGGATATTTATTTTTTTTGTTAACAAACGCTTTAAACAAAATGGAAAATTGTATACTTACCTGATGGTAATTTTCCTTTCCTGACGCTTGAGCATGACAGCATTAATGCATGGGAGCCCCCCCACCCAGTTCCATATATAAATGAGTTGCCTCACACCAGGCAGCATTCTCGTCACTTATCAATGCGAAGCCCTTGGGAGGGACCTATATGCTGTCCTGCATTAGCATCAGGAAAGGCTCACCAGAAACTGATATAGCGGGTCGTCCAGGGACCCAGACACACTGCTAGACGTCTATTGAATCCTTCCTCTTCCCTCCTTTTAATGGAATGTTGGACACACATATGGGGACTACTACTGCGTCTTTGACCCATATACTATCTGAATATACATGGTACCTGTTGGAACTATCTATTTGTTTCCATATCAACGAGTGGACATTAGCAAGTTAGGTTGTCGTTAACGGTCTCCCCTTAGCCTGAATGCACCTGATGTACCTAAAAGGTATGTCCAGTGAGATATGGATACTGAAACCCTGAAGAAACGGTCTATACCGCAAAACCTGTATGTAAGCTCCACACTACATCTGACTGCTCCGCTACACTTGCTTTTATACATGTGGGCCTTTCTGATGCCCTATTAATGTTACTTTTTGTTTTTAAACAATGTTTTGTACTAATAAATAATTTGTGTATATTTGTTGAGATTACATATGTCCAGAGACCACCGTTAAATGCCCATTTTTCTATGTACCTTCCCGAGACTGAGATAACAAGTCTAGAACAACCTGCAAGTAGGGATGGGCCAAACACCCCCCAGTTTTGTTTGCACCAGAACACCGCAAACAGACAAAAAGTTCTAAGGAACATGCAAACCCTATTAAAGTCTATGGGACACGAACATGAAAAATCAAGTGCTAATTTTAAAGGCTTATATGCAATGTATTGCCATAAAAAGAGTATGGGGACCCAGGTATTGCCTTAGGGGACATATATCAATGCAAAAAAATGTTGTTAAAACTACATTTTTTTCAGGAGCAGTGACTTTGATAATGCTTAAAGTGAAACAATAAAAATAAAATATTCAATTAAATATCGTGCCCGGGGGTCCCCTTAGTCTGCCTGTAAAGTGGCGCATCTGTGCGATGTGTAGAACAGTGCCACAGCAAAATTACACTTCTTGTCATTTAAGCTTGGACGCGGCTGTAATGTATTGCCGACTCAATATAGAAGAAAAATCAAAGAAAAAAAACGGCGTAGGGTCCCCCCGATCCATACCAGGCCCTCTTTGGGTCTGGTATGAATTTTAAGGGGAACTCCAAGCCAAAATTTTAAAAAAATGGTGTGAGGGCCCCCCAAAATCCCTACCAGACCCTTATCCGAGCATGTAGCCTGGAGGTCAGGATAGGGGGGACGAGCGAGCATCCCCCCTCCTGAACCATACCAGGCCACATTCCCTCAACATGGGGAGGGTGCTTTGGGGTCCCCTCCAAAGCACCTCATCCCCATGTTGATGGGGACAAGAACCTCTTCCCAGCAACCCTGGCCATTGGTAGGGGGACCCCAGATCCCGCCCCCCCCCTTTGTGAATGGGTATCGGGTATATTGTACCCCTAACTATTCACCAAAAAAAGTGTCAACAAGTAAAAACCACAACAGACAGTTTTTTATAATTCCTTTATTAAAAAAGAAAAAAGTTTCCCGTGATATACATCCATTGTCAATCACGCTGCCCGACAGACCCGAAAAATTAAAAAAAAAAAAGAAAAAAACTCCACCTACATGGGAGGCCTCCCGGTGACTGCTGTCTTTTTGCTTTGACAGCTCTTATATAGGCAAGGGGAGAGGCCACCTGCTGACATAACTGGATGACCCCGACCCCCTCTGACATCACATGACATCACATGATGTCAGAAGGGGATGGGGTCACTCGGTTATGTCACCGGGTGGCCCTGCCTTCGCCTATATAACAGCTGTTGTCAAAGCCAAGAGACAACAGTCGCCGGGAGGCAGATATTTTTATTATTTTCTATTTTTTGGGTCCGTCAGGTGGAGTGATTGAAGATAGATGGACATAGCAGGACACTTTTTTTTTCTTTTTTAAATTACTTTTTTTCCCTTTTTTTGTGAATGGGTAGGGGTACAATGTACCTGATACCCATTTACTTGGGGGGCGGGAGGGATCTGGGGGTCCCCCCAGACAACAAATGGCCAGGTTTGTCGGGAAGAGGCTCTTGCACCCCAAAAGCAACCTCCCAATGTTGAGGGCAAGCAGCCTGGTATGAATATGTGAATTAACAGTGTTAGCAGAATATTGAACAACAAATTAATCACGTGCCTATATATATATATATATATATATATATATATATATATATATATATATATATTTATATTATCTCACAAAAGTGAGTACACCCCTCACATTTTTGTAAATATTTTATTCTATCTTTTCATGTGACAACACCGAAGAAATTACACATTGCTACAGTGTAAATTAGTGAGTGTACAGCTTGTAGTGTAAATTTGCTGTCCCCTCAAAATAAATTTAAAACACAGCCATTAATGTCTAAACCAAGTGAGTACACCTCTAAGTGAAAATGTCCAAATTGGGCCCAATTAGCCATTTTCCCTCCCCGGTGTCATGTGAATCGTTAGTGTTACAAGGTCCCAGCTGTGAATGGGGAGCAGGTGTGTTAAATTTGGTGTTATTGCTCTCATTCTCTCATACTGGTCATTGGAAGTTCAACGTGGCACCTCATAGCAAAGAATTCTCTGAGGATCTGAATAAAAGAATTCTTGCTCTACATAAAGATGGCCTAGGCTATAAGAAGATTGCCAAGATCCTGAAACTGAGCTGCAGCACGGTGGCCAAGACCATACAGTGGTTTAACAGGACAGGCTCCACTCAGAACAGACCTTGCCATGGTCAACCAAAGAAGTTGAGTGCACATGCTCAGAGTAATATCCAGAGGTTGTCTTTGGGAAATAGATATATGAGTGCTGCCAGTATTTCTACTGAGGTTTAAGGGGTGGGGGGTCAGCCTGTCAGTGCTCTGACCATACGCCGCGCACTGCATCAAATTGGTCTGCATGGCTGTCGTCCCAGAAGGAAGCCTCTTCTAACTATTATGCATAAGAAAGCCTGCAAAAAGTTTGCTGAAGACAAGCAGACTAAGGACTCGAATGAATGACGGTAATTCTGCGCTTAGGAGGAAAGAGACAAGAGAGGACTGCTGCCCCCCTAAAAAATGAAAGTCACCTAGGTGAAATCCAATATGCAAGAATGTTTTAAACAGGGGAATTGGCGCTGTCTGGCTATATGTGCATAAATGGTGATTCGTACAAGTGCAAAAAAATGAACAAACGTGTAAAAAAATTATAATAAAACTATTATTAATGTTGTGCGTGTAACCAATGTGTTGCAGGGGCTGGGGTATATCAAAGTGCAAACAATACACCCAGTAAGTGTAATGTAATAAAGTGCAACATGCTCCTAAAATATATGTGTATGTGCCAATATCTCAATATATGCCAAATATCTGAATGTGTATAGGGGAATGTGCCCAAGGGTTGAGAAAGGGCAAAAAAACAGGGAGTCCAGAATACAAACAATGATGGCAATCAAAACAGTTTTAGCAATAAAAAATGAAAATAAAAATAAAAATAAGAATAATAATAAATAATCCCCAGCATATGTGCATAAAAAAATCCGAATTATAAAAGGTGAAAACAAATGTGTATAGAGAAAACAAAAAATCTATAAAAAGTAAGTGTCCAAAATCAAAGTCCTAAAGTGTATCCTTCTAGTGAAGAAAAACGTGGTCTCAGCATTAACTGATGTTGTCCCCATCTTTTACTGCACCCCCACTCATGCTTACACTCCCCGGACTGCCTAACCCCTGCAGGGGTAAAAGGCATATGTAGAAAATCCTGTGATGGCGAATCCAGGAAGCGCTCCTCCGTCCGGGGGTATTTTATCCTTCTCAGATCCTTCACCCCCTCTTGGGGTCTCACACATCCACAGTATATGCCACTGTGTAGCAATGCAGGATAACTGCACTGCATGGGTTGTGCCAAAACTGGTAGTGGTAAGACTGCTGCTTTTGTGTTGCCTATACTGCAGAAACTCTCTGAGGATCCTTTTGGAATATTTTGCCTGGTGCTAACACAAAAACGTCTACATTAAGGACGGAGTTATCCTATCCAAATTCCTCTGTATAACATCACTTCCTGTTATTGCCAAGTGATAAAAAAAAACTTTTTTTCCTAATGTTCTATACATATAGTAAAAGATTCATTGCTTACATAGAAAAAAAATAGAGTAAATAGAGTACACACGATCAGATTTTCTGACAACAAAACCATGGATTTTTTCCGAAGGATGTTGGCTCAAACTTGTCTTGCATACACAAGGTCACTCAAATGTTGGCCCAAAATTCTAAACATGAGAGCATAGTGACATAACACGTACGACGAGCCGAGAAAAAGGAAGTTCAATAACCAGTGTGGATCCTTGTGCTTGATTCAGAGCATGCGTGAACTTTTGTGCGACTGACATGTGTACATGCGATCAAACTTTCCAACAAGTTTTATTGTCGGAAAATTTGAGAACCCGCTCTCAAACGTTTGTGTGTGGAAATTCCGACAGCAAATGTTCAATGGAGCATACACACGGTCGGACTTTCTGACAACAAGCTCACATTGAACATTTTCCATTGGAAAATCCGACCACGTGTACGCGGCATTACAGTAAAAATAAATGAAAATGGAAGATAAATAAAAATAAGTGTAAAAATGAAAAAAAGTAAAACTTTAAAAATTATGAAAATGACCAATTAGACAGGAAACAATTCAAATCCAATTTGATGTTTAGGCCAAAGGAACTCATAGTACCCAGCCTATGTATCCATTGGGTCTCGTTTTGTGATATAGATTTCTTGAGATTGGATCCTCTTTAATGGCCCTCCACCTTATCTATTCCACCCCTTGGATCACTGTTGTGGAACAATCTAAAGTGATTGGACAAGCTGTGATGCTTGAAACCTTTCTTAACCACTTGACGACCGCCTCACGCCGATTTACGTCGGCAAGGTGGCACGGACAGGCAAAATCACGTACATATACGTGATTTGCCTTCCGCGGGTGGGGGGTCCGATCGGACCCCCCCCGGTGCCCGAGGCAGTCGTCTTTTGTCCCCCGGCGATCGGAGATGAGGGGGAGGCCATCCGTTCGTGGCCCCCCCTCGCGATCGCCGCCGGCCAATGAGAACATTCCTTTGCTGCTGTATGCTAAACAGCAGCAAAGGAAATGATGTCATCTCTCCTCGGCTCGGTAATTTCCGTTCCGGCCCGAGGAGAGAAGACAGGTATGTGAGTGCACAACACACACACACACACACAGTAGAACATGCCAGGCACACAAAACACCCCGATCCCCCCCCCCCGATCACCTCCCCCCCCCCTGTCACAAACTGACACCAGCAGTTTTTTTTTTTTTTTTTTTTTCTGATTACTGCATTGGTGTCAGTTTGTGACAGTTACAGTGTTGGGACAGTTAGTATTACCCCCCTGTAGGTCTAGGATACCCCCCTAACCCCCCCCTAATAAAGTTTTAACCCCTTGATCACCCCCTGTCACCAGTGTCACTAAGCGATCATTTTTCTGATCGCTGTATTAGTGTCGCTGGTGACGCTAGTTAGTGAGGTAAATATTTAGGTTCGCCGTCAGCGTTTTATAGCGTCAGGGACCCCCATATACTATCTAATAAATGTTTTAACCCCTTGATTGCCCCCTAGTTAACCCTTTCACCACTGATCACCGTATAACTGTTACGGGTGACGCTGGTTAGTTTGTTTATTTTTTATAGTGTCAGGGCACCCGCCGTTTATTACCGAATAAAGGTTTAGCCCCCTGATCGCCCGGCGGTGATATGCGTCGCCCCAGGCACCGTCAGATTAGCGCCAGTACCGCTAACACCCACGCACGCAGCATACGCCTCCCTTAGTGGTATAGTATCTGATCGGATCAATATCTGATCCGATCAGATCTATACTAGCGTCCCCAGCAGTTTAGGGTTCCCAAAAACACAGTGTTAGCGGGATCAGCCCAGATACCAGCTAGCACCTGTGTTTTGCCCCTCCCCCCGGCCCAGCCCAAGTGCAGTATCGATCAATCACTGTCACTTACAAAACACTAAACGCATAACTGCAGCATTCGCAGAGTCAGGCCTGATCCCTGCGATCGCTAACAGTTTTTTTGGTAGCATTTTGGTGAACTGGCAAGCACCAGCCCCAGGCAGCGTCAGGTTAGCGCCAGTAGCGCTAACACCCACGCACGCACCGTACAGCTCCCTTAGTGGTATAGTATCTGATCGGATCAATATCTGATCCGATCAGATCTATACTAGCGTCCCCAGCAGTTTAGGGTTCCCAAAAACGCAGTGTTAGCGGGATCAGCCCAGATACCTGCTAGCACCTGCATTTTGCCCCTTCGCCCGGCCCAGCCCAGCCCACCCAAGTGCAGTATCGATCGATCACTGTCACTTACAAAACACTTAACGCATAACTGCAGCGTTCGCAGAGTCAGGCCTGATCCCTGCGATCGCTAACAGTTTTTTTGGTAGCTTTTTATTGAACTGGCAAGCGCCAGCGGCCTAGTACACCCCGGTCGTAGTCAAACCAGCACTGCAGTAACACTTGGTGACGTGGCGAGTCCCATAAGTGCAGTTCAAGCTGGTGAGGTGGCAAGCACAAGTAGTGTCCCGCTGCCACCAAGAAGACAAACACAGGCCCGTCGTGCCCATAGTGCCCTTCCTGCTGCATTCGCCAATCCTAATTGGGAACCCACCGCTTCTGCAGCGCCCGTACTTCCCCCATTCACATCCCCAACCAAATGCAGTCGGCTGCATGAGAGGCATTTTCTTTATGTCCTCCCGAGTACCCCTACCCAACGAACCCCCAAAAAAGATGTCGTGTCTGCAGCAAGCGCGAATATAGGCGTGACACCCGCTATTATTGTCCCTCCTGTCCTGACAATCCTGGTCTTTGCATTGGTGAATGTTTTGAACGCTACCATACACTAGTTGAGTATTAGCGTAGGGTACAGCATTGCACAGACTAGGCACACTTTCACAGGGTCTCCCAAGATGCCATCGCATTTTGAGAGACCCGAACCTGGAACCGTTTACAGTTATAAAAGCTAGTTACAAAAAAAGTGTAAAAAATATATATAAAATTTAAAAAAATAGTTGTCGTTTTATTGTTCTCTCTCTCTCTATTCTCTCTCTCTTGTTCTGCTCTTTTTTACTGTATTCTATTCTGCAATGTTTTATTGTTATTATGTTTTATCATGTTTGCTTTTCAGGTATGCGATTTTTTATACTTTACCGTTTACTGTGCTTTATTGTTAACCATTTTTTTGTCTTCAGGTACACCATTCACGACTTTGAATGGTTATACCAGAATGATGCCTGCAGGTTTAGGTATCATCTTGGTATCATTCTTTTCAGCCAGCGGTCGGCTTTCATGTAAAAGCAATCCTAGTGGCTAATTAGCCTCTAGACTGCTTTTACAAGCCGTGGGAGGGAATGCCCCCCCCCACCGTCTTCCGTGTTTTTCTCTGGCTCTCCTGTCTCAACAGGGAACCTGAGAATGCAGCCGGTGATTCAGCCAGCTGACCATAGAGCTGATCAGAGACCAGAGTGGCTCCAAACATCTCTATGGCCTAAGAAACCGGAAGCTACGAGCATTTTATGACTTAGATTTCGCCGGATGTAAATAGCGCCATTGGGAAATTGGGGAAGCATTTTATCACACCGATCTTGGTGTCATCAGATGCTTTGAGGGCAGAGGAGAGATCTAGGGTCTAATAGACCCCAATTTTTTCAAAAAAGAGTACCTGTCACTACCTATTGCTATCATAGGGGATATTTACATTCCCCGAGATAATAAAAATGATTAAAAAAAAAAAAATATGAAAGGAACAGTTTAAAAATAAGATAAAAAAGCAAAAAAATAATAAAGAAAAAAAAAAAAAAAAAAAAAAAAAAAAAGCACCCCTGTCGCCCCCTGCTCTCACGCTAAGGCGAACGCAAACGGCGGTCTGTCGTCAAACGTAAACAGCAATTGCACCATGCATGTGAGGTATCGCCGCGAAGGTCAGATCGAGGGCAATAATTTTTGCAGTAGACCTCCTCTGTAAATCTAAAGTGGTAACCTGTAAAGGCTTTTAAAGGCTTTTAAAAATGCATTTATTTTGTTGCCACTGCACGTTTGTGCGCAATTTTAAAGCATGTCATGTTTGGTATCCATGTACTCGGCCTAAGATCATCTTTTTTATTTCATCAAACATTTGGGCAATATAGTGTGTTTTAGTGCATTAAAATTTATAAAAGTGTATTTTTTCCCCAAAAAATGCGTTTGAAAAATCGCTGCGCAAATACTGTGTGAAAAAAAAAATGAAACACCTACCATTTTAATCTGTAGGGCATTTGCTTTAAAAAAATATATAATGTTTGGGGGTTCAAAGTAATTTTTTTGCAAAAAAAAAAAACTTTTTCATGTAAACAATGAGTGTCAGAAAGGTCTTCAAGTGGTTAGAAGAGTTGGTGATGTGTGACATAAGCTTCTAAATGTTGTGCATAAAATGCCAGGACAGTTCAAAACCCCCCCAAATGACCCCATTTTGGAAAGTAGACACCCCAAGCTATTTGCTGAGAGGCATGTCGAGTCCATGGAATATTTTATATTGCGACACAAGTTGCGGGAAAGAGACAAATTTTTTTTTTTTTTTTGCACAAAGTTGTCACTAAATGATATATTGCTCAAACATGCCATGGGAATATGTGAAATTACACCCCAAAATACATTCTGCTGCTTCTCCTGAGTACGGGGATACCACATGTGTGAGACTTTTTGGGAGCCTAGCCGCGTACGGGACCCCGAAAACCAAGCACCGCCTTCAGGCTTTCTAAGGGCGTGAATTTTTGATTTCACTCTTCACTGCCTATCACAGTTTCGGAGGCCATGGAAAGCCCAGGTGGCACAAAACCCCCCCAAATGACCCCATTTTGGAAAGTAGACACCCAAAGCTATTTGCTGAGAGGTATAGTGAGTATTTTGCAGACCTCACTTTTTGTCACAAAGTTTTGAAAATTGAAAAAAAAAAAGTTTTTTCTTGTCTTTCTTCATTTTCAAAAACAAATGAGAGCTGCAAAATACTCACCATGCCTCTCAGCAAATAGCTTGGGGTGTCTACTTTCCAAAATGGGGTCATTGGGAGGGGTTTTGTGCCACCTGGGCATTCCATGGCCTCCGAAACTGTGATAGGCAGTGAAGAGTGAAATCAAAAACTTACACCCTTAGAAATCCTGAAGGCGGTGCTTGGTTTTCGGGGCCCCGTACGCGGCTAAGCTCCCAAAAAGTCCCACACATGTGGTATCCCCATACTCAGGAGAAGCAGCTGAATGTATTTTGGGGTGCAATTTCACATAGGCCCATGGCCTGTGTGAGCAATATATCATTTAGTGACAACTTTTTGTAAATATTTTTTTTTTTTTGTCATTATTCAATCACTTGGGACAAAAAAAATAAATATTCAATGGGTTCAACATGCCTCTCAGCAATTTCCTTGGGCTGTCTACTTTCCAAAATGGGGTCATTTGGGGGGGGTTTGTACTGCCCTGCCATTTTAGCACCTCAAGAAATGACATAGGCAGTCATAAACTAAAAGCTGTGTAAATTACAGAAAATGTACCCTAGTTTGTAGACGCTATAACTTTTGCGCAAACCAATAAATATATGCTTATTGACATTTTTTTTACCAAAGACATGTGGCCGAATACATTTTGGCCTAAATGTATGACTAAAATTTAGTTTATTGGATTTTTTTTATAACAAAAAGTAGAAAATATCATTTTTTTTCAAAATTTTCGGTCTTTTTCCGTTTATAGCGCAAAAAATAAAAACTGCAGAGGTGATCAAATACCATCAAAAGAAAGCTCTATTTGTGGGAAGAAAAGGACGCAAATTTCGTTTGGGTACAGCATTGCATGACCGCGCAATTAGCAGTTAAAGCGACGCAGTGCCAAATTGGAAAAAGACCTCTGGTCCTTAGGCAGCATAATGGTCCGGGGCTCAAGTGGTTAATTCTATTAACATTCTCTCTTAGCCAAATCCCCAACTTCCTCGTGGTCCTCCCCACATACTGGAGGCCACAGGGACAGGACAGAAAGTAGGTGACATGTGTGGTCCCACACATAATAAACTTTTTAATCTCAAAAGATTTCCCCTGAGATTGAGATTTAAAATGGGTAGTCTTCCTAGTCCTAGAGGTCTAGAGGTTCTACAAATTACACATTTGCCACAACTAAAAAACACAGTTTGATCCAAAAAAGTAAAAGATTTCTTTGGGGGATTGATGACATTATGTGGTAATTTCAACCTGAGTGTTGGAGGTTTGGTATAAATGAACTGAGGCTGGACAGGTAAAACACGTCTAAGCTCTCTATCTTTAAGTAACAAAGGCCAGTATTCTTTTATTATTTTTTCAAATTGTTTGTGTTGCCTGGTGAAACCTGTCAGGAAAGCAACACCATAATCTCTCTTCTTATTTACTTTTTTCTTTGTTAAGCCACCCCTATTTCTCCTTTGAACCCGGGTTGGACCTATGGGTGTATGGATAGAACTCTCTGATCGATCGGGTAATCCAGACACACATGGGATGGTGAATCGAAATTACAATGATTTACTGGGTTTGCATATATCTTATACACTTACAGAGAGAGAGAGAAAAACCTCCCTCTTATTATCAGCCAATGAGATTGAAGCACAGACTTTATGAAAAAATAAGCATAAAATGTCATAAATTGCATATTCTGCCTATAGATATCTCTTTAGGCTATATCTAAATATAAATTTATATATATATGTGACCACGTATGCTAGGCAATCTGCCAATGTTCCAGACACCCAACTTCTAACATGTTATAACTTTGTTGCTCATTGTCTATATTAAAATGTCAGGCTAACCACACGTATATCCTGTTCAAGTACATAGCTCGCAAATAATCTTTGCACTTCTAATTTTCTGCATAAGAAAGCAAAATACATTTCTTCTTGTATAACATATCTTAAAGCAGCACTCTAACATCCTTACATTCTTGAAGAGAAATTCCCTATCTATATCTCTATTTCTTTAGTTCTCTTTAAATCTCTAATATCATACCCCTTTTCATGGAACCTACTGTATCTAAGATAATTTGGGCCTTGGTGTCATAATCTTCTATCTTATTACAGTTTCTTCTCACCCTCAGCATCTTTTTGGGATGCCATCCAACCATCTAGGATGGTGGCAGCTTCCCAATGGTATGTATCCATTTCTGTCGACTTGTTTGAAAAAAGTCGGGGAGAGTAGCCTTCCATTTTCTTTATATATGTTTATTTATGGCTAAATTTAAAAAATTAACTGCCTCATAGCAATACGTCTCTGAAAAGGAGATACCATAGGGATTATCTCCCATCTCCCTTAGGAAATTGAGAAATGATTCCTGTTACCCTGCCCAAATTATCAAAACGTCGTCTATGTAGCTTTTATAAAATCTCAATTGTGGTATATTTATATCATAAATGGCTTCTTTCTCCCACCAACTCATTAAAAGATTTGCCACTGATGAGGCATACATGGCCCCCATGGAAACTCCTCTTTTTTGCCTGTAGTACTTCTTTTCATGCCAGAAAAAATTATGGCTCTTTGCCAGATCAAGGGCCTGTAATAAGAAATCTTTTTGTTTAGACTTGATATTAGTATTAAATAGGGTCCACTTAACTGTTTCCAAAGCATGACGCTGTTGTATATTGGTGTATAGTGAATTGACATCCACACTGGCAAGGATGTAATGATCATCCACTATCAAGGGCTTGATGAGTTCTAAAAGGTCTTTACCATCTTTAAAATACGACAAACATTTTTGGGTAAGGGGCTGCAAGAAACAATCAAAATATTCCCCCAGTTTGGAGAATAGTGAGTCGACTCCACTGACCATGGGGGTCTAAGTGGATTCTTGTGCACCTTTGGTAACTGGTAAAAAACTGGGGCATCTGGAATAAGATACCTCGCCTCTTTCTTGTTAACTATTCCAACCTTATGTGCTTCTTTGATCAGCCTTTTTAGTTTGGCCTTAAATTTATTGCTGGGATTTCCCTTGAGTTCCTCATATGTTGCTTTATCTCCTACCAATCTATTTAGTTCCTCTAGGTAATCACTTTTGTTTAAAATGACTAACCCCCCTTATCAGCCGATCTAATGACCATATTTTTCTTTTTTTCTAGTTGTTGTATACCCCTTTCTATATCTTTTTTACGTCTACTAGGGTAAAGCGGCCTGGTATGGTTCAGGGGGGGCTTTCGCTCGCCCCCCTTTCCTGGCCTGCCAGGCTGCTTGCTCAGGTAAGGATCTGGTATGGATTTTGGGGGGACCGCACGCCAATTTTTTTAAATTGGCGTGGAGTTCCCCTTAAAATCTATGCCAGGCCCAAAGGGCCTGGTATGGATTTTGGAGGGGACTCCACGCCATTTTTTTTCTTAATTCTGTCATAGGGTTCCCTTTAACCACTTCAATATGCTGAATTTTATACTCTGCACTGCACTATATACCCTGCACTAGGGATGAGCTTCGAGTTTGAGTCGAACATATGTTCGACTCGAACATCGGCTGTTCGCAAGTTCGCCGAACAGCGAACAATTTGGGTTGTGCGCGGCAAATTCGAATGCCGCGGAACACCCTTTAAAAGTCTATGAGAGAAATCAAAAGTGCTAATTTTAAAGGCTTATATTCATGGTATTGTCATAAAAAGTGTTTGGGGACCTGGGTCCTGCTCCAGGGGACATGGATCAATGCAAAAAAGTTTTAAAAACGGACGTTTTTTCGGGAGCAGTGATTTTAATAATGCTTAAAGTGAAACAATAAAAGTGTAATATCCCTTTAAATTTCATACCTGGGGGGTGTCTATAGTATGCCTGTAAAGGGGCGCATGTTTCCCGTGTTTAGAACAGTCTGACAGCAAAATGACATTTCAAAGGAAAAAAGTAATTTAAACTACTCGCGGCTATTAATGAATTGCCGGTTCGACAATACACATAAAAGTTCATTGATAAAAATGGCATGGGAATTCCCCACAGGGGAACCCTGAACCAAAATTAAAAGAAAAAAATGACATGGGGTCCCCCTAAATTCCATACCAGGCCCTTCAGGTCTGGTATGGATATTAAGGGGAACCCCGGCCAAAAAACAAAATTGGTGTGGGGTCCCTCTCAAAATCTATACCAGACCCTTCAGGTCTGGTATGGATTTTAAAGGGAACCCCGTGCCAAAATTTTTAAAAAAATGGCGTGGGGTCCCCCCGAAAATCCATACCAGACCCTTATCCGAGCACGCAACCTGGCAGGCCGCAGGAAAAGAGGGGGGGACGAGAGAGCGCCCCCCCACCTGAACCGTACCAGGCCACATGCCCTCAACATTGGGAGGGTGCTTTGGGGTAGCCCCCCAAAACACCTTGTCCCCATGTTGATGAGGACAAGGGCCTCATCCCCACAACCCTGGCAGGTAGTTGTGGGGGTCTGCGGGCGGGGGGGCTTATCGGAATCTGGAAGCACCCTTTAACAAGGGGACCCCCAGATCTTGGCCCTCCCCCTGTGTGAAATGGTAAGGGGGTACAAAAGTACCCCTACATTTCACTAAAAAAAGTGTCAAAAATGTTAAAAATGACAAGAGTTTTTGACAATTCATTTATTTAAATGCTTCTTCTTTCTTCTGTCTTCTATCTTCTTTCTTCCTTCGGTTTCTTCCTCCATCTTCTTCTTCTTCTGGTTCTTCCTCTGGTGTTTTCGTCCAGCATCTTCCTCCGTGGCATTGGCGTCTTCTTCCCTTCTTCTTCTCGGGCCGCTCCGCATCCATGATGGCATGGAGGGAGGCTCCCGCTCTTCTCTTCATCTTCTTCTCTTCATCTTCTTTTTGGGCCGCTCCGCATCCATGATGACATGGAGTTAGGCTCCCGCTGTGTGACGCTTCTCCTCTTCTGACGGTTCTTAAATAACGGGGGCGGGGCCACCCAGTGACCCCGCCTCCTCTGACGCAGAGGGGACTTGATGGGACTTTCCTGTGGCATTCCCCGTGACACCACAGGGAAGTCCCGTCAAGTCACCGTGCGTCAGAGGGGGTCACCAGGTGGCCCCGCCCCCCATTATTTAAGAACCGTCAGAAGAGGAGAAGCGTCACACAGCGGGAGCCTCCCTCCATGCCATCATGGATGCGGAGCGGCCCGAGAAGAAGAAGAGAAGAAGACGCCGACGCCGTGGAGGAAGATGCCGGACGAGAACACCGGAGGAAGAACCAGAAGAAGAAGATGGAGGAAGAAACCGAAGGAAGATAGAAGATAGAAGAAAGAAGAAGCATTTAAATAAAGGAATTGTCAAAAACTGTCTCTTGTCATTTTTAACATTTTTGACACTTTTTTAGTGAAATGGTAGGGGTATTTTGTACCCCCTTACCATTTCACACAGGGGGGAGGGCCGGGATCTGGGGGTCCCCTTGTTAAAGGGGGCTTCCAGATTCCGATAAGCCCGCAGACCCCCACAACCACCGGCCAGGGTTGTGGGGATGAGGCCCTTGTCCTCATCAACATGGGGACAAGGTGTTTTGGGGGGCTACCCCAAAGCACCCTCCCAATGTTGAGGGCATGTGGCCTGGTACGGTTCAGGAGGTGGGGGTGCGCTTTCGTCCCCCTCTCTTTTCCTGCGGCCTGCCAGGTTGTGTGCTCGGATAAGGGTCTGGTAAGGGTCTGGTATGGATTTTTAGGGGGACCCCATGCCGTTTTTTTTTTTAATTTTGGCACAGGGTTCCCCTTAAAATCCATACCAGACCTGATTGGCCTGGTATGGAATTTAGGGGGACCCCCACGTCATTTTTTTAAAATTTTGGCTCAGGGTTCCCCTGTGGGGAATTCCCAATGCCGTTTTTATCAATGAACTTCTATGTGTATTGTCGCACTGGCAATGCATTAATAGCTAATAGCCACGAGTAGTTTTAAATTACTTTTTTTCCTTTGAAATGTCATTTTGCTGTCAGACTGTTCTAAACACGGGAAACATGCGCCCCTTTACAGGCATACTATAGACACCCCCCAGGTACAAAATTTAAAGGGATATTACACTTTTATTGTTTCACTTTAAGCATTATTAAAATCACTGCTCCAGAAAAAACGGCTGTTTTTAAAACTTTTTTTGCATTGATCCATGTCCCCTGGGGCAGGTCCCAGGTCCCCAAACACTTTTTATGACAATAACTTGCATATAAGCCTTTAAAATTAGCACTTTTAATTATTCATGATCGTGTCCCATAGACTTTAACGGTGTTCACACAAATTTTTTGCCGGTTCGCAAGTTCTGGTGCGAACCGAACAGGGGGTGTTCGACTCATCCCTACCCTGCACTGTATTGTTTATATATAGATATATATACCTATCTCTCTATATATCTATATCTATATCTATATCTATAGATATAGATATATCTATAGATATATATACCCCCGTAGGGGCTGATGAGTGTTGTGGCTCACCTGTCACCCTGTCCAGCCCGGCATTCAATCCTCAGTCACTCCAAAGCAAGGAACAGTCCATTAGCTTTGTTTTTATTTTTATTGAGGGGATTGAACTTGGATAGGTTATAAGAAGTATGGAATGCCCAGTGAATTTTAGAACAATCTGTTGTGCTTATGAGTATAATTTTGCAAATTTTGTGGTACTCCCCTGGCAGGGCGGAGAGTGAAGGGGTGCACAAGACCTTAGCCACTTTCAGAAAACCTATCTCCCTGCATTGTGGCAACCAGGAAAGAACCTTAGCACAAAACCAAAAGAGTAGTTGTGCCTCTGTAACCAAGGATAACCATTAACCACCGGAAAATGAGGTGAAGAAATTAATGTAATTGTCTCTTGGTGAAGATCCCCTTTGGCCATTGTCAACAGAACAGTCTCATGAGTCACATGGGCAGGCTGTACAGGTCTCCCATCAATAGCCTCAATAGCAAGTGGAATGGCACAAAGCTGCAGCGGAATCGAGTACTTAGACACAAAGGCACCATCTACGAACAGGTCTGCAGCCCCAGAGTCGATTAGAGCCTGTATCTCGATGGACGACTCAGACCAAGAAAGGGTAACCGGAACCAGAGGCTTATTCTTCTGGATAACTGGGGATGTAACAACACCACCTACAGTCTGTCCCCTGCAGGACCTCAGGTGCATGCGTTTCTGGGACGGGTAGGACCAGACTTCAAAAAGTGACCTGCCTGGCCATAATAAAGGCACAATCTCTCCATTCTCCTAAAGGCCCTCTCATCTGCAGAGAAACATGTGAAGCCCAACTGCATGGGTTCTACCTCACTGGCAGACTCAGTACCAGGAGGTATGGGAGGTGAGGGAGGCAAGGGTGGGACTACAAAGCTCAGAGCCAAATGTACAGGAGACTTCCACAAGTGCTCCTTAACCACTTGCCGACCAGCAGCCGCAGCTGTACTGCGGCAGAATGTCACGACTAGGTGAAACGACGTTATGTAATGTAGCTTCGCCCTGTGGCCACTAGGGGCACACGCACACCCCCTGCTCGCCCACAGAGCCACTGCGAGCCGACCACTGGGCTCCTGCAATCGATCGGGGCACACGAAGAACCGGGATCTGTGTGTGTAAAGACACAGTTTCTGGTTCTCTGAGGGGAGAAGTGACAGATCGTCTCTTCATACAGAGTAAGAACAGCGATCTCTCTCTTCCCCTACACAGTCCCCTCCCCACTTCAGTTAGAACACACACTAGGAAACACATTAACCCCTTGATCGCCCCCTAGTGTTAACCCTTTTCCTGTCGGTGACATTTTTACAGTAATCAATGCATTTTTATAGCACTGGTCGCTGTAAAAATGCCAATGGTCCCAAAAATGTGTCAAAATTGTCCGATGTGTCCACCATAATGTCGCAGTCCTGATAAAAATTGCAGATTGCCACCATTACTAGTAAAAAAAAAAAATTAATAAAAATGCCATAAAACTATCCCTTATTTTGTAGACGCTATAACTTTTGCGCAAACCAATATACGCTTATTGAGATTTTTTTTACCAAAAATATGTAGAAGAATACATATCGGCCTAAACTGAGGAAAAAAATAGTTTTTTTTTTATATATTTATTTGGGGGTTATTTATTTTTGCAAAAAGTAAAAAACATTACGTTTTTTTCAAAATTGTTGCTGTTTTTTGTTTATAGTGCACAAAATAAAAACTGCAGAGGTGATCAAATACCACCAAAAGAAAGCTCTATTTGTGGGAAAAAAAAGCACGATTTTGTTTGGATGCAACATCGTGTGTCTGCACAATTGTCAGGTAAAGCGAAGCAGTGCCAAATCGCAAAAAGTGCTCTGGTCAGGAAGCGGTTAAAGGAAGGTCTCTCTCGGAGTCTGGAGTCAATAAGAATGGCAAATGTGACCAACCTCTCCAGCTCAGTGGGTATGTCTCCTGCTGCTATCTCATCTTTGTTGTTATCTGAGAGACCATGAGATAAAGCAGCCACAAGGGCCTCATTGTTCAAAGCAACCTCTGCTGCCAGAGTACGGAAGTCAATTGGCTTTTGATAGCAGAAGTTGAGTGTGCGGGAATGTCAAAAACCCTTTTAAAGGAAGCCACAAATGGCTCCACAAGTTTGCTCCTGTTCCTTTGAGGGGGATTGGGCTGCCTCCAGACCCACCTGCTCTCATCTATCCATTTAATGCATGTGCTTCCATTGTGGAGACACTTATAAATTCAGTAGTGTTAGGACTGCAAGTATACACAGGGTGCCGTGAAGAGGCCTTGCAGCTTATGCATGCATTTGCAAATGCGTGCTAACTAAATCCCTGTTTTTAACGCAGACTGTTGGACAGGTTAATTTGGTTGGTTGGCAGACTGGTTGGTAAGTTGAGCTATGGAATGTTCTGTTTTTGTCTTTAAAGGAAGCCACAAACTCTGGGTAACTCAGCATGACAGGTTTTTGCGTCTCCCATAGAGGGTTTGCCCAGGCCAAGGCTCTCTTAGAAAGCAAAGATATTATGAAGACTACTTTGCTTCTGTCCGTGTGAAACACCTGGGGTAGCATCTCAAAGTATATATCAAACTGGTTGAGAAACCCTATGCATTGAACTGGATCCCCCCCAAATCGCTGGGGAAGCGGAGCAGAACCAGACATGCCTCTTATAGAGGTAATACTTGAGGTGGGTGCCTGCCGGGATGGCCTGCAACACATGTTGTACCGGAGCAGCCACAGTGGGAGATTCCATGTAAAAAAATATTACCAACAAGTGGAATGCTTGAAAATTCTGAATTCATGGCCTTTGCCTACTGGCAGGTACCATAAATCAGACTGAGACAGTAAAAGTAAAAAAGTGCAGTAAAAATCACACTATTAGATAAAATGGTAAAATGGTATAAACAGCAAACATAGTCAAAACATAGCCAGAGTTCGGTAACCAGGACGGGTAGTCAGAACAAGCCAGAGAAACATGGGTCCAGAGATCAACGTAGTCGGGTGCAGCAAACAGGATCAGGAACCAGAAGGGAAGTCAGCCAGGCAAAAGTATATAACAGGAAAACACAGCAGAGAGAGTACGGATATGTTGACCAAGGCAAAGGCACAGACGATCTGATCCAGGGAGTTTATATAATAAGCAGCTCTAGCTGACAAGCAGGAAATGAAGACCAGGTGAGTCACTGTGGAATGAAGAGTCTTTGGCAATTAACCGACAGCTGAGCACAGAGCTCTGAGAAGGAAGGGCTGAGCCCAGCCCTGATAGTGACCTCATCATACCCTCCCTTTGTCACTGGAGCAAACTTGGCAGTATGCTGCAGCTGGGGTAACATGACTGCTAGTTTCTTGTCCTTCTGTGGCACCCCCTTTCTCTAGGCTCACGTTTCTTCTTCAACCTGGGAACCCACATCTGAGCATTCAGATTGCTGCGCATCCTCCAGCAGCATGTAACCGACACTATGGTCAAATAATTCTGGTGACTCCTCAGTGCATGATGGTGGGGCTATGGAAGGAGTAACTGTGGACAAGGAGCTGGTGGAATTGTCCACTTTGGCAGCTGCGTTGGAAGGTAATCTAATATGAGCCTGGGTGACAG
Source organism: Aquarana catesbeiana (assembly GCF_042186555.1). Lineage (NCBI taxonomy): Eukaryota > Metazoa > Chordata > Amphibia > Anura > Ranidae > Aquarana > Aquarana catesbeiana. The sequence goes on from NC_133325.1 coordinate 492,362,496, forward strand.
AGAATGAGGAGGATGAGGATGGCTTAGTTTTCCACTCCACCAACTCTTCTGCATGTTGTGGCTCAATAATACCGCCAGCAGCAGAAAAAAAGGACAAGCGTGCCCCACCTGCAGAGGATGCACCATGTCCGTGACCACCACTTTTCACTGTAGACACAGAGGCTGCTTGCCCTCTTTTAGTGGCCTGTGAGCGTCTGCCTCTCCTTGGTGGCCTTCCGGACATGATGGTGATTTTTTTTTACACCCCCACTGCACTGTATTATTTACTGTACACCGCCTGCACAGTATTATATACTGTACACTGCCTGAAGTGTATTATATACTATATACCGACTGCACTGTATTATATACTGTACACTGCCTGCACTGTAATATATACTGTACACTGCCTGCACTGTATTATATACTATACCCTGCCTGCACTGTAACACTGTACCCTGCCTTTACTATATTATATATCATACCCTGCCTGCACTATATATATATATATATATATATATATATATATATATACATATACACACACACATACACACTACACTGACTACATGCTCTATCAACTCACTAACTAACCTGCCTAATCTATCTCATGTTCATTACAACACACTACATACGGCTTCTGTGTAAGCAGCCTTATATAGTGTGAGGTATGGACTTAGCCCCTGAGCCATGATTGGCCAAAGGCACCTTGCCTTTGGTCAATCATAGCTCTCACAGCACATCGCACTGTGATTGGCCAAAGCACGCAGGTCAGGTGTATGCTTTGGCCAATCAGCAGCCATCAAAACACTGCGATCTCAAAGTGCATTATGGGGTGCTCAAATTAGCCGCAAATGCCCCATATGTTCATTTGCCCTGCAAACAAATGAACACCCAATATTTGAGTTGAATTTATGTTCGACTCAAACATCAGGACCATCCCTAGTGACTAATCAAACAATGGAATTACAAGGAAGCTAATTATTATCTGCATCAACCAATGATAAGAAGTTACACCTTCTGGGCTAGGTTTATTATATTTTTTATAAACATATTGTCCAGAACGGTATATAGGAGGAGGACACTTCATAGACAGCATCACACTGATCACTACATACCCTGCTTATCCACACCCACACTTCATACCCTCATCATCATGCCTCATACTCTGAAACTTCAGGGACGCAAGATGCAAGCTCCTCCTTAACAAGCCACCATTTTGGGAAAGGCCGCCATCTTAAGAGACTCTTGTAAGGACCATTGTGAGCCAGTAGCCATTTTGGAAGGATAAATATGTTACACTGATCTTGTCATTGATTATTTGAATGCTTACTATTGAGTGCTCATGATATTTAGATTATTATCCCCCAAAGGTAACAACCATTGTACATGTTATTTAAACTTTATTTTTGTTTCCCTAAATTTTACTATCTTTTGTTTGGTTCTCTATTAGCGTACCAGTTTTACTCTTACCCTAACTGCAGAGGGGTAACTGTTGGCTACGCAAATCGCAGACATTTTTGTCTAATGCCCCGTACACGGTCGGATTTTCCGACGGAAAATGTGCGATCGGAGCTTGTTGTCGGAAATTCCAACCGTGTGTGGGCTCCATCGGACTTTTTCCATCGGATTTTCTGACACACAAAGTTTGAGAGCAGGCTATAAAATTTTCCAACAACAAAATCCGATTGCGTCAATTCCGAACGCGTGTGGAAAATTCCGACACACAAAGTGCCATGCATGCTCAGAATAAATTCCGATACGGAACTGCTCGGTCTGGTAAAATTAGCGTTCGTAATGGATATAGCACTTTCGTCAGGCTGCAATGTTTTAATTTGTTTAATGCAGCGCACTCTCTTCTTCTTTATAATGCTAGAAGAATGAAGTAGTTTTGCTGCTCATATTCACACAGAGTTCTCACAAACTTCTTTCTTTATTATTTATCGTGATTTCATCAATATAATATTTTTATTTGTCACATCTACTGAAAAAGTATTATTTTTTGGATGTTTTTAGATTAAATAATTTTTTTTTGGATTTTTTTAAAGCCGGATCTTGTGTTTTACTTTTCTTTTTTTTTTTTTTACTCCAGAATATTTTTGGGTGTGTTTCGTGTGTCAAGTTACCACAACACCATTATTATCTTGTATTATTTAATCTCAAGGAGATTGTTTGGTGTTGGTGTCTCTTGCTAATTTCACATTGTAGTTTTGAAATGTACCTGCCTCCTCACAAACAAACTGTCCTTTTTGAAGGAAAACACACATAGGCGAGTATAATAAATCAAACCAAAAATTTATTAAGGGCTCATAACCAAACAAAGAGGGAGGCAACGCTAGAAAAACAGCAGAAATTGGTGAAGCCTTTGGCCCCCAGGGCACACATCAATTATTTTACTGTAAAATTGGTGGCCTGGGGAGTCCAGAAGTCCAGGAGATCATGAACAGAAGCAGATGACATGTATGTCCCCAGGCTGTGGTCATACAAGAGCCTGCATCTTTTGTCAGACCAGACTGAACCCAGGTCATCTCTTCCTTAGATGCTTCCTTCCCGGCTGTGGCTCTGGTGTTGGAGTTATGGCAGGAGGAGGAGGTGGGGGACCATGGTTGAGCTCACAAATGTGGCTTTGGCTTGTGAGTTGGCCCCTCAACCCCTTATTTAGTGCTTGTAAAATGATAAACTCACATAAGAGGCGTTGGCCCTCCTCCATTTCCATCATTTTGCAGGCTGTTATGTCTGCAAAGTCCTCTTCAACACTGTGGGGGTTCTGAGGGCCACAGTAGCCTTCCAAACTAGGCCAATTGCTGCCTCCTCCAGGTTACTCCTCTTCCTGCCACTTTTTTTTGGAAGGCAGAGGGGAGGGACCTGGGTATCGTGCTGGCTACTGGGCCCAGCCACCTCCTGGCTGAGGCTTTCCTGTGTATGAAAAAGGGACATCGTTTTAGTTTTTGGTTCATCAATCACAATCAGAAATTAGTACTCCAAACTAACATAGATTTAACATCATTAATTTGACCAACAGAAATATTTAGAAGAGTGCTATACCTGGCTCTAGCTAGGCTCCTCCACATGTTGCTGCCTGGAAGGCCCAGGTTGGACGTCAGAAGCCTCAGCTGGGGGGGAAGGAAGCGTGCTGGCCTGGGTTCAGTCTGACCTGACAGAAAATGCAGTCTGTCATAGTACCACAGCCTGGGGACATATATGGCATCTGCAGCTGCTGATATCAGGGAATCCTGGACCTTCTTGTGCTCCCTTAGATATGTGCTCCTCATGCTACCAATTAGGATCTTCAAATAGGTGATGTCTGCCGTGGGGATCAGCGGCTTCACAAATTCCAGCAATTTATCCAGTGCTGCCTTCCTCTTTGTTTGATCCTTATAATGTGGGTGGTTTACCTGCCACAGACAGGGCATCTCCCTGAACATATCAGTGAATATGGGGATAAAGTCCTGATCATTCAATATATTCATTTTTTCTGCAAGACACAACACAAGACAAACATTAATGTCAGGCTAAAGTCACCTAATCTTGTCCCAATATAGGCCTCAATCTCTAAGCAGTATAGGCCCAAGTTTAAATGTTACCTTCGTTATCACGATCGGTGCTTCCGATACTCCTTCCTCCGCTCACAGATCATACGTACTACATACTCGCACGCGTGTTACGCTTTATATACACTGCGCATGCGTGAAACTCCGCCCGCCCCTGACGTTCTTTCTAGTCTATTGCCTGCCCCTTCTCGTTTGGCGCAGTGGGGATGAGCACATGGCGGAGACAGAGCAAGTGCGTGCTAATTACAGCAACGAGGAGGAGAGCCCGAAGCCAGAAATGTCACGATCCCGGAGGAGAAGATTTAAGGTATCAAATATGTCCTTTGTAGAGATGGTGGAGATGGTCGACATATTGAAAAGGGCTGACTATGACGGGAAGTATGGACCTTACACCAACCCCAATGTCAGAAAGGCCAAGATCATGACTAAAGTTGTGAAGAGTCTGCACCGTAATTTTGGGGTACGGCGATCCAAGGATCAACTCAGGAAATGGTGGTTGGACCTCAAATTAAGGGAGCACGATCAGTATAGAAGGTAAAAAAAAGTAAGTAGTTGTCCTGTGTTCCTATTCTTTCTTTTTATTACGTTCGTGCTGCTCCATGTGCTTTTCTTTACTTTTGTAGAGTTTAAAATGCCAACTTTCATGTTCATGGACACATTATTCGTTCGTAGGAAACATTGTTCGTTCGGCCAATAAAACACCATGTTTTGTCCAGATGCATTTCAATACATTTTTTATGGCCTACTTCTCTTAAAATAATTTTGGTGTCTAGATAGGTTTGTTACTAGAATGAAATGCAAACTAGATTCTGTGTAAGGAGAGGACACTCAGCAGCTGTTTAGACATCTGGACGCTGGAGCACTAGTGTGGGACACAAGAACACCCTTTTTATTAGGGGGCCCACACAGGTGCTCCAGTGTATACTATAGGGGTGACTCCATCTGTGAAGCTTGTACAAAACAGGTAAGTATTCAAGCTTGACAAACATATTTCTTCATCTTGGAACTCTGCCAAAACAGACAATTGTACCCCATTTCCAAGCAATGTTTCATATTCCTATTTCTGTCATAAAATATCTGTGCGCTAAGTATACCTATTTTTTTTACATAGGGGGAGAAAAGACTCGGAGGACACCACTCATCAGAGGACACCACGGACCCTCCACCTCAGGAAGAAGGGGAAATCCCACAAACACAACAGGAGGAGGAGGAGGGAGACGTGATGGAAATTGTCACCACAACAGGTGAGTATCTGCGACCACAGGCTCAGGTAAGAGATGGATGATGGCATATTTATAATACATGGTGTTTTTTTTCTATATTTTTAGGTGAACGTGATGTTGTGGATGAAGGTCATTTTACCAGTGAAAGTGCCCAGATCCTGATCGAGGAGATCATGGGGTGTAACAGGGACTTGGGAAACATCAAGCAAACATCAATGATGTTCAAAACAAAATGAAGAACATCACTGATGTTTTAGGGAGAGTTTAAAACCCCTCGAAATCCCGAATTATTTCTGCTTTTTTTTCCTGAAAATTTTTTGCACAATTTTTGACATATTCTCGAAAAGCCAAACTTTGAAGATGCACAGTCTGTCAACATGTGCTATCTGCCATCACGGGAGATCAATGTATGCGTTTTGGGCGTGCAACCCCTTCCTCAATAATAAAGTAGCTGAGAAGAAGGGGTTGAACCCACAAAACTCATCCATTGATCCCCCATGATGGCAGCTAGCACATGTTGACATTCGGCAATTTGTGTGCATCTTCAAAATTTGGCTTTTCCAGGGGTGACATCACACCCATCTGCTGAATGCAATATCAAACACAGTTTATAAATACTCATGTCTGATATTGCCTTCAATTTCTACAAAAGTTGAACTTTGTAAGTTAAAGATTTGTGTATGTCTTGTTGGTTTTAAACATGGCTGTTTTACCTTTAAAAAAAATTTTCTACTTTTATTAATGTGACCTAAAAATTTGTTATACAACAAACATGTTGGTTTGTTTTAAAAACCTTTTATAAATGCACACGTGATTGTGCTTGGATTAAAAAGATTGATAATCAACAATGTGTGGCTTCTTCTTTCAATGCTCAAAAGCATTTTTTGTTGTAAAATTGTTTTTTTCAGTGACAATGGGGGTTATTTACTAAAGGCAAATCCACTTTGCACTACAAGTGCAGTTTCTGTGCAGTCTCAAGTGCACTTGTAGTGCAAAGTGTCTTTGCTTTTAGTAAATAACAACCAACAGTGCTTCACAATTTTACAGAATCAAGCCATTTTCACGACTCCCCAAATTTCAGTCAGGGTCAGCTAAAAGAAAGACAAGCAGTAAATCTAAGCAAATATTTGTTCAGTTTAAAAAATGTTTTTACTTAAAAAATGTCTCAGACAGTATCTTTCATATTGATGGCCCTCCTACCCGCAAAGTATTCCATGTATCTTTTACAGACCTCACGGGTACTCTGGGGGGGGGAACCAGGATGTCCAGCTTCAAGCGCTGTCAGGGTTGGTTCATTGAGATTAATTCTGACTTCAGGCCCAACTGAGCCAACATAGTTCACAGAATTTCTCCTTAAAAAGTTGTGGAGAACACAGCAAGCCAGGATGATGTGATTGAGTTTATATTCCGCCATGTGTATAGGTGTAAGAAATAGGCGGAACTGGCTAGCCATTATTCCAAAAATGTTCTCCACCACTCTTGTGGCTCTGGCCAGCCGGTAATTAAAAACCCTCTGGTCCGGGGTGAGGGTCCTCATAGGGAATGGCCACATAAGATGGTCCCCCAGCGCAAACACTTCATCTGCAACAAAGACGAATGGGAGTCCTTCCGCATTGTCTTCTGGATGTGGCAAGTCCAAGCTGCCATTCTGGAGATGCCTGTAGAACTCCGTGTGGGCGATGACTCCATCATCTGACATCCGGCCTTTCTTTCTCACGTCCACATACAGGAACTCATAGGTAAGCCGACACCACCACCAACATCACAATACTATTGAACCCCTTGTAGTTGTAATAGTATGACCCCGAGTTGGGTGGTGGGACAATGTGGACGTGTTTCCCATCAATTGCCCCTCCGCAGTTAGGAAAGTCCCACCACTGGGCAAGGTGGGATGCCACAGTCTGCCATTCCTGTGGGTTGGAAAGAAACTGTGGAGTCAAACAAGAAAAATAAATTAATCATTTTGCACATGGAAACATGGAAAGCAGATTAGACACAAACATTCTTGGCCAACATCAGTATAACATTTATTTTAGGGAGTATTTAAAGACAAAGGTATAAGGTCCACCTATCAGATTCCTCCCCCCTCTCATGGGCCATTTTATTAATTTTATGGGGGGAGATGTTTTGGACAGGTAACCCTCTCCACTTCATTGAGAGATGAATGCCTAAATAATGTGGATTACTTTGGCCAGCCCCTAATTACTTACACTATTGGCAGCCCACTGGACAGGTAAGAAGTGTCATAATACAAAGATATAAATACACACTGTACACATTTTAGCACATTTTTACATTCTACAATTACCTATCAAGATAATAATAGGATACAAAAACTTTAAACAGTACCATTTGAAAGTATTCAGGCAGGCCCTTGCACTACATGCTTTGGTGAATTCATCCATAAATATGACCACAAAAGAGGTGGGTATATAGTGTGTATGGGTTTGGCAAAGTCAGCAGATAGAGGATTGGTATCAGCTGAGTTAGCAGTTGGTGGGAGGGAGGGTTCCAAATGATTTGGGGACCAAAAAAAAGCCTCTGGCACTCTGCCAGAATTTCAAGCACAAATCACATTTTTACACATTTTAGGGGGTGTTTAGGGTAAAGCACTACTATGGAGCTGACAAAATACATTATTAAGTGACTACACGAGGTGAATATAGGCCCAGGAGAGCATGCTGGGGAGGTTAGTGAAGGCAAATATGTATGAAGGACAAAAAAATTACATAAATATCCAGTATGCATGAGGACAAAGGGGACATTCACAGCATATTACAATCATGGTAATTAGGGAATGAGGAAAGAAATACAATATATTTTCAAACATTAAATACAATAAAATGTGATGTTAAAGGATAAAAATCTTACCTTAATATACTCCTTCTGCAGGACCTGAATGATGGCAGAACAGGTCTCCGGGATAATGATCCCCAGAGCTTGGGGGAGATGCCTGTCGAGAACTTAAGGTCCTGCAGGCTTCTCCCCTTCACCAAGTACTGCAGGGTGGCGACGAGCCTCTGCTCTGGAGTGATGGCTTGCCACATGCAGGTATCCTGCCTGCTGATATAAGGGGTCAAAGCCAACAAACGGTGAAATACGGGGTCCGTCATCCGGAGAAAGTTCCTGAAATCATCAGGATTATTCTCACAGATCTCATGGAGCAAAGGCATGTGACAGAACTGGTCACGCTGGAGCAACCAATTCTTGATCCATGAACTCCTCCTCGCCCTGTTCATGGACTGGGCTTGTGTCAAAGTAAGGACCCCAACACCAAGCCCCCGCACAGCACGAACTCTACGATGAGTATGCACACGCAACATGGCTAGAAAACGGTCGGCTGCTCAGAACGCAGTAACAGAGCGCACTGAAGAACAGCAAGGCCTGTGAAGAGCGACCTGAAAATCAGTAACGAACGAACAAGAACACAATGACAAAGTCAATGGTAACTCGCTGCACACACTGAAGACCAGATACAAACCCACAAGCATAAACTGAACAGCAGAAATATGATCTGAAAACCACGAGTCTGAAAAAGCGCGAATCGTCTCTCAAACTTTTACTAACACGAGATTAGCAAAAGCAGCCCGAAAGGTGCCGCATTAGGTACTGAACTGCCCTTTTATAGTCTCGTCATACGCGGTGTACGTCACCGCGTTCTTGGTGTTCAGAAATTTCGACAACTTTGTGCGACCATGTGTATGCAAAACAAGAAATCCATGGATTTTGTTGTCGGAATGTCCAATCAATGTCCGACCGTGTGTACGGGGCATAATAATTACTTCTATATATATGTTTTTTGTACACTGGGAGATAATAATCATTTTATGTCATCCACATTGCTTAGCAGAACCCAGTAGCGAATGTTGCAAATCATTTTGTATTTTATGTAAAATTTTGTTTCTATGTCATCCATTATCAAACTATGTATTGTGAATACATGTCTTGTGAATAAATATTCCCAATTTGTTTGTATTCATATAGATTGATGTGTGCTTTTAAAAATAAATTTGATTGATAACTCATTATAATTATCGTTCGGGAAAATTATTTTCAAAAGCATAACACATAAAAACATCATAAAAGTATCTTTCTTTTTAAATTGTGCTGCATGAAGTTACAGTTACACACTTACATATTAGGGATAGTACAATTTCAAACAAGTTTCTAAATATCAAGTTGCATTTTGTACCTAACAGACTTTGAAGCAGAGCAGGTCAGGGTATATCAGAAGGTAACAGTGTTAAAACGCTTGAGGCTTACATACATTAAAGCGGAGTTCCACCCACTTTTTAAAGTAGATCTTAAAGGAAATTCTACCCCTCCACTACTAGTTTTTGGCTATTGTTTTTTTTTTGCTCCTTCCTACCTAGATCAAAGAACCTTTTGTACTTCTGCCCCAGCATCACCGCGGCCCAGGCAATCATTTCCTGCTGCATGCCCGCTGCCTTCTGGGACCTGTTTGTGTCCCAGAAGATGACGGGGCCATTCAGGCAGTGCTGTGCGACTTGCGCATGAGCAGTAGGAAACCGGTGGTGAAGCCTGAAGGCTCCGCTGCGGGTTTCCCTTAGTTAAAATGGCAGCTGCACCCAATCCGATGGACGGATTGGCCTCGGGGGGCCGACATCACGGGCTCCCTAGACAGGTAAGTGTCCTTATTAGAAGTCAGCAGCTACAGTGTTTGTAGCTGCTGACTTTAAAAAAAAATTCCAGGTGGAACACCGCTTTAAGTATATTTGGTGCTTTCTATTTTGCTGACATACACAACAATTAATTGGACATACAGTAAGCAAAGGTGCAGGAATATTGTTTCAAAACATTATGGAGTATAATCATCCAGGCAAGCCTTACTATGGTCTATTTATGTTTTCACATAAGATTCACACGACTTTTACACATATTCCCAATTAAATTGAACTAGATGAATAGGTGAATCTTGGGTGTATGTTATATTAAACATATGTGAAAACATTTAGGCTCGGTTCACACTGAAACCGGCTGCGGATCGCACAGGAGCGCTGTGCATCCCTGTTCCCCATTTCAGGGACAAATTAGGGCCGAATCTATGCCTGAATTCGGTCCTGAAACTGAGCCAAAGACACACAGCATTTCTGTGCAGTGCATTCTGCAGCCGCAACAGAGATATGTGAACCAAATTGGAAAAATTCTGTGAGCCACAAAAATCTTATGCTTTGCTTGTGCTACCTCCAGCTGCATGCGCTAATCACGCTTTATATAACATGCATAGGATAAATTTACAAGTTATGCGCTGCGCTTGGGTGACCCCAAAAACAAAATTAATATTAACCAACTCTGTGCTTACTAGTCAGATAATATTAAATACAAATAATATGAATGTTGAATAAATAAACAAGGTGTGAAAAAACAAGTGCTTGTTACACCATAAATTAGTGCTTATTAGTGCTTGTTACACCATACATAGTGTCTTAATAAACATAAAAAGTGCTTAGTGCTCAGTATAAAGTATCCTGCTTGTCTGAATGAATAAATTAATAAATAAATAATGAAAAAAGTTCTCTTTAGCACTCTAAATAGTGCGTGCAAATAATGTCCAGCAGTGATAATAAAACAATGCGTGCAGGTGGTGTTCAGCTGTGACAACAATCCAACATCATGCCGAAGATATCCTGAGTGCTGCAAAACATGCTCTAGTGCACCTTTGTGTCCCCCTTAAGCTAATGTGCTCACCTCAGAGCATGTGACTCAGCTGCTACCCTGAGTCCAAATACGCTTTGGAGCCACCCCTGGGCTCAGTGTCTGCTACACTCCTCTAGCTGGAAACAATGTGGCTCCATACATATAAATGAAAAGGAAACTATAGAGTGTAATATAGTCAAAATACTTTTATTAAAAGAAAACGCTCCCCACACTGGGGTACTTATATGGCACTGGTGCATCAGTGCATCAGTGCGCCATACTATAACCGCTTTCTATGCAAAATCACTGGATGTTTGGTGTGGTATGCTGTGCTGGGACAGCGCTGGTGTGAAGTCCGTGTCAGTCTCTCCGTCCTGGCCCCTCCCCTACATGTCTTCGACACAGGAATCATGTGTCATCATCAGGGGGATATGTTTGGACAGATGCTTTACACGATTATATAAGGCAATCGCGGCCATTTTGCCATAGATCGCAGACACTCTAATGCCAGGCTACAACTTCTGTTACGACTAATGAGCCTATCTCATCACATTAACCCTAACTGCTGCTAAAATAGTCAGTGGGGAAAATTTGCCTAGTGTTATTTCACAACCTGTCAATAAATACCAGCCGAATGAGACTCATTTGTAAGTGTTTTTCCAGGACAGAGCTCCGGTACCCAGCACAGCGCATACCACAGCATACCTCCAAAACTACAGATAAATGCATATCTACATATAAAATATAATGAAATTAACAAATAACAGTAATCTAGGATTAAAATCAAAACTAAAATTATTATACCGCAAATCCTCTGTCCATGCGATTTTAAAATGCATCTCATCAGAGTGATCTGAATATGCTAGTGTGGGGTAAACAGATATCCCCATTATGAATCAATGTTTTAATACACTAAAATTATTATACCGCAAATCCCCTGTCCATGCGATTTTAAAATGTATCTCATCAGAGTGATCTGAATATGCGTGTGGGGTAAACAGATATCCCCATTATGAATCAATATTTTAATACAGTATGATGCACAATGAATAAAATATGAAAATATTATTAAATAAAATATATAAAATAGATAAAATTAGGACATAAAAAGATAACCATAGAAGACCATTAGAAGGCTACCGCTCAATCCTCATATACGTACCAACAATCGCTCAAATCCTATACATTAATATAAATATAATCCTTAACATTAATTCCAGAGAAATACGTGATTGATACACATCAAACAAACATTCAAGCAGGGAAATGAATAGGCCTGAAAAACCACCAGGAATGCTCAATCTTAGCTCTGTCCTGGAATTACACTTACAAATGAGTCTCATTCGGCTGGTATTTATTGACAGGTCATAAAATAACACTAGGCAAATTTTCCCCACTGACTATTTTAGCAGCAGTTAGGGTTAATGTGATGAGATAGGCTCATTAGTCGTAACAGAAGTTGTAGCCTGGTATTAGAGTGTCTACGATCTATGTCAAAATGGCCGCGATCGCCTTATATAATCCTGTAGAGCATCCGTCCAAACATATCCCCCTGATGATGACACTTGATCCCTGTGTCGAAGACGCGTAGGGGATGGGCCAGGATGGAGAGACTGACACGGACTTCACACCAGCGCTATCCCAGCACAGCATACCACACCAAACATCCAGTGATTTTGCATAGAAAGCGGTTATAGTATGGTGCACTAATGCACCAGTGCCATGTGAGTACCCTGGTGTGGGGAGCGTTTTCTTTTAATAAAAGTAATTTGACTATATTACACTATATAGTTTCCTTTTCATTTATATGTATGGAGCCACATTGTTTCCAGCTGGAGGAGTGCAGCAGACACTGAGACTGAGCCCAGGGGTGGCTCCAAAGCGTATTTGGAGTCAGGGTAGCAGCTGAGTCACACGCTCTGAGGTGAGCACATTAGCTTAAGGGGGTCACAAAGGTGCACCGGAGCATGTTTCACAGCACTCAGGATATCTTCGGCATGAATTGTTGTCACAGCTGAACACCACCTGCACGCATTGTTTTATTATCACTGCTGGACATTATTTGCACACACTATTTAGAGTGCTAAAGAGAACTTTTTTCATTATTTATTTATTAATTTATTCATTCAGACAAGCAGGATTCTTTATAAGCACTTTTTATGTTTATTAAGACACTATGTATGGTGTAACAAGCACTAATAAGCAATAATTTATGGTGTAACAAGCACTTGTTTTTTCACACCTTGTTTATTTATTCAACATTCATATTATTTGTAGGAGATATGTGAACTGTCACATTCTCCTGCTAGGCGAATTGGATGCGGGGAAACCCGCATCTAATACGCATAGGTGTTTTTTTTAAATTGGAGACATGAGTTTCTGAACTTTGCTTGTGAATTTTAGTTCTGTTCTGCCCTGCATTCTAATTCTAATTCTGGGAATTGTGTGATGACAGACTGCCTAAAATCCGACTGTTAGTACGCTCCATCAGACAATTGTTCGCCAACTTTCCACCAACAAATGTTGGATGGCAGGCTAGTAAATTTTCTACGGACAGCGGTCTGTTGTCAGATTTTCGTCTTGTGTGTACACAAGTCCGTCACACAAAAGTCCAAAGTACAAACACGCATGCTCAGAAGCAAGGAAGAGCCTGAAGAGGTTGTTTTTGTAAACTAGCATTCGTAATGGAGAGTTAACATTCGTGACGCAGCAAATTATGAAATCTTGAAATGCAGCACACATTCTCTACTTCTTTAATGGGATAATAATGAAGCTGCTTTGCTGGTGATACTGATGGAGTTCTGCTAAACGTATTTTAAAAGGCTTTTATTTTCTAGTGATATCAAGAATAATATTATTATGCTTGTTTTTTTTTGTTTTTGTTTTTGGGCAAGTTACCACAACACCATTATCCCGTAAAGGTATCTCAACGGATCCGCGCTTATAGACTAACTTACACCTGCAGCCCCCCTAGGTAGAAAGGGGACACCTATGTGATCCCCCAAGAGTACAGATCAAAGTATAGGGAGTGGCGCTGTGTTAGGAGTATGACTAAAAATTAACAAGAAATTCAAGTGTAAAAATAAAAATAAAATTTTTTTGGTGTGATCCAAAAATTACTAATAGGAAAAAGTGTCCTTATATTGGTGAAAACACTATAATAAGTGAAAAATACTACTGTATGTGCAAAAATTAAGCAACACCACTAGATAACATAAAAAATCTTCACATGAATAAATATAAAGTGATAAAGTGCCAAAAGCAGTGGTTGTCCACCAATGATGTGTAAATGTGCAATAATTGTACGCAATAAAAAATCCTTAATAATGTGTCAAAAATCGCAGGTGCTGGCTAATGCATGTGCAGATAGAAATGGGCGGAATGATACTACCAAAGGGAAATCACATCTAAAGGGCAGGGTAGTATCATTCCGCCCATTTCTATCTGCACATGCATTAGCCAGCACCTGGGGCTCTTCCTTCTCTGGAGGTGAAGGATCTATAGCGGTGGATCTATCTGAGCGGTGGGGTTTATTTCGTCTTTATTGCGGATATCCAGTGGGGACTTTTAATATCAAGGGACAGGAAGTCCCCACCTCTCTGTGTGTACAGCTGCTTGTTGGAAATAGGACGCGTGGAAGGAAACTGACACCCATAGGACTGAAGGGACAGGACCAACAGTACACGCTCGTACCCCTGCAGGGGTGGAGCGCTCCGGTGAGTGCAACCACATTGGGGGGGACCACCAGTTGTTACAGCACGGCACTTTATCACCTAAGAAGAACTCCCTGCACTATTGCTATGAACTTTTTTGCACTAAATAATATAAGGTTTTTTTGATTTCTAGCTGCGATTTTGACACATTATTAAGGATTTTTTATTGCGTACAATTATTGCACATTTACACATCATTGGTGGACAACCACTGCTTTTGGCACTTTATCACTTTATATTTATTCATGTGAAGATTTTTTATGTTATCTAGTGGTGTTGCTTAATTTTTGCACATACAGTAGTATTTTTCACTTGTTATAGTGTTTTCACCAATATAAGGACACTTTTTCCTATTAGTAATTTTTGGATCACACCAAAAAAATTTTATTTTTATTTTTACACTTGAATTTCTTGTTAATTTTTAGTCATACTCCTAACACAGCGCCACTCCCTATACTTTGATCTGTACCATTATCCCGTAGTTTTTAAGATCAAACTACAACTATGTTGGTGCCCCTTGTTAATTTTACCTTGTATTTTTTTAAATGTAACTGCCTACTCCCAAACTGTCATTTGAAGTAAAACACATAGCCAAGTATTATTCTACACAATTTTTTTTTATTGTGCATTAAAATAAATTAAAAAAATTTAATTAGAGATGCTATCTGCCATCCAAATATAAATAACTTCAACAAAAAAGTACATTCAACGCATACAAAAATAAAATATAACACAGAAAACCATTAATGAACAAAACCATAAAAAAATAGTAAAGGGGGTAGGGGTGCAAATCCCCAGACCAGCGGCCTTGTTGGGGGTCTTGTGGCTGATATTGCTACTGCCTGCCATGCTGCTGTGGTGGGTGGGGTTGCTGTGGTGGGTGGGTTGGCTGTGGAGGTGGTGGATGTGGGGCCACAAAATCACACAGGTGTGTGTTTTCTTTAATTTGGCCCCTCACCCCCTTGTTGAGGAGCTGCAGGATTAGATCCTCACACCTGCTCCTTTGCTCACCATCCATCTGCCTTAATTTATTGGCAGTCAGCATGGAAAATCCCTCAGCATCATCTGGGTCTGTCCTGAGGGCAGTAGTGGCTTGGCTAAGGAAGGCAGCTGTGACCTCATCCAGATTCCTGCTCTTCCGGGCCCTATTAGCAGGAGGGCATAGGGGAGGGATCTGGGACTCCGTCTGGCTGCTGGCCACAGGCTCCTCCTGACTGACACTTTCCTGTGTATTTAAATGGGACATAATTAGAATCTTTTTTAGGGTTTGGTCATCAATCACACACAATTTTGATCTCCTCACTGTTGAAAATTGAATGTGGACAAATAGAAAAGACTATCATTCTGACCCCAGCATTTTTTATTCTTGTAAAAATCATTTTTGGTCACTACTGTCTATTGATATGGAAACCACTTTGTTAAGGCAGAAATATTTTAACAATAACATCTAGTTATCATCATTGTATTTTTGGATACAAATATGTTCAACAATGCTATACCTGGGTCAAGCTGGGCTCCTCCACATCGTCATCCTGTGCATTAGGACCTGTGTGTACCTCTGGATCTGTGGCCTCAGCAGATGTGGAAGGGCGTGTAGATAGCGATGGCCTGGGTTCTGTCTGGTCAGACAAAAAACGCAGGCTGTGGTAATACCACAGCCTGGGGACATATGTCATCTGCTGATGCTCCAGATCTCTGAGTCCATCACCTTGTTGTGCTCCCTTTTAAATGTACTCCTCAGGTTTGAGATTTTTGTCTTGGCATAGTTTATGTCTGCCCTGGGCTACACTGGCTTCACCAACTCAAGCATTTTCTCCAACGCTGCCTTCCTCAAGATTTTATTTGAGTAGTCTCGACTTTTGACCTTCCAGAGACAGGGCAGCTCCCGGTACAGGTCAATGAATTGGGGCAAAAAATCTGGCGAGGTAAATTTATCCATCATGATAAATGATATGATGCCTGCAAGACAGAACACAAGAGAAAACATCATGTCTGGCTTAACTCATAAGCTTCTCCCAATCTAGGCCAAAAATATAAGCACTATATAACTAACCACCTATGCCCAAATTTCCAATTGTCCCTTTGTTTTCTGGCTCCTTTCATGTGATGGCGATCGTTTGTCCTCCACTCTAAGATCGATCATACGGCCATTACATCAACCGTGCATTATGGCTTTATATACACTGCGCATGCATGAAACTCCGCTCTCAGTGCGTCATGACGCTGGGGCGTGACCATCTCTCTTCTGCATAGGACACACACCGGGGAACATTCAGGAGGGACAACATGGCAGATTCCAGCCAGCCCCGCGGTGGTTCAGCTCATAGGAGGCACAAAGCAACCCCCATGAGCAAGGATGAGATGGTGGAGATGGTGTGCATCCTCGAGCAGCACCACTATGACTGCAAGCTGTGCAATTACGAAAGGCCCAACAGCCGAAAGGATGGCATTTTGAAGAAGGTCATCGCCAATTTCTTGGTGCAACGAACAAAGGACCAAATCAGGAAACAATAGTCTTATCTCAAATAGGGATGAGCCCGATGCTCGAGTCAAACATAAGTTCGACTTGAACATCGGGTGTTAGCCTGTTCGCCAAATAGCGAACAATTTGGGGTGTTTGCAGCAAATTCGAAAGCCGCGGAACACCCTATAAAAGTCTATGGGAGAAATCAAAAGTGATCATTTTAAAGGCTTATATGCATGGTATTGTCATAAAAAGTGTTTGGGGACCTGGGTCCTGCCCCAGGGGATATGTATCAACGCGTTTTTTCGGGGGCTGATTTTAATAAAGCCTAAAGTGAAACAATAAAAGTTAAATATTCCTTTAATTTCTGGGGGGTGTCTATAGTATGCCTGTAAGGTTGCGCATTTTTCCCATGTTTACAACAGTCCCTGCACAAAATGACATTTCTAAAGGAAAAAAAGTAATTTAAAAGTACTCACGGCTATAATGAATTGTCAGTCCCGGCAATACACATAAAAGTCATTGAAAAAAATGCATGGGATTCCCCCGCAGTCCATTACCAGGCCTTTGGGTCTGGTATGAATATTAAGGGGAACCCCGCACCAAAATAAAAAAAAATGGCATGGGGTCCCCCTCAAAATCCATACCAGACCCTTCAGGTCTGATAAAGATTTTAAGGGGAACCCCACGCCAAAATAAAAAAAAATGGCATGGGGTCCCCCCAAAAATCCATATCAGACCCTTATCCAAGCACGCAACCTGGCAGGCCGCAGGAAAAGAGGGGGGACGAAAGAGCGCCCCCCTTGAACCGTACCAGGCCACATGCCCTCAACATGGGGAGGGTGCTTTGGGGTATCCCCCAAAGCACCTTGTCCCCATGTTGATGGGGACAAGGGCCTCATCCCTACAACCCTTGACCGGTGGTTGTGGGGGTCTGCGGGCGGGGGCTCTTCGGAATCTGAAAGCCCCCTTTAACATCCCAGCCTCCCCCCTTGTGTGAAATGGTAACGGGGTACAAATGTACCCCTACTATTTCACAAAAAAGTGTGAAAATGTTAAAAATGACATGACACATCTTAGGGACAAGTCCTTTATTACATTTTTTTTTTTAAAACTGTCCCATGTAGTCTTCTTCTCTTGCTAATTGGTCCGCTGATGGACCAAAAAAAAAAAAAACGCGACCGACCTGCCTACAATGACGGTCCTCTCAGGTGACAGCTCTTTTATAACCGAGGGCGGGACCACACAGTGATGTCGCCGGGTGACCCCGCCCCCTCTGACTTATGGGGACATCCCTATGGCTTCCCCATAGCGTCACAGGGGGTGGGGCCACCCGGTTATGTATCCGTGTGACCCCGCCCCCCTCTGACACACGGGGACATCCCTATGGCTTCCCCGTAGCGCTTTTGATTTTTCATGTTCGTGTCCCATAGACTTTAACGGTGTTCACGTGTTCGAACAAATTTGCCTGTTCCTGTGTTCTGCTGCGAACTGAACCGGGGGGGGGGGTGTTCAGCTCATCCCTAATCTCAAACATCGAACATCGTGAGCAAGACCAGATGGAGTCCATACATAAGATCATCAAAAAAAGTAAGCAAGATTTGTATCTAACCAATATTGATATGTGTAAATTAGCTGTCTGTATATGTGCTTTCTCCAAGTAGCTCAAGAGAATTCTATATAATGTTTTCTATAATCTTTGTCTGAATTGTTATTTTAAAGATGAAGTTAAATAGAAAGCAGATATGAACTTTCTTATTTGCTTCTGTTTTTGGATTTTTCTTTATTTTTGGACCTAATTTTTTTCTCTTCTTTCAACAGGGAGGCACCAAAAAAAATGAGGCAACAGCTAAGCCCCCAGAAGGGGCGAAGGGAGGCTACCCTCATTCGGGCCCCAACAGGGGAGGCAACAAGGCCATCTTCCCACCAAAAACATAAGTGACAACTTCAAACACACTCATTTAGCCACCGCCAGGGGGTGATTCTAGGTGGGCCAAAGGCCATGGGCTTAGGGCAGAACTTAAGGAGTAAAGAACACTTTCTGGTTGCTGCCTGGCTCATCAGTGCCTATTATTGCAGCCTTGCCAATGTAGACATGGCTAGAGGACAGGCCCCAGGGATCACAGTCACACAGAGTCAAACCTGCATATATCCCCTATCCCATAGGAGACAAGAGGGGTGGGGAGCAACTGCAGGACTTTTACAATGTTGGCACTTTTCCAGTGTTTGCCCTCTGTAAAATGACATCACCTTCCCTTTTCTATGCATTTTTCACTGTAAAAAAACAGTGCAGCATGGTGGAGTCCACTAGTCAGGGGCAAACATTGTCATCAGACCAAGTGCAAGGTTGGTCAACTATTGTAGCAAAATGGATGCTAGAAATAGATGGGACTAGGGGTGGCTTAATGAATGGTGTATTGTTTCTTATTAGAGGAAAGTGAGTGTGGTTATCTCACCCAGGATGTGGGTTTAGAGGCATGGCATCTGACTCCTAGACCCAGCACAGACCTGTCTGTTGTGGACATCAAATCCCCTGACGCAAGTCGCACTTCGGGCCAAAGCGACCACAAAGAGGAAGAAAGTATTCAGGAGCCTCTTGTTTGCACAAGTAAATATTCTTGGAATCTGGCTTCATATGTGTCTACATGTCGAGTGTTTAGCTGAACAAACAAAACACCCACTACACACATTAGCAAAGTATGTAGTGCCATAACATTAGCATGGAGAAGGAAGAGATGGAAGGAGCTGTCATTTTTTGCTAGGTACCTGAGTTTTGGAGACCCAGGCACCAGGGCCAAGATTACTGAGTAGTTGCAGTGTGTACATTCCTAGTAGTGTAGGTTTCTGAAGGGCAAGCAGGTTGCAAGCAACAATAGACTGGGTAGGTAAGTATTTCCAGAATTTGACTAGTAACTTGACCATAACTCACTATGTAGGGCCTCAGACACTTGATCATCGTTACCTTAATCCTTTTTTGTCTTCTTACTAGGTCATGATCTTCCAAGATGCACAATTGGCCAAATGAGTGCAGATATGGTGCATTGTTTGAAGGATCTGGAGCAAATAAAGGAGGCTGCCACTGCTTTACAGCGAAGAATCAGAGATTTTGTAAACATGTTTGCCAAATTCTAATTTCCTCTTGCCTGTTTGAAAGTTTCTTGTTCCACTTGTTGGCTCCGGTTTGCACTTTGAATATTTACCATGTTTTTCTGACTTTTAAATGAGAAAGTTTAATGTCCGAACTCAGTTTTCTCCACTCCACTCTTCTAGGTGCACCACCAGGTCCTGTTTTCTGTATTTTCCTCAGTCTAAAAATGACTGTGTGAATTACTAACATTGAAAATGACAACATCACCTGTGCCAAATTCTACAAGTATAGAAAACATGACCTGGGTTTGCATCTTGAGGAGGGGAGTTGAGAAACACTGTCCTAACTAATGTGAATTGTAATTTTTCTATGTTTTGAAGAATATAAAATCCAAAATTTGAAGATGCTCCAAAATTGTGCCTTAACATTCTTTTTTCCCCTCATGATCCCATGCCTAAAATGTGTATTTCCATACATCTAGTTTGCCAAAAGCCACAAAACACACAGTGTGTCAATATGTGCTATCTACCATCACTGGGTATCAATGGACGTGTTTTGGGGGTGCAACCCCTTCCGCATAACTAATAAAGCTCCGAGGAAGCGGTTGCACCCCCGAAACATGTCCATCGATACCCTGTGAAGGGAGCTAGCACATGTTGACACACTGTGTGTTTTTTGGGTTTAGGAAAAAAGTTCTTTGTATCTACACACATTTGTGGCATGGGATCATAAGGGTAATTAAATTGATATGCCTCTACGTGTACGTGGCTTCAAATTTTAGCTTTTAATGGGGTGAGATCACCCCATATGAGGAAGGCAACATCCACACAGTCTTGGGATACTAATGTCTCGTTTGGCCTTCACTTTACCAAAATGGAACTTTGTAAGTTCCTGAGTTTGGGATGTGTAGCTAATGTTTTTGAACATGCCTGTTTAGCCCCAAAAAAAGGGAAATAATTCAACACATACATGTTATACACTAAGATGTTGGTTTGTTTTAAAACCTTAAAACGCACATGTGAATGTGCTTTGAGCAAAAATGTGTTTGTTTAATAAATGGTTACTAAACAATGTGTGGCTTATTATTTCAAAGCTCAATACCAGTGTATTTTTTATGTAGTTGTAGTTACAGTGACGATATGGTCTTAAAATGTGGCCAACTCATGCAATTTTTAGTCCCCCAAAAAATTATAAAAGTTGAAAAGACATAATGTTTTTGAACTTAATGCACTAGATCCATTAAGAACAAAAACATTGTATGTGTGTAGCAGACCCACAGCACACCATAATAGTTAGCTGAAGAAGATATTGTCACCTCATGTAGGAAATAAGGTACATTTGCATTATTGGAGCAAATGGCCAAAATAAAGCACATTTGTGAACATATTTTGAACATATTGGACATATAAACACAGACAGCAGTAGTTCAAATGAAATAGGAGTTTATGATCAAAGAAATATATTATTCCCGATCAGCTACAATTTGCTGCCAAGCCTCTACCCACAAAATAATCCAGGTATTTTTGCCGTAGATCTTTGACATTTTGGGAGGGCAATCCAGCACGGGCATTTTCCAGAGACGTCATCACGCCCACAAGGGTCGAGCTGCAGCCTCTTCAGCTGGGCCTGCCACTGCAGGGTCCGCATCAGTTGGCACTAAGGCAAGGTAGCTGCTATTATTCCTTGGTAAAAAATTATGGAGGATACAGCAGCACAATACTACATGGTTGATTTTGTATAGCGCCAGGTTAATTGGTGTTAAAAACAGCCTGAACCGACTGGAGAGGAAGCCAAAGGCTTTTTCAACCACCCTTCTGGCATGAGAGAGCCTGTAATTAAATATTCTCTGCTCTGGGGTGAGGTTCCTCATAGGAAACAGCTTCATAAGGTGTTCCCCCAGAGCAAAGGCCTCATCTGCAATGAAAACAAAATTGAGGCCCTCAAAATTCTCCTGAGAAAGGTGGCAAGTTTAAGGTGCCATTTTGGAGCCACTTATAGAACTCTGTCTGCATAATCACTCCTCCATCAGAGTTGCGGCCGTTCTTCCCAACATCCAGATACAAGAACTCATATGTGGCAGACACTACAGCTAGCAGGACTATGCTGCAAAAGCCCTTATAATTAAAATAATATGAGCCCGAGTTGGGTGGTGGGACAATTTGGACATGTTTTCCATCAATAGCACCACCATAAAATCCCACTGATGGTGTAACTGGGCTGCAACGTCTTGCCATTGCTGTGGATTTGAAGGAAACTGTGGATTAAAAAAATTTAAAAGATACTACTTCTGCACACAACATTGCAAGCAGATTTGAGACAAACATGCTTAGCCAACATAAGGAGAAAACTTAAATGAGTATTTAAAGACAAAAGGGTAAGGTCAACTTATCTGAATCATCTCCCCCTCTGGTGGCCCATTAGCAAAATTTTAGGATGGGGGGAGGAAATGGGTAGATGTTTTGGACAGGTAACCCTCTCCACTCCATGAGAGCTGTTTGCATAAATAATCTAGGATACATTAGCCAGCCCCTCGTTACTTACACTATTGGCAGCCCAGTGGACAGGTAAGAAGTGTCATAATCTAATTATATGTATCCACATTGTCCACATTGCAGCACATTTTGACATTCAGAAAATACATATCAATATAATAGCAGACAAAAACTGTCTACGTTACAATTTGTAGATAATCAGGCAGGCCCTTACACTACATGGTTGGGTGAATTTATACAGAAATATGACCACAAAAGAGGGATAGTGTGTATGGGTTTTGCAAGGTCAGCAGAGTATTTATATCTGTTGACTTGGCATTTTGGGGGGGAGGGAGGGTTAGAAATAAGTTTGGGCCCCAAAAAATGGCCTCATGCACTCTGCTTGAATTGAAGGACAATAACATTTGGACACATTTTAGGGGGTGTTTAGGGTAAGAACAAAAATGTAGATGACAAAATACATTGTTAGGTTACTAGGCTAGGTGTGTATGGGCCCAGGATAGCATGATGGGGAGGTTAGAGAAGGAAAATATGCATGTAGGCCAAAAAAGGAGCAGGAAAAGCTTACAGCATGCACAAAGAGGACTTTCACAGCATATTACAATAATGTAAATTATGGAATCAAGAAATTAATACAATACATTAGCAAACATTAAATACACAGAATGTGATGTTAAAAAATAATAGTTGTCGTTTTATTGTTCTCTCTCTCTCTCTCTCTATTCTCTCTATTGTTCTGCTTTTTTTTACTGTATTCTATTCTGCAATGTTTTATTGTTATTATGTTTTATCATGTTTTCTTTTCAGGTATGCGATTTTTTATACTTTACCGTTTACTGTGCTTTATTGTTAACCATTTTTTGGTCTTCAGGTACACCATTCACGACTTTGAGTGGTTATACCAGAATGATGCCTGCAGGTTTAGGTATCATCTTGGTATCATTCTTTTCAGCCAGCGGTCGGCTTTCATGTAAAAGCAATCCTAGCGGCTAATTAGCCTCTAGACTGCTTTTACAAGCAGTGGGAGGGAATGCCCCCCCCACCGTCTTCTGTGTTTTTCTCTGACTCTCCTGTCTCAACAGGGAACCTGAGAATGCAGCCGGTGATTCAGCCAGCTGACAATAGAGCTGATCAGAGACCAGAGTGGCTCCAAACATCTCTATGGCCTAAGAAACCGGAAGCTACGAGCATTTTATGACTTAGATTTCGCCGGATGTAAACAGTGCCATTGGGAAATTGGGAAAGCATTTTATCACACCGATCTTGGTGTGGTCAGATGCTTTGAGGGCAGAGGAGAAATCTAGGGTCTAATAGACCCCAATTTTTTCAAAAAAGAGTACCTGTCACTACCTATTGCTATCATAGGGGATATTTACATTCCCTGAGATAACAATAAAAATGATTTAAGAAAAAAAAATGAAAGGAACAGTTTAAAAATAAGATAAAAAAGCAAAAAAATAATAAAGAAAAAAAAAAAAAAAAAAAAAAAAAAAAGCACCCCTGTCCCCCCTGCTCTCGCGCTAAGGCGAACGCAAGCGTCGGTCTGGCGTCAAATGTAAACAGCAATTGCACCATGCATGTGAGGTATCACCGTGAAGGTCAGATCGAGGGCAGTAATTTTAGCAGTAGACCTCCTCTGTAAATCTAAAGTGGTAACCTGTAAAGGTTTTTAAAGGCTTTTAAACATGTATTTAGTTTGTCGCTACTGCACGTTTGTGCGCAATTTTAAAGCATGTCATGTTTGGTATCCATGTACTCGGCCTAAGATCATCTTTTTTATTTCATCAAACATTTGGGCAATATAGTGTGTTTTAGTGCATTAAAATTTAAAAAAGTGTGTTTTTTCCCCAAAAAATGCGTTTGAAAAATCGCTGCGCAAATACTGTTTGAAAAAAAAAATGAAACACCCACCATTTAAATCTGTAGGGCATTTGCTTTAAAAAAATATATAATGTTTGGGGGTTCAAAGTAATTTTCTTGCAAAAAAAAATAATTTTTTCATGTAATCAAAAAGTGTCAGAAAGGGCTTTGTCTTCAAGTGGTTAGAAGAGTGGGTGATGTGTGACATAAGCTTCTAAATGTTGTGCATAAAATGCCAGGACAGTTCAAAACCCCCCCAAATGACCCCATTTTGGAAAGTAGACACCCCAAGCTATTTGCTGAGAGGCATGTCGAGTCCATGGAATATTTTATATTGTGACACAAGTTGCGGGAAAGAGACAATTTCTTTTTTGCACAAAGTTGTCACTAAATGATATATTGCTCAAACATGCCATGGGAATATGTGAAATTACACCCCAAAATACATTCTGTTGCTTCTCCTGAGTACGGGGATACCACATGTGTGGGACTTTTTGGGAGCCTAGCCGCGCACGGGAAACCAAGCACCGCCTTCAGGCTTTCTAAGGGGGTAAATTTTTGATTTCACTCTTCACTGCCTATCACAGTTTCGGAGGTCATGGAATGTCCAGGTGGCAAAAAAAAACCCCAAATGACCCCATTTTGGAAAGTAGACACCCCAAGCTATTTGCTGAGAGGTATAATGAGTATTTTGCAGACCTCACTTTTTGTCACAAAGTTTTGAAAATTGAAAAAAGAAAAAAAAAATGTTTTTCTTGTCTTTCTTCATTTTCAAAAACAAATGAGAGCTGCAAAATACTCACCATGCCTCTCAGCAAATAGCTTGGGGTGTCTACTTTCCAAAATGGGGTCATTTGGGGGGGTTTGTGCCACTTGGGCATTCCATGGCCTGCGAAACTGTGATAGGCAGTGAAGAGTGAAATCAAAAATTTACACCCTTAGAAATCCTGAAGGCGGTGATTGGTTTTCGGGGCCCTGTACGCGGCTAGGCTCCTAAAAAGTCCCACACATGTGGTATCTCTATACTCAGGAGAAGCAGCTAAATATATTTTGGGGTGCAATTCCACATATGCCCATGGCCTGTGTGAGCAATATATCATTTAGTGACAACTTTGTGCAAAAAAAAAAAAAAAAAATTGTCACTTTCCCGCAACTTGTGTCAAAATATAAAATATTCCATGGACTCAACATGCCTCAAAGCAAATAGCTTGGGGTGTCTACTTTCCAAAATGGGGTCATTTGGGGGGGTTTATGTCATCTGGGCATTTTATGGCCTTCAAAACTGTGATAGGTAGTGAGGAGTGAAATCAAAAATTTACGCCCTTAGAAATCCTGAAGGCAGTGATTGGTTTTCGGGGCCCCGTACGCGGCTAGGCTCCCAAAAAGTCCCACACATGTGGTATCCCCATACTCAGGAGAAGCAGCTAAATGTATTTTGGGGTGCAATTCCACATAGGCCCATGGCCTGTGTGAGCAATATATCATTTAGTGACAATTTTTTGTAATTTTTTTTTTTTTTTGTCATTATTCAATCACTTGGGACAAAAAAAATGAATATTCAATGGGCTCAACATGCCTCTCAGCAATTTCCTTGGGGTGTCTACTTTCCAAAATGGGGTCACTTGTGGGGGTTTTGTACTGCCCTGCCATTTTAGCACCTCAAGAAACGACATAGGCAGTCATAAATTAAAGTCTGTGTAAATTCCAGAAAATGTACCCTAGTTTGTAGGCGCTATAACTTTTGCGCAAACCAATAAATATACATTTATTGACATTTTTTTTACCAAAGACATGTGGCCGAATACATTTTGGCCTAAATGTATGACTAAAATTGAGTTTATTTGATTTTTTTTAGAACAAAAAGTAGAAAATATCATTTTTTTTCAAAATTTTCGGTGTTTTTCCGTGTATAGCGCAAAAAATAAAAACGGCAGAGGTGATCAAATAACATCAAAAGAAAGCTCTATTTGTGGGAAGAAAAGGACGCAAATTTCATTTGGGTACCGCATTGCATGGCCACGCAATTAGCAGTTAAAGCGACGCAGTGCCAAATTGTAAAAAGTGCTCTGGTCAGGAAGGGGGTAAATCCTTCCGGGGCTGAAGTGGTTAAAGTGTAGCTCCAGCCAAAAAATCTATTTTTAAGCTTTTTGCTGTCTGTGCACCTCTTCAGAAGATTTTATCTCACTTTCTGTCCCAATGACAAATGTTTTTTGACAATTTGGGGGTTTTAGTGAAATAAGGATTGGTGATAAAGCATCAGTGGAGAGGAGACACGTTTTTCCCATATTACTGTAACTCTTACAGGAGAGAATTTCCCTTACATTTGCAAGTATGAGTCGTTTGTAAGTTGGATGTTTGAAAGTAGGGGCCTGCCCTATATACTCTGCAGAAATTGGGGCCTTAGGTGTTGGTGTTGCCACAACACTGTAAGTCCTCACAGTTACTCTTGGTGGGCGCAGGAACGGGCTCTGCTGTAAAATATTAGATCAAGAATTGTAATTACATGCCCCTGTTGAACAGGGTCAGAAAAATTGGGCCTTTGGTGGTGGTGGTGCTGGTGCCACAACACTGGTGCCACAACACTGTAAGTCCTCAAAGTTACTATTGGTGGGCGCAGAAATGGGCCCTGCTGTGAAATATTAGCTCAAGAATTGTAATTGTAATTGCACCTGTTGAACAGGGGCAGAAAAATTGGGCCTTTGGTGGTGGTGGTGCTGGTGCCACAACACTGTAAGTCCTCACAGTTACTCTAGGTGAGCGCAGAAATGGGCCCTGCTGTGAAATATTGGATCAAGAATTGTAATTACATGTCCCTGTTGAACAGGGGCAGAAAAATTGGGCCTTAGGCACTGGTGCCACAACACTGCAACCCCTCACAGATACTCTAGTGGGAGCGCAGAAACAAGCCCTGCTGCAAAGTATCGCATCAAAAATTGTAATTACACACCCCTGTTAAACAGGGGCTGAAAAATTGGGCCTTAGGCACTGGTGCCACAAAACTGCAACCCCTCACAAATACTGTAGCTGAGTGCAGCAACGAACAATCCTTGCAAAATATTGCATCAAAAATTGTAATTACACGCCCCTGTTAAACAGGGGCTGAAAAATTGGGCCTTTGCCACTGGTGGCGGCGCCCAGAACCAAAAATATTCTTACAAGCTATCAGCATGATCATTGAGGAGGAAGAGGATAGTCACTCAGCATAACAGGATAGTCACTCAGCATCAGCATAGGCAGTCTTGAAGGGATCTGACATTTCAAAAAAAATTATTCAGTTACATCAGCATCAGGTGCTTGGTAGCTGGTGGTGATCCAAGACTGATTCATTTTTATGAAGGTCAGTGGATCGACCGAGTTGGTGGACAGGCGCACCCTGTGATCGGTTACAAAACCTCCAGCAGCTGGATGCAGGACAGGCCAGTAGCTCAATTGCATACTGTCAAGCTCTGGCCAGTGATCTATCCTCAAGACCCAGTAACCCAGAGGATTTTCGGTGGGAAAGGTGTCCAAGTCAGATCTTGCCCCTAGGTATTCCTGCACCATGTAAAACAGACGCTGGCGATGGTTGCTGGAACCGATCATACCTTGGGGCTGCGGACTAAAACATTGTCTGAATGCATCAGTCAGATGGCCACCTTCTCCACCGCTCTTTCTTTAACTGACCGAATCCTCAGCAACACGTTGTCCAGGAACAGGAGTTTGTAACCTCCCAGTCTCTGGAAACGCGTTGCACAGACCTTTCTGCAAGGCCTCCCGAAGAGGTTTCATCCTCTGCGCCCTCTGCGATGGCAAGATAAGGTCTGCAACCTTACCCTTGTAACATGGATCAAGGAGGGTTGCCAGCCAGTATTGATCCCTCTCCTTACTACCACGAATACACGGATCCTTCCACAGGCTTTGCAGGATCAGGGAGGCCATGCAGCGTAGGTTAGCTGAGGCATTTGGTCTGGAGTCCTCTGGGTCACTAAGGACGACATGATCCGCAGCCACCTCCTCCCAGCCACGTGCAAGTCCATGGGTTTCTTGGGACTGTAAATGATCCCTTAAAGACTACTGCTGATGCTGAGTGCCAGGCTCTACCTCCATGCTGACACAATCCTCTTCCTCCTCCTCCTCCTCCTCGTCCTCTTCCTGTGTGATCGACGGGCATGCAGGAACACTAAACAAGTGCAGAGCAAACTCTTCTTATCACAAGCAAGCTGGTCCCTTTTCATACGTTTCAGATGTCATGAACAAACTCATATGGGTACGCTTACCAGAAACGATGGACCCCTTAATTACAGGGGGTCAGACAAGCCTGGATAAATATCTGATGGGCAGCTGCATTAGATCTCGTCTGCAATGGTCGGTCATTCAGTATTCCTGAGAAAGAGCCATAGCCTTCAGTGCAGGATGGAGAACAGCAACGCCTACCGTGTCACATGTGATAAGATTTTTTATCTGATAGGATTTCCCTGTTGCAGTGGCAGAGAACTCCTTCTTTTTCTTAATATTAAATTTGCATTGTCTGCATGCTGGACATTTTCCGCACGCATAAAAAACAGTCATAAAATTAAAAATACGATTTTCTTTAATAATGGGAGGATCGACCACACCAGGGGCTAATAGATCTCGTAAGGTTGGTGGTCTCCTGTAAATAAATTTTGGGTGGGCTGGAAGGGTAGGCCCTAATATATTATCTTTTTTCAAAATATCTCAGGCTTCACAGCTGTTCTGACGCGAACAGTCTGTGTGTAGCTGACTAGTGCTTTTTGTATCTGCCGCGCCGTGGAGCGCTTTTATTACTCTGCTTTTGATTATACCGAATTTTTAATTGAAATCTTATCCAATAAATTTTCATAAGGAATACACTTATATTTTTTTTCTCTATCCTTGGGGGATTGCTGTTCTTCATCCTGCACTGAAGGCTACGGCTCTTTATCAGGAATACTGAATGACCGACCATTGCAGATGAGATCTAATGCAGCTGCCCATCAGATATTTATCCAGGCTTGTCTGACCCCCTGTAATTAAGGGGTCCATCGTTTCTGGTAGGCGTACCCATATGAGTTTGTTCATGACATCTGAAACATATGAAAAGGGACCAGCCTGCTTGTGATAAGAAGAATTTAATATATGTTTTATCATACGAACTTTATACTTAATTTACTTACTAGTTTGCACTGCACTTGCATTTGTTTAGTAATCTGTTATTGAGGTTGGTGAAGCCTTTAAGTGTTCAACTTGCATTTAAAATTTAATTTAGTTTGCGCTGATTGTCCTCTGTTTAATATATACTTGTCTCTCACCATTCTATCAGCTGCATCTATGGAGGTTTTCTCCTTTCTTGAACAGAGAGAGGTGAAATTGAATGAGATATTCTCTAACACCCCCTCTGTTAATGTATCTGATGACCTTTCCACCAGTTTTAGAAAACTTGGATACCTTTTTGAAAAAAAAGATTAAAGCGTGTTGGGATATTGTGTCATTCAAACAATATATAAAAAGTAAAAGTAAATTGGTACCAAGGAGGCTTAGGTGGGATTTGCCCCCGAATGATGGCCTAACTGATGAAGACTCATTATCAGAATGGCACCAGTTTTTTAATAGCAAAGGTCATGAATTGATTGAATTCCTTTTAACTAGAAAGAGGAAAAAAATGGTACTAATAGACCAACAAAATACCGAGTTGAAGAGTTTATTGGAACCAGCACAGAATTCTCCGGATTTTTCTAGATTATCAGGAGAATTGAAAAATAAAATGCTGAAGTGGGATAAAGAAGGGCAGGAGAAAAAACGTAACAAGTTTATTAGGGACTCAGGTGATTTCTCCAGAGGAGATATTTTTAAATGGCAATCTAAATTACAGATCCAAGCCCCTGCTCCCCTAAACTCCACCTTACCGATCTCTAATGTATTACCACCAGGTACCCCAAGTCCCGTGTCTCAATCCCCTCAGCTGGGTGCGTATGCCTCTCAGGGAGCTGTTCCCAAGAGATTTAATGGAAATAAGAGAGGTAGGGGCAATCCTTCTAGGAGGGGCACTGATAGGGTTAAATACCATCAGCAACCACCTCAGTATGATCATGGACAGAGAGGTGAAAGATGGAGGCCTTCACGCCCCCCTAGAAGTAGGAACTCGGGTAGTTACTCTCATAGAGACCAATATTCACATTCTGCATATAACTCACATTATGATAATTATGACCAACATTACGCCAGAACTCTGATTGCCTTAAATAATAGATTCACCCCTCTGTCTCAGGATAACACACAATATCAGAATCATTTTTTTAGGGAACCCCCAACCCCAGTGGCCGGACCAAGGAGATTACACTCCGGAAACAGACAAGGGGAAAACGAAGACAAAGAGAGGGAGAATAGCAGGACGTAAAACAAAAAAGACAAAAATCCCATTAGGTATGGGTATCTATAACATTAGTGGTGTAGATCTCTTGGAGGACAAATTGAGAGTTTTAGATAAAGGCCTTAAATTCGCCCCAGCATGTAACCTTAGCAAGTTTAAAACGTATATTAGTTTGCAAAAATTTGTAAGAACATTAAACATCAAGAGGTATTTCCTTTCCAAACCCGGTGAAAGGTCGGTTTGTACTAACCCCACAGTGAATTTGGGTATCAACTCCAATCTGGCCAACAAATCGGTCTTTAACCCCCCAAAATATGATCATAGACATGTAGAGGTCTTTAAGAATATGGTCTCCAGTGACCTAGAGGACATAAAAGTGAGAAAAGTCGGTGATCCTTCTTTCCTCAAAGAGGGAATTAGCACTTTGGAAAAAAACAATAATGTGGTTATACGGCCCGCCGACAAGGGGGGTGGGCTAGTGGTCATGAGCAAATCTTATTATCAGGGGGAAATGGACCGCTTATTGTCAGACAGAAGGACCTATCAGGTTCTTAATAAGGATCCGGTTTTTCAATTTAAGGAGGAGCTGGGGATTCTTGTCTCCTCTGGAAGGTCAGGAGGAGTGCTTACTAAAAAGGAAGCATCTTATTTAAACCCAAGTGCCTGTAGAAGACCTATTACATATTTCTTACCTAAAATCCACAAGGATCTCCAGGTTCCTCCTGGAAGACCCATTGTAAATGGTATAGATTCTGTCTCAGCGTGCTTGGGTCAATATATAGATTACTTTCTCAAACCTCTGGTCACCACTACGCCAGCCTTTCTTAAAGACACAAAACATATCATAAAAATCGTGGAAAATTTACCCTTCAGTGACAATAGTTTATTGGTGACAGCCGATGTCGGCTCGCTATATACAATTATTGGACACTCTGATGCTGTCCGATCTGTGCAATGGGCTCTTGATAGGTCGGATTTACCCCCTCAGCTCACTAGCTTCATTTTGAGATCACTCAAATTTTGCCTTGCCAGAAATTACTTCTGGTATGGTGAGAAATTCTTCTTGCAAACTCTCGGTGTTGCCATGGGCGCTCGGTTTGCGCCGAGCGTCACTAACCTATTCATGGCACACTGGGAGGAGGAATTTGTCTTTGGTAGTAGACCGGCACAGCTGGTCTGCTACCAAAGATATATAGATGATTTATTCATAATCTGGGAGGGTGATTTAGTCAGTCTCCAGTTATTCATGTCCAGGTTGAATGGCAATACTAAGAACATTCATCTCTCATGGAATGCTGATGCTAGCAGCATAGCATTTCTAGACCTGGAGATTTTTAAACATGAAGGCACTTACAGAACAAGGAACTACGGCAAACCGACCGACAGGAATGGTTACATTCCTTTGGATAGTTGCCATCACAATACATGGCTACTTAACATACCTAGAGGACAGTTTATTCGCCTCCTGGGGAACTGTTTTCTAGATAGTGATTATTTTTCCCAAGCCCATGTTATGGCAGAAAAGTTCCTACAGAAAGGTTACACTAAGTCACATATTATGGAGGAGTTAACTAGAGTAGGGTCCTTTGACCGGCCTACTTTGGTAGCAGACTCCAATAGGAATAAGAATGTTAACCAGGACGATTTCCAATATAGGATAGTCCTGGACTATAACATTCAGTATAAGAAGGTGGAAAAAATAATTTTAAACTATTGGAATATTTTGAAAAAAGATAATATATTAGGGCCTACCCTTCCAGCCCACCCAAAATTTATTTACAGGAGACCACCAACCTTACGAGATCTATTAGCCCCTGGTATGGTCAATCCTCCCATTATTAAAGAAAATCGTATTTTTAATTTTATGACTGGTTTTTATGAATGCGGAAAATGTCCAGCATGCAGACAATGTCCAGCATGCAGACAATGCAAATTTAATATTAAGAAAAAGAAGGAGTTCTCCGCCACTGCAACAGGGAAATCCTATAAGATAAAAAATCTTATCACATGTGACACGGTAGGCGTTGCTGTAGTATACATGCTGCAGTGTGAATGCGGACTTCAGTATGTGGGTAGAACATCCAGACCCATGGGAGTCCGCATCTCTGAACACGTGAATAACATTAAACGAGGCCTTAAGACCCATTTTGTTTCTAAGCATTTTAGATTATGTCACCAAAAAATTGTCATTTTGGGGCATTGAAAAAGTCACAAAACATTGGAGGGGTGGCAACTTCATTAGGCAACTTAGCCGTAGAGAATCCTTCTGGATCCATGAAACCCGAGTGATGGTCCCCAGAGGATTAAACGTTGAGTTTGATCTCAATTGTTTTATCTCTGACAAATAACTGACCTCACTCGGGTTCTCTGGATAATGATAAGATCTGGTCTTATTCATTGTCTTTTAAAACATTTTTTCCCACGCAAATGCTATATATGTTGATTTTTGGTGTTTTGCTTTTTTATGTATTTTACCTAAGGTTTGTAAGAGATGGCCGCGGATGGTAATGATTAGGCAGTAATCTGTTTATTGCGGGTTTACTGTGCATTTATAGTGGGAAATTGCATATAGATCGCCCCCTAATGAGGATATATGTATATGTATTCATTCCAGGAGGTTGTATTAAATCTCCTTTTGTTCATTTATTTATTTAATTTTTACTAATATATCCAACAGCTTGTGTCCTTGGTTGATGTCCCCTTAGTAATAATCATTACGATTTCTAGTTCCTGTTTCCTGTTTCCGGTTATTAGACACTCCTTGCAGACATCTAGCATGTATATTTACTCCTAGGGTGACAGGCTAGCTCCACCCTCACTGACAAAGTCCTTTGGATGTAACGCTGCGTACGGGGGGAGGAGCTTAACGTCCGACGTCACCCGCTGCCATCTCAGGCTTCACAACTGTTCGGACGCGAACAGTCTGTGTGTAGCTGACTAGTGCTTTTTGTATCTGCCACTTTTATTACTCTGCTTTTGATTATACCGAATTTTTAATTGAAATCTTATCCAATAAATTTTCATACGGAATACACTTAGATTTTTTTCTTCTCTATCCTTGGGGGATTGCTGTTCTCCATCCTGCACTGAAGGCTATGGCTCTTTCTCAGGAATACTGAATGATCGACCATTGCAGACGAGATCTAATGCAGCTGCCCATCAGATATTTATCCAGGCGTGTCTGACCCCCTGTAATTAAGGGGTCCATCGTTTCTGGTAAGCGTACCCATATGAGTTTGTTCATGGCATCTGAAACGTATGAAAAGGGACCAGCTTGCTTGTGATAAGAAGAATTTAATATATGTTTTACCATACAGACTTTATACTTAATTTACTTACTAGTTTGCGCTGCACTTGCATTTGTTTAGTAATCTGTTATTGAAGTTGGTGAAGCCTTTAACTGTTCAGCTTCCATTTAAAATTTCGTTTAGTTTGCGCTGATTGTCCTCTGTTTAATATACATGCAGGAACACTGTCTGGATAAAGGGGGCCTTGAGAGCTAAGGAAGCCCTCCTCTTCCTGCCTCTCTTCTGCCTCAAGTGCCCTGTCCATTATTCCACGCAGCGTGTGCTAAAAAAAGGTGGACAAGGGGGATAATGTCACTGATGCATGCACTGTCACTGCTCACCATCCTCGTGGCCTCCTCAAATGGTGACAGGACAGTTCATGCATCCCTGATCATGGCCCGCTGGTGTGGGGAAAAAAAAAAGAAGCTCCCCTGACCCTGTCCTGGTGCCATAGTCGCACAGGTACTCATTGATGGCCCTCTGTTGCGTGTGAAGCCGCTGCAGCATGGCCAACGTTGAGTTCCACCTGGTGGGTATGTCAGAGATTGGGTGGTTCTTGGGCAGGTTAAATTCCTTTTGGAGGTCAGCCAGCCGAGTACTGCCATTATATGACCTGCGGAAATGCACACAGACTTTCCTGACCTGCCTCAGGACATCCTGTAAGCCCGGGTACCTGCCCAAGAACCGCTGCACCACCAAGTTAAGGACGTGAGCCAAACAGGGCGCATGGGTCATTTGTCCCTGTCGGAGGGCAGAGAGGAGGTTGGTGCCATTGTCGCAAACCACCATACCAGCCTTAAGCTGGCATGGCGTTAACCACCTCTGAACCTGCCCCTGCAGAGCAGACAAAATCTCTGCCCCAGTGTGGCTCCTGTCCCCAAGCACACCAGCTCAAGCACCGCATGGCATCTTTTGGCCTGCGTGTTTGCGTAGCCCCTTGAATGCCTATGGAGCACCACTGGTTCCCGAAGTCAAATCAGCACAAGAAGAGGCCATGGAGGAAGAAGAAGAGGAGGGGGGAGGAGAGAGGTGTGGCAGAACCACCACTAGTAGTATTTTGGAGGCGTGGTGGCAGAACAACCTCCAAAACCACTGCACCCTGTCCTGCATCCTTCCCAGCTGCCAGAAGAGTCACCCAGTACGCGGTGAAAGATAGGTAACGTCCCTGTCCATGCCTGCTGGACCATGAGTCAGCGGTAATATGCACCTTACCGCTGACCGCCCTGTCCAGCGAGGCCAAGACATTGCCTTCAACATGCCGGTAGAGAGCCAGAATCGCCTTCCATGAGAAAAAGTGGCATTTGGGAACCTGCCACTGAGAAACCGCACATTCCACAAACTCACGGAAGGGGGCAGAGTCTACCAACTGAAAAGGCAGCAGTTGAAGTGCTAGCAATTTAGCCAAGCTAGCATTCAACCGCTGGGCATGTGGATGGCTGGGAGCGAACTTCTTTTGGCGGTGCAGCAGCTGGGGCAGGGAAATTTGCCTGGTACAATCTGACGTTGGTGTACCGATAGCAGATTGCCCCCAAGTACTTGGCTGTGGCACACCTAATTCTACACCTTCATTCCTCTCAGTGCATGTCTCAGAGAGGACTGAATGTATAGTGGGGTTGGAGATCCCAGCTGATGAGGAGCAAGGAGAGGTCCTCTTTGTTCTTTGGCGTGGGTCTTTTAGGTACGCTTGCCAACGAACTGCATGGGAGGTCAACATATGTCTGGTCAAGCATGTGGTGCCCAAGCGGGAGATGTTTTGGCCATGAGAGATAAGCTTGAGACATGCTGCAAATAGCAGAGGTGAGATCTGATGCACTCGTCTCAAAAAAAGGCCCACACCAAAGAACATTTGGAATAACGCGCAGAGACAGCAGCGCCCTGCACATATGGCGCTCTGCGGTGTGATGCAGTCGGTGTGCTGCCCTTAAGCTGGCCACTGGAGGGCATCCTGCCTCGTTGGTGATGTGCCTCCTCCTCCTCTCTCCTATCAGGCACCCACGTGGAGTCAGTGACCTTATCATCCCCTCCCTCCTCATCACTGGAGCAAAGCTGACAGTATGCTGCAGCTGGGGGAACATGACTGCCAGATTGCTGCCCTTTTTGGGCACCCCCTCTCTCTGGGCTCACGTTACTGCCTTCCTCTAGCTGGGTACCATCATCAGAGCCTTCAAAACGCTGGACTTCCTCCTGGAGCATGTACCCAACACTGTCGTCAAACAGTTCGGGGGACTCCTCAGGACATGGTGGGACTAGGGAAGGAGTGACTGATGCCATTGAGCCGAGGGAAGAGGCCACATTGGCAGCTGCTTTGCCAGACAAAGTACCCTGAGCCTGGGTGAGAGAGGATGAGGAGGATGAGAATGGCTTGGTCATCCACTCTACCAAGTCTTCCGCATGTTGTGGCTCAACACAGCCAGCTGCCGAAAAAAGGACAAGCATGTCCCGCGGCCACGTGCTGATGAGGATGCACCGTCTCCACGACCAGCACTGCTGCCTCTAGACACAGAGCCTGCTTGCCCTCTTTTATTGGCTTGTGACTGTCTGCCTCTCCTTGTTGGCCTTCCAGACATACTAATGGCCTGCAGTGAGATGTAGCTGCACAAAGCTGGGATGTATATAGTAATAGCTAGCAGAATCAACTGCCTGCATGTAGTATTATTAGTATGAGAACACCAGCAATTGTCTTCAAGTAGCTTTAGGTGCACACTGTGCAGAGGACGCAGTACACTAACTATAAATACTGTAACTGCTTGCGGTATTAATAGGAGCAGAACAACAGCAATTGTCTCCAGGTGTCTTTAGGTGCCCACTGTGCAGAGGACGCACTACATTAACTGTAAATACTGTAGCTGCCTGCCTGTGGTATTAATAGGAGCAGAAGAACACCACTAATTTTCTTCAGGTAGCTTTAGGTGCACACTGTGCAGAGGACACACTACACTAACTTGTAAATACTACAGCTGCCTATGGTACTGTACTAATAGGATCAGAAGAATACCACTAATTTTCTTCAGGTAGCTTTAGGTGCACACTGTGCAGAGGAAGCACTACACTAACTGTAAATACTGTAGCTAATAGGACTAATAGGGTCAGAAGAACACCAGCAATTTTCTTCAGGTAGCTGTAAATACTGTAAAAACACCTGCCTGCCTGTCAGTAGTAGGAAGATAATAACAGGAACGGATCTAGCTAAACTGAATACAGTGTATAGATAGGATGTATATATACACAATACATTGTAAGTGCAGCTAACTGACTCGCCTGCCTACTCTATCTAACTTAAATCAAATGACACTGTCTGTCTATCTATCTCTTTCTCAACACCGGAACACACTACACAGGGCCGCCATGCAGGCGGCCTTATATAGTGTGGGGTGTGTGCTAAACCCCCTGAGCCATAATTGGCCAAAGCCACCCTGGCTTTGGCCAATTATGGCTCTCTGTACAGACGGCGCTGTGATTGGCCAAGCATGCAGGTCATAGTGCATGCTTGGCCAATCATCAGCCAGCAATGCACTGCGATGCCGCAGTGAATTATGGGCCATGACGCACCACTCAAATTTGGCGC
Source organism: Aquarana catesbeiana (assembly GCF_042186555.1). Lineage (NCBI taxonomy): Eukaryota > Metazoa > Chordata > Amphibia > Anura > Ranidae > Aquarana > Aquarana catesbeiana. Next base: position 492,399,722 of record NC_133325.1, read on the forward strand.
GAATGGCCCATATCATTCGTAATTCTGTGAACGACCGAACGGGCGATGTTCGAATCGAACATGCGTTCGATTTGAACATGAAACTCATCCCTAGTTGTAATGAATAGCCTGGCACCACTGGTGGTCTGATGACGAGAGTTTTAAATCTCGCTCCCATCTCTTAAAGTGGAGTTCCACCCATTTTTACAACTCTTCAGCATCCCTCACTAAACTGTGCACTGTAAACAAATTGGATATTTTTTTATTTTTTTTCTCAGCACCTACTGTATATCTGCTGTATTCATTTTTCACTTCCTCCTCCCTGGCCGCGGCCCATCGCATCATTTCCTGTTTGCAGTGCCTTCTGGGAAGGGGTGGCAACTTCCTCTGAAACTGCTGTTGCTATGGAAACCTGACCTGAAACCTATTACACTGCTTGTGCTGCACTGAGCATGTGCAAGATCTGCAAGGATGAGATCCAGGAAGAAATACAGTCTGGCTTCAGATGCCCACACTTAAGATGGCCATGGCCTGCTGTAAGTTTATAAAATAACAAACTACTGCTATAAACTAACTAAACAGACCTTAGTTTACAGACTAACTTTACTAGAATACATTAAGCTTGTGTATTATAGGGGTATTTTTATTTTAAAAGTATAATTTTGACCGGAACACCACTTTAAGGGCTGAGTTTTTCACAAAAGTATTTTTGTCATGTAAGAGGCTATAGAAAAGAGAGATACCTTTCAATTTAAGTGAGTCAGAGGACCAGAAGGTCAATGCCTTATTAGGCAGTTTTGGAGTCGGGATAAGGTTTTTATGTAAATAGGAAGCTATTTGTCTATATACAATAGGGATGAGCCGAATACCCCCCGGTGTTCAGCTCGCATCCAGAACATGCGAACAGGAATAAAATTTGTTTGAACACGCGAACACCGTTAAAGTCTATAGGACACGAACATGAATAATCAAAAGTACTCATTTTAAAGGCTTATATGCAAGTTATTGTCATAAAAGTGTTTGCCCCAGGGGACATGTATCAGTGCAAAAAATTTTTTTTAAAACGTCCGTTTTCCATGAGCAGTGATTTTAATAAAGCGTAAAGGTAAACAATAAAAGTGAAATATTCCTTTAAATTTCGTACCTGGGGGGTGTCTATAGTATGTCTGTAAAGTGGCGCTTTTTTCCCATGTTTAGAATAGTCTGACAGCAAAATGATATTTCTAAAGGGAAAAAAAGTCATGAAGTAATAGCGGTGTTGGCTATAGTGAATAGTCTATGGGTGAAATCAAAAGTGTTAATTTTAAGGGTTAACATGCAAGTTATTGTCATAAAAAGTGTTTGGGGACCTGGGTCCTGCCCCATGGGACATGTATCAGTGCAAAAAAAAGTTTTTTCGGGAGAGTTATTTTAATAATGCTTAAAGTGAAACAATAAAAGTGTAATAGTCCTTTAAATTTCGTACCTGGGGGGTGTATATAGTATGCCTGTAAAGGGGCGCATGTTTCCCGTATTTAGAACAGTCTGACAGCAAAATGTCATTTTTAAAGAAAGAAAAGTAGTTTAAAACTACTCACGGCTATAATGAATTGTCAGTCAATACACATAAAAGTTCATTGATAAAAACAGCATGGAACTTCCCCACAGGGGAACCCCGAACCAAAATTAAAAAAAAAAAAAAAAAAAAAATGCGTGGGGGTCCCCCTAAATTCCATACCAGGCCCTTCAGGTCTGGTATGGATATTAAGGGGAACCCCATGCCAAAATTTTTTAAAAAAATGGCATGGGGTCCCCCAAAAATCCATACCAGACCCTTTTCCGAGCACGCAACCTGGCAGGCCACAGGAAAAGAGGGGGGATGAGAGAGCGCCCCCCCTCCTGAACTGTACCAGGCCACATGCCCTCAACTTTGGGAGCGTGCTTTGGGATAGCCCCCCAAAGCACCTTGTCCCCATGTTGATGGGGAGAAGGGTCTCATCCCCACAACCCAGCCATTGCTGACAGGGTACAAGAGGTGGAACAGGTGGCAGCCCAGCATGGAATGGTCCTCCGCCGAGTGGCCCATAAGGTAAACACACACACCCTGCAAATGAAAGACCTCTAGCTTCATGTGGAGGACTTAGACAACAGAGGCAGGCGCCATAACCTGCGGGTAAGGGGTCTGCCAGAATCAGTTGATTCTGAACCGCTTGCAGCCACTGTAACTGGCTTGTTTAACACCTGCTGGATAGACCAGCACAGACACCAGTGGAAATGGAGTGTATCCATCGTGTGCTCAGGCCCAAAGGGAGAGAGACTGACCCCCCCAGAGATGTGGTGTGCTGCATAGTGGACTACAAGCTAAAAGAAGATATACTCCGCAAAGCTAGAAATATAATACAATACAACTCTCACATGGGGGCTCTGACATCCACATATACCAGAACCTCTTGGGTATTATGCTGCAACACAGGAGAGATCTAAAGCTGTTGCTGGATACCCTGCACGCCAAGGGCATACATTATAGGTGGAAATGTTCCTTTTGGCCTCTCTGCCACCAACCAAGGCCGCACTGCATTACTACAAGTACCGGAAGAACTATAAACTTTCTGGGATACCCTGGACATCCCAGTGATGGTTCCGAATGGGTATGCTGAATTCCGCCGCCGCCAACCGCCCAGCAGAGAACGACAAAAGGAACCAATGAAGCCCAAAACACCCAGTACCGCAGACACAGGTACGCCTCAGGCTCCCAGTTCCACACATCCACCAGAAGCTCCTACCATGACAACAGCCTGACCGATTCCCCACAATCAAGAAAGGCCAGATGGGACTTCGGGCTATATCGTGGACAATCTTCTGGGAACTGAAAAGAAGATCGCCATTGCCACAGCTAAGTTATTGACACTGTTTGCTTTTTCCCCTTGGTTTTTTTTCTCTGTTGCTCTGACTTGAGCCCACGTGGTCTTCCTGCACAAGGCTGCTCCCTTTTCCCTTTGTGTTTTTTTCCCCCCTGCCTTTGGCATGTTGGACAATATCTTGCAGTTATAGTTACATCCACTATAGAATGCCAATGTTTCGGAGGTGTGCTGCCTCTTTTGTTGCTTTCTGAAGGTGTAAGCGACACATACAACCAATGACTATGCTTTGGTTCCACCATCACTATAAGGCAGTGTGCCCTGCAGCACTTTATCACCCCACCCCACAAGGTTAAAGACAGGTTTGCCCTTAGTTGCACCAGCAAAGAATGTATATATGTTTAACACTTTCTGTTTACACATCTCCAGGTCATGCGCAGATTGGACTCTGCCTCAGATTATATACTTCTAGCTTAAACAATATTGCATGAATGTAAGCACAGGGGCTTAAGGCATGACTGCATACCTCCCCCCCTTAAGAGGGTTTCCTTTTGTTAATCTTTTTTTTTCTCGCTCTCTAGGTATGGGTCATGCAGATATAACAAACGAGCTGTTGAGGGCCTGCTGGAATCCCCTCACTCTCACCGCACCCTGTGACCATGCCCAGGGGACCTCTTGTATTGAGAGGACCCCTTTTTCATTTACACGCACCACACTTGCTTCCACTACGGGCCCCGTACTATCACATTCATTCCCCGCAAATCTGTTCTGATTACCTGGGGTCATCCCTACACATCTTATGGACTCCAGCAGTCCCACGCAGGTATGTCTCTAGTGCTCACTTGTTAGACCTCGCCAGCGAATAATATGTTCACACAATACTGGCCACGGAGTTTTCAGTGTCCCATATTACAGTGGGATGATATTTATGATCCACACTGGAAGATAACATTTTGTGCCCTTTTCCTGGCCACTAATCAAATTTAACCTACAATGAGTATCCTAATGAGCTCCACTACAGCTCCTAGGTTGGGGACGCTTGACCCCGATTTCACACCGAAACATGGAGGCTGCATTGCTAACCCAGGCTACACCTGGTTGTGCCAAACATACATTTAGGCCACCTTAACTAATGGGCTTGGACACATATTTACTGCAAAACCTTTTGACGAAGCTAGAATGAAGGGATGATCTAACTATAGTTCACTGTGTGTTTATAAAAAACCTTCCCTTTTTTCCCTCCCCACTTTTACCTTTTTTGTTTTCTGGTTGAGGTATGCATTTTTTCTGTGGTTATATGCATATTCAGTTGTGTTAAAAAATATACAAGTGCAGCCTAAGTCTCTAAATCTACGTCCTCTTTGACATGTCACTTTGTATTTTTAGAATTAACATTTATCTGAGTATACTTTACTCTCTACCCCTGACGAAGGGGTGACGAAGGACTGGAAATGCATCGAGTATCGGGGTACACTACCCATTGGAGAGTATTGATGTTCTTTTGTATACTATGATCTTTTTTGTATTTTATTTTTGTGTATCATGTATGTATTGTATAGATGCTATAGGCTTTTATTTCCATTTGTATTGAACATGCAATATTATTAAAGTTATTCATTTTTATATCAGAGTTGGTGGTCTTTCAAAGTCCTACTTAGGGGGTATTTCCTTTTGTTCAAGTGCATCAGGGATGGGACTGCCATACTCTGGATCTGACATGATAGAGGTCTCCTTCTTTTCTACCGTGTGTTTATAAGATTTCATATTGCCTCCACGGGGGGAAAAGAGATGTTTTAGAAATGTGTTAGCATTGTTTTATTATTATTAAGGTTGACATTATAAGTGTCTCTATTCCCTTCCACTGCCTTCCTACAGCTGACTTGACCTGAGCAGACAGCAGGGTGATACAAACACCACTTTCACCCTAGTAATGCATACTCCAGGCGGCTATTGCCTGAGCTCAGATCAGCCATTAGGAGCCCATGATCTACAGACCATGATTAAAAGGAAATAATATATATATATATATATATATATATATATATATATATATATATATATATATACACACACACACACACACACACACACACACACACACACACACACACACACACACACACACACACACACACACACACACACACACACACACACACACACACACACATATATACACACACACACACACACACACACACAATCCGCTTGCTTCCCTTACATTTTTCCATATACCTGTCTTCGGACTGGATAGCAGTGGTTCACCTTGACATTCGTTTATATCCTCCCCGATTGGTCTCTCTCAACCCCCACACAGTAGTTTAGACTAGAGTAGGCCTCCCTAGGGTCGGCACTCTCTACCTTTACTCTGTACCACACAGACATCTTTCTTCTAGAAGAAAGGGCTGGTCCCCCACCTTCACGGTTCATAGATTAGGAGTAAGTTCATCCTACCCCATGCCCCCGTCCACATTCCTTTCCTGCTTCCCTCCCCCCATCTCCCCTTTAAACTTCAACACCCTTTACATAGACAGAGAGTGACACTTTCCTCACATCATGACCCCTCCCAGCACCAGACCGCCCCTCAGGTCAAGCTATACTCTCTAATATTAGTGGACTCAGTACCCCCGAAAAAAGGTCACAGCTGCTTTTTCTCTTAAAAAAGGCCAAAGCCGATGTGGTGTTTCTCCAGGAAACGCACTTAAGATCGGACAATGTCCCCAAACTTCATAACTCTTTCTATCCTACGGTGTTTCATGCGACTAACGATACCTCCAAATCCAAGGGAGTGTTCATTTTAATATCCAAGAACTGTCCCTTTCAAGTTCAAGACACAGTGCTAGATACCAATGCACGCTACATCTTTCTCAGGGGCAAAACTATACAACAAACCTGTCACATTGGCTAACATTTATGCCCCGCAATACCTTACAACTCCTCACTTTGTTCTACAAGGGCATGTTGGTTGTTGGGGGTGATTTTAATTTGGCCCTTACCCCATCCCTTGACTCTTCCTCGGGATCCTCCGCCATAACATATAGAGCACTTCGCTTGATCAAAACACAGCTCGCTAACTTAACCCTACGCGATACTTGGCGCACACTGCACCCCAAAATTTAACTTTCTACTCTTCACCACACCACAAATACACGAGGATTGATTATTTCTTTTTGCCACAGACACACCTAGACTCCTTATTAACTGCTACCACAGACCCCATGATCCTGTCGGATCACCATCCCATCTCCATTACCGTCACTTTCCCGACAACGCCTATGAGACCAATGAGTTGGCGCCTGGACAAATCCCTGCTCAATGACCCAGAGCACATACAGAAAATAAACACATGCCTACAGCACTATTTTCGAGAGAATGCCTCCTTCGATACCCACCCGATGTCCGGATGGGCCGCGCACAAGTGTGTCGTTCGTAGTGAATTCGTATCCATTGCCACAAAAAGGCGGAAAGCTAGACAAGCACATATTGCTGAACTATCGGAGTGCATTCATTCTCTAGAAAAGAAGCACAAACAATCACTAGCAGAGAACACTTTTGAAGAATTGTTGACGGCCAGAGAAGACCTCCTGGAAGAACTAGGGAAATCGACCAGACATAAATACTCCCTTACACAGCGAATTTGTTACGAATTTGGAAACAAATCGGGCAAACTACTAGCTAGAGATCTTCAAAACAAACGAGCCTCCTTGACCACCCATTCTATTTTAGATCCTTCAGGAAACAAAATAGAAACCTCGACTGGCATAGCAAATCAATTTAAACAATTCTATTCTAAACTCTACAACCTACCTACCCCTCTGATGACAGATCCATCCCAGGACAGGAAGAAACTGGTAGAGGACTTATTAACCCAATATAGCCCATGACCCATCTCTGACGAGGAGGTGGAAAATTTAGAGAAACCGATCACATGGGAAGAGACCATCAAAGCTCTTAAACAAATGAAACAGGGCAAAAGTCCAGGCCCAGACGGCTTACCCATTAGTTACTACGAAACCTTCACAGACATGCTTGTCCCGCACTTCCTAAAAACTTTGAACTCATTGCCCACTTCCCCCACTAAAAACCCAGACATCCTTGAGGCTCACATCACTGTGATACCTAAACAGGGTAAAGATTTAAAGTTTTCTCGAATTATAGACCTATATCGCTCATAAACGTTGACGTGAAGTTGTATGCGAAAATTTTGGCGAACCGCATACTCCCTTTATTCCCCACTTTGATATTTTTGGATCAAGTAGGCTTCATCCCCGGCTGCGAGGCCCGTGATAACACCCTGAAGGCCATCAGCATACATCACTGTCTGTCCTCATCTAACACACCTGGCTTTTTCCTTTCCCTCGACGCGGAGAAGGCGTTCGATAGAGTGGCCTGGGACTACATGACAGAAGCATTATGCAAAATGGGGTTTCGAGACCGTATTCTCCAATACATTCTTGCTCTGTATCATACCCATTGGTGAGTATCAGGGTCAACGGTCACCTGTCAGACGCCTTCTCCTTGTTGCATGGAACTCGACAGGAGTGCCCCCTATCCCCCATCATATTCATCCTCATGCTGGAACCTATGCTTCGTAGGCTTAGAGCCAACCCGACCATCAAAGGGATTTCAATCAAGAACTACCAATATAAATTAGCCCCATACGCTGACGATATCCTTCTATCTCTCACGACCCATAACCACAATTTCCAATCTCTTAAAAGATTTCTCCCTCTTCAAATCCCTCTCCAACCTCCAAATTAATTTTGTTAAATCTAAGGCTCTCAATATCACCTTGCCCGACACGGTAATGACACATTGTCAAGCTAACTTTCCTTTCAGCTGGGAAAAGCACGCCATCACCTACCTGTGAATCCAATTACCAGTCAAATTAGTGGATCTTTACCCCAAAAACTTTTTGCCCATTCTTAATACTATACAAAAAGACCTTCATGACTGGAATAAGGGTACCTTCTCATGGTTTGGGAGGGCTGCTATCTTGAAAATGAATATACTCCCCAGACTTTTATATCTGCTGCAGACGGTACCAATCAAGCTTCCCCCTATTTCTTTGCCACCTACAAAAACTAGTGTTTTAAATTCATATGGGCTGACAAACATCTGAGTATATGCTATGAGAAATTAGTGACACCTAAACTGAAGGGAGGTATTGGTCTCCCTAACATACAAAAATACCACTGGGCATGCCATATGGCCAGAATTGTAGATTGGCACATTCACAACAGAATTAAAGCCTGGCTTTGCCTCGAGGAGGCGTTCTCCTTTCTGTCAATACACCATTTCCCATGGAAAATCCCACATGGGACCCCGCAAGAGAGTACGTCAAACCCCCTTATCGGCCTTACTTTACAGGTTTTTTGTACTATCTGCAAAAAGATATCAAAGAAAGCCTAGTGCTCAGGGAACAGCGTACCCCTCAGGATTTTGAGGACAGACCAGGAGAGTATTCATAAAAAATTCCTTTATTAATACATAAATCTTTATACAATAAAAAATATAAAATCAATAATGTACAAATTGCAAGCATAATAATACAGATTGTGATATAGCAGCAGGCTGATACAAGTAGCTGTATAGAATGACACCTGACATTTTTCAGACTAACTGTCCTTCTTCAAAGGCTCTGTGTCATCTAAAGGATACCTTTTCTATAATATAAACATATTTAAGCGTTAGTACCGTAATGCAGTCAAATTGAGATAGTTTCATACAGAGATTGAATAGTCATCTAATCAAAAAACATAGCAAGGGAAAGACGCACCTACATATCTGAGCTGATCACTGCCAAACACAGAGGAGAAAGGCAGAGTGGATGAAGCCTGCGCATTCGGTGCCTTACAGTGTGGGAATAGGATATGTGGCTAGATGTAATAGCCAAAGCCAGAAAGCATGGAAGGTCAGAAATGGATGAACCACAATCACTACAGGAACTCCCACTGACTAGGGCAACCACTCCAGTCAATATAAGGTCAGCCAACAGGTAAAAAGGTGTACCAAAAAAACTTACTGTCTGGGAAAGACAGATATAAAGTAATAAATATATTGAGGTAACAAGGTATATAAAGGGTTAATAATGTCAAAGCCATATAAGAATGCTCAGAGTGTGAACTTGCCTTGGCAGGAGTAGGTACAGATCAATAGGTCTCAGCAGCAGACAAACACCAACAATGTGGATGCTGCTGCTGACCAAAATCTTTAAATAGCCAGTGTGGCCATTAACAAACAGCTGAGTATGGGTGCAAACAGCACCCAACTCAGCTGTGGCTGATAAAGCAGAGTATTGCGCCAGCAAGGCTGCAACACTCTGCCTCAGAGTTCCCAGGCTGAGGCCAAAGGGGTGGAGTCGCGTCATCCCACCACCGTCGTGCGTTAGACCCTCCTGTCTGCGCTCCAAGCTGGAACACAAACAGGAAGGAGCACAGCACAGGCTGAGCTCCAAAGGGCTAAAGGACCCCAATTCGCCACCAACACAGGAGGTGATCGGACGTCTCCCGTGCGACGGTTAGTGTATGGGGGCATCCCAGCCGAAATCCCAAGTAATGGGGAGACAGTGTATAGCCCATAATCTGGGCAAATTATGGAAAGTTATCTGCAGGAACAGAAAGAGTGCACCCCCTAGTGGTAGCCAGTGACCAGCTCAGGCCATGAACGTACATCCTCATTGATAATGGAAAGTGTCTGAAAGAATAAAAACACAACAATTAATGAAATACAAGGTTACAGTCCTGTCAGTGTAGGTAATAGGTTATTCAAGATTGGGAAAAAAATTGTGAAATATCATAAACATACCAAATAAATAAACGAAATAATGTCAAAAAAGATATAAAAAATATAATAATAAAAATACAAATACAATTAATGAAAATAATGACTTGTAGAGAACCTGAGAGAAAATATATAAATTCAAAAACATGCCAAAAGAGAGAGCATGTATATGAGTGAAATTGTGTTGATGTGAAAAGGGTAAACATATACTAATACAAATGCCAGGGATAATCATCTCTAATGAGGATGAATTAAAGATCCAATTCACAGACCCCTGATTGAAATCCCTCGAAGAAGGGCTTAAAGTTAAAGGCCTCATTCAGGCCTGGGGGTGCAGTGGCATTGAGGTGGAATATCCACCTCAATTCGCTTTGTAACAATGCTTTATTGGTATCACCCCCTCTGGGATAGGAATGTGGTCTAAGGCCAAAAAACGCACTTTGGGAGTATGATCAGCATGTACTATGTGGCAATGTCGCCCAATGGGGAGGTCAGGATCCTTTTTGTTGATGCTAACTGTATGGCGGTAAATGCGTTGCCAGAAGGGTAGTTTAGTTTTATCTACATAAGTGCGGCAATTCACAAAATGTTTGGATCTATGTAGCTCCCCATTGGGTAGTAACGCCGGTTTAGTTGTATTCATGTATTGACAGTAGTTGCAATTCCCGCATCTAAATGTGCCCGTAAGTTTTTTATGAGCTTGTGTGTTGGCTTTAAATTCGCTGTGGACCAATTTATCTCGTAAGGAGGGGGCCCTTCTGTAGGTGATAAGGGGCTGTGTAGGTACAAAAGGTGCTAATGTGGCATCCATACTTAGTAGGTGCCAATACTTTTGCAATATATCTCTGACCTGTCGGTGCTGTTGGCAATATCTTGTAATGACTCGTATGGGAGAGGATTCATTGGTTGTTTTTTTTTTAAAAAAGGAGGTCTTTCCTACATCTGTTTTTACCCTTTTATAAGATTTCTTCAGAATGCCATTGGAGTAACCTCTGGTGCGAAGTCTCTGTCTAAGTATAGCTGCCCCTTGATCAAAGAGAACATCATTGGAACAATTGCGCCTCGCCCTGAGGTATTGGGCAAAGGGTATAGAGTCCAGTAAGGGTTCAGGGTGGAAACTAGATGCAGCCAGTATCGTATTACCCGCAGTGGGTTTCCTGAAAAGTTCACTTTGGAAAGCACCATCCTTGTGCTTTATGATGGTCAAATCCAAAAAGGAAATTCTAGATTTGTTGTAGGTCATAGTAAATTGAAGATTGAAGGCATTACTGGAGTTAATGTACTCCAGGAACTCCAACAACAATGTAGTTGAGCCCTCCCATACCAGCATGACATCGTCTATGTAGCGATGCCATGCTACAATGTGTTCAGTGTAAACCGCTGCCTGGGCATTCAAAAATAGTGATCTCTCCCACTCCCCCAGGTTCAGATTGGCATATGCCGATGCACAGCAAGTGCCCATGGCAACGCCCTGTACCTGGAGGTAGTGGGAACCATTGAATGAGAAAAAATTATGCTTCAGAATGTATTTCAATGCAGCCACAACAAAGTCCACAGATAAGGTCAGTATGTGACCCTAAATAAATGTATAAGTGTCACTGGCGCAAAAAAAAAAAATATTGTTTATAAATATTAGTGTTATCTTAAAAAGTTTTTTTTGAGTTGCTGCATTAAAAGAAAAAAACACCTTTGGGTGAAAAATAAAATTGTAGATGTTGAGTGTGCTACTCCCCTTGCAATACACCTCCCTGTTGAGTGTTTATCCTGCATGAATATCCTAACTATTACCATAAGTACCAATACTTCAATAACCAAATATTCCAAAATATCAGCATGTGAACAACATAAAAAAAACATAGAATTTTCCCCAAAAAATAAATAAAAATAATTAATCTAAATTCATGTGCAAAGTGCAATGTGCAATGCAACCTTACATTTGCAAAATATCAGCATGTAAACAGCATGCAAAAAACAACATACAAAAAACATATATAAAATTTCCCCCAAAAAATAAATAAAAATAATTTATCTAAATTCATGTGCAAAGTGCAATGTGCAATGCAACCTTACATTTGCAAAATATCAGCATGTAAACAGCATGCAAAAAACAACATACAAAAAACATATATAAAATTTCCCCAAAAGAGTCCAAATTCATGTGCAAAGTGCAATGTGCAATGTGCAATGCAGCCTTCCTTTAGATCAGTGTTATACGTGACAATTCCACCACTGTCGTGACAAAAACCACCACCGTCTAGATTGGACACTCACCAGCTGTCAGTGGACAATGCGCCTTTGGTTCATTAGTAGGGATAACCACTCCACCTGTATCGTGCTTTTGCTGACCTCAATGAGTATTATATGAGCCTTGTTATCCTCATAAAAAACAAACAGCGAGCATTGCACAATATATAAAAGCTGTTTATTGTAGCCAAGTTAAAAGTTAAGTTGTACACTCACATTTGGAAGTGCCCATGAGCCGGCACCAAGCTGTTCCAGCAGCTAATGATGGGTGTAGGTGTGGTGTCATTCGATTCCTGTACCGGCGTGCGATGCAAGCCTCGTTCGCAACCAGCTTGCGCTCCAACCCCTCATTTTGCATCATAGTATGCGTCATCGGGAAGCTTCCTGATGACGCATACTATGATGTGAAACGCATAGAGGCTGCTGGGAGATTCTTTTGTCACATCAATACGTCACTTCCGGACCGGGCGAAAGCGAGGGGTGGAGCGCAAGCTGGTTGCGAATGAGGCTTGCATCGCACGCCGACACGGGAATCGAACGACACCACACCTACACCCATCATTAGCTGCTGGAACAGCTTGGGAGCGGCTCATGGGCACTTCCAAATGTGAGTGTACAACTTAACTTTTAACTTGGCTACAATAAACAGCTTTTATATATTGCGCAATGATCGCTGTTTGTTTTATATGAGGATAACAAGGCTCATATAATACTCATTGGGGTCAGCAAAAGCACTATACAGGTGGAGTGGTTATCCCTACTAATGAACCAAAGGCGCATTGTCCACTGACAGCTGGTGAGTGGCCAATCTAGACGGTGGTGGTTTTTGTCATGACAGTGGTGGAATTGTCACGTATAACACTGATCTAAAGGAAGTCTGCATTGCACATTGCACTTTGCACATGAATTTTGGACTCTTTTGGGGAAATTTTATATATGTTTTTTGTATGTTGTTTTTTTGTATGCTGTTTACATGCTGATATTTTGCAAATGTAAGGTTGCATTGCACATGAATTTAGATTAATTATTTTTATTTATTTTTTGGGGAAAATTTTATATATTTTTTTTATGTTGTTCACATGCTGATATTTTGGAATTTTTTTTTTATTGAAGGTATTGGTACTTATGGTAATAGTTAGTATATTCATGCAGGATAAACACTCAATAGGGAGGTGTATTGCAAGGGGAGTAGCGCTCTCAACATCTGCAATTTCAGTATGTGACCCTGACCTGGACAAAGCCTGACGGATAGCTGAAAGGTCAATGTCGTGGGGGATTGAACTATATAGGGCCTTCACGTCAATGGCGACCAACCAAGTATCGCCACCGACGAGGAGGCCATCCAATATCTGAAGAAGATGAGTTGTGTCTCTGATATAGGATGGTAATACCTCGACCAGTATTGGAGTAACTTATCAATATGTCTACTTAGATTGTCAGTGTGGCTGCCTTTACCAGATATAATAGGTCTCCCTGGGGGCCTATGGACACTTTTATGCACCTTGGGAATTACGTAGAAAGTGGCCTCATGTGGGAATGGTGTTCTTACAAAATACCAGGTATTTCTGTCAATAATGTGTTGGTTGTATGCCTCATCTATCAGTGCATAAAATTCCTGTGTAAAGCCGTTGATCAGTGATTTTGGTATTCGCTTATACTATTGTGGGTTGTCCAAGATATTATGACACGTTGACATTGTTATTCAAAACAATGAAGACTATTTTACCACCTTTGTCAACTGGCTTTATTGTTATGGTGGGATTTTCTTTCAATGACTGTAATGCTAATTGTTCGTTGTATGTGAGATTTTTATATCCATGATGTGAATATTTAAGGATGCGTATGTCTTTAGAAACTGATTTTAGAAATGTTGCAGCATTGGGGTTTGTGCTAGGTGGGGGGGTAAAGACTAGACTTTTTTTTCAATGATATATTTTTCATTTTAGGTGGGGAGGATGTCAATTTAGTGCCTTCGGCCTCGGCCAGTAGGCTTTCAAGGTCTATGGAGTCTATGAGATTGACTGGATCGTTTTCATCCAAGAGATCAGTGAGATTTTTCAAAGCGGTGGCTTCAGCCGGAGTGTGGACTACAGAGTCCATTAAATGTGTTTTAGTATAAAGACATTTTAACAAGAGTTTGCAAATGAATAAATGTATGTCTTTAATTACCTCAAATTTGTCAATGTGATATCAACCCATTCGGACTCCGGGTCCAAATCTTTCCCTTATTTGAAAAGATTGAACCAGAGTTTAAGACTGCCTGGGAAAAAATACTTAAACAATGCTCAGCTGATCTCATGGGTTTATTAATTCAAGACTATCGCAGGAGAATTATTGAGTTGGATACTAAAATTGATGCTATCAATCTGCAACTCATTAAATTCAAAACACATGCTCTTTACGATCACTTGGAAGCACAATTAAAGGAGAGATTTGATAAATTTAATAAAGACACGTTGATCAATAAAGAAATTCTTTAGGGATAAAAAATCTTTTCAAGAAGAAAGAGCTTACAGGTGGACTGATGGACACCGAGTACTCCATTCCAAATCCAGGGTTGTTCAACGAGCCAGTACCCAAGTAAAAACACCCAAAGTCACCAATCTTCCACATACAACACAACCTGCACTAACTCAGGCTAATGGACGTAGACGCCAGAAACGCAGCCGCCCGAGAAATACCTCGAACGACGACGTCCCTGACACTGATGATTCCTTTAACTCACAGGCTTGAGAATGCTCCAATCCATCATACCAGACCAAAGTTTCTCACACTCACAGTAATGTTCCACATCTAACACTCTTAGGCCCCTTTCACACATGCGGACAGTATGTCCGTATTTCATCCATCCGTTTTCGGATGAAATACGGACATACATGCATCCCTATGGATGTTGTCCGGCTCCGCTCTCGTCCGATTCTGCGGACGGAAGAAAATCCTATTTTTCTATCCATCTGCAGAGCGGATCGGAGGAACACGGACAGACGGTCCGTGTTCCTCCGATCCCCCATAGGGGAGAGCGGAGATCTGACAGGGCGGTCCCTGCACAGTGTGCGGGTCCCGCCCTGTCATCTGCCTGCTCAGCTGGGGAAAACGGAGCGATCCCCGCTGAGCAGCAGATAAACACGGGGCGGATCAACACGGATCCGTTCCGTGTGAAAGGGGCCTAAGATCTAATTCACTCCCAGGTATGTCATATCAAAGTGATTTTTTTAGACCATATGCGGGCACAAAGCAAAAACCACCAAGAAAGCACAAATCACTCTCACAAACCCAAGAAAAAATTCCAATCACCTCACACTCGTTAAACATCATTAATCTTTCTGATTATATACTATCCACAGATGAAATTTCAGTTTTGCAAAAAGGGCTTAACCTTTTGCCCTGTAACACACATTGACAAATTTGAGGTCATTAAAGACATACATTTATTCATTCGCAAACTCTTGTTAAAATGTCTTTATGCTAAAACACATTTAATGTAGTCTACACTCTGGCTGAAGCCACCGCTTTGAAAAATCTCACTGATCTCTTGAAAGAAAACGATCCAATCATTCTCATAGACTCCATAGACCTTGAAAGCCTACTGGCCGAGGCCGAAGGCACTAAATTGACATCCTCCCCACCTAAAATGAAAAATATATCTTTGAAAAAAAAAAAGTCTAGTCTTTACCCCCCACCTAGCACAAACCCCAATGCTGCAACATTTCTAAAATCAGTTTCTAAAGACATACGCACCCTTAAATATTCACCTCGTGGATATAAAAATCTCACATACAACGAACAATTAGCATTACAGTCATTGAAAGAAAATCCCACCAAAACAATAAAACCAGCTGACAAAAGGTGGTAACATTATTATTCAAAACAATGAAGACTATGTGAACATGTGTTAAAATATCTTGGACAACCCACAATGGTATAAGCGAATAAATCACTGATCGACGGCTTTACACAGGAATTTAATGCACTGATAAATGAGGCATACAACCAACAAAAAAAATGGCGTGGGGTCCCCCCAAAAATCCATACCAGACCCTTATCCGAGCACACAACCTGGCAGGCCGCAGGAAAAGAGGGGGGGACGAGAGAGCGCCCCCCCTCCTGAACCGTACCAGGCCACATGCCCTCAACATTGGGAGGGTGCTTTGGGGTACCCCCCAAAACACCTTGTCCCCATGTTGATGGGGACAAAGGCCTCATCCCCACAACCCTTGCCCAGTGGTTGTGGGGGTCTGCAGGTGGAGGGCTTATCGGAATCTGGAAGCCCCCTTTAACAAGGGGACCCCCGGATCCCGCCCCCCCCGTGTGAAATGGTAAGGGGGTACAAAAGTACCCCTACCATTTCACAAAAAAATGTGTCAAAAATGTTAAAAATGACAAGAGACAGTTTTTGATAATTCCTTTATTTAAATGCTTCTTCTTTCTTCTATCTTCCATCGACTTTCTTCTATCTTCTTTCTTCTATCTTCCTCCATCTTCTTCTTCTGGTTTTTCCTCCGGTGTTCTCGTCCGGCATCTTCCTCTGTTATTTAAGAACCGTCAGAAGAGGAGAAGCGTCACAGAGTGGGAGCCTCCCATCATGGTGGATGCGGAGGGGCCCGAGAAGAAGAAGGGAAGAAGACGCCGTGGAGGAAGATGCCGGACGAGAACACCGGAGGAAGAACCAGAAGAAGATGGAGGAAGAAACCGAAGGAAGATAGAAGAAAAACACAAGGTGTTTTGTGGGGCTACCCCAAAGCACCCTCTCAATGTTAAGGGCATGTGGCCTGGTACGGTTCAGGAGGGGGGGCGCTCTCTCGTCCCCCCTCTTTTTCTGCGGCCTGCCAGGTTGCGTGACCGGCAATTCATTAATAGCTGTGAGTAGTTTTAAATTACTTTTTTTCCTTTGAAATGTCATTTTGCTGTCAGACTGTTCTAAACACAGGAAATATTCACCCCTTTACAGGCATACTATAGACACCCCCCCCCCCAGGTACGAAATTTAAAGGAATATTACACTTTTATTGTTTCACTTTAAGCATTATTAAAATCACTGCTCCCGCAAAGATGGATGTTTTTAAAACTTTTTTTTTTGATCCATGTCTTCTGGGGCAGGACCCAGGTCCCCAAACACTTTTTATGACAATAACTTGCATATAAGCCTTTAAAATTAGCACTTTTGATTATTCATGTTTGTGTCCCATAGACTTTAACGGTGTTCGAACAAACTTTTTGCCTGTTCACATGTTCTGGTGCGAACCGAACACCCATCGTTCGGGGGTGTTCGGCTCATCCCTACTGGGAGAGGCAGCCTCACAGACAATCTAAGTAGATATATTGATAAGTTACTCCAACTGTTGGTCGAGGTATTACCATCCTATATCAGAGACACAACCCATCTTCTTCAGATATTTAACTGCCCCCACATTGGTGGCGATACTTGGTTGGTCGCCATTGACATGGAGGCCCTATTTAGTTCAATCCCGCACGACATTGGCCTTTCAGCTATCCGTCATGCTTTGTCCAGGTCAGGGTCACATACTGACCTATCTGTGGACTTTGTTGTGGCTGCATTGGAATACATTCTGAAGCATAATTTTTTCTCATTCAGCGATTCCCACTACCTCCAGGTACAGGGCGTTGCCATGGGCAGAGGGGGTGATACCAATAAAGCATTGTTACAAAGCGAATTGAGGTGGATATTCCACCTCAACGCCACTGCACCCCCAGGCCTGAATGAGGCCTTTAACTTTAAGCCCTTCCTCGAGGGATTCCAATCAGGGGTCTGTGAATTGGATCTTTAATTCATCCTCTTCGGAGATGATTCTCTCTGGCATTTGTATTAGTATATATGTTGACCTTTGCATATCAACACAATTTTACTCACATACATGCTCTCCCTTTTGGCATTTTTTTGAATTTATATATTTTCTCTCAGGTTCTCTACAAGTCATTATTTTCATTAATTGTATTTGTATTTTTATTATTATATTTTTATATCTTTTTTGACATTATTTCATTTGTTTATTTTGGTATGTTTATGATATTTCACAATTTTTTTTCCCAATCTTGAATAACCTATTACCTACACTGACAGGACTGTAACCTTGTATTTCATTAATTGTTGCGTTTTTATTCTTTCAGACACTTTCCATTATCTATGAGGATGTACGTTTATGGCCTGAGCTGGTCACTGGCTACCACTAGGGGGCGCACTCTTTCTGTTCCTGCAGATAACTTTCCATCATTTGCCCAGATTTTGGGCTATACACTGTCTCCCCATTGCTTGGGATTTCAGCTGGGATGCCCCCACACACTACACGGTGCGTGGGAGACGTCTGATCGCCTCCTGTGTTGGTGGCGATTTGGGGTCCTTTAGCCCTTTGGAGCTCAGCCTGTGCTGTGCTCCTTCCTGTTTGTGTTCCAGCGTGGAGTCTGACATGCGCCGGTGGCGGGATGACGCAGGACGCGACTCTGCCCCCTTTGGGGGCGTGGCCGCGCCACGCGCCGTTGAGCCTGGGAACTCTGAGGCAGAGTGTTGCAGCCTTGCTGGCACAATACTCTGCTTCATCAGCTACGGCTGAGTTGGGCGCTGTTTGCAGCCCATACTCAGCTGTTTGTTAATGGCCACACTGGCTATTTAAAGATCTTGGTCAGCAGCAGCATCCACATTGTTGGTGTTCTTCTGCTGCTGAGACCTATTGATCTGTACCTACTCCTGCCAAGGCAAGTTTACACTCTGAGCATTCTTATAAGGCTTTGACATTATTAACCCTTTATATACCTTGTTACCTCAATATATTTATTACTTTATATCTGTCTTTCCCAGACAGGAAGTTTTTTTGATACACATTTTTACCTGTTGGCTGACCTTATACTGACTCGAGTGGTTGCCCTAGTCAGTGGGAGTTCCTGTAGTGATTGTGGTTCATCCATTTCTGACCTTCCATGCTTTCTGGCTTTGGCTATTACATCTAGCCACATATCCTATTCCCACACTGTAAGGCACCGACTGTGCAGGCTACATTCACTCTGCCTTTCCCCTCTGTGTTTGGCAGTGATCAGCTCAGGTATGTAGGTGTGTCTTTCCCTTGCTATATTTATTGATTAAATGACTATTCAATCTCTGTATGAAATGATCTCAATTTGACTGCATTACAGTACTAACATTTAAATATGTTTATATTGTAGAAAAGGTATGCTTTAGATGACACAGAGCCTTTGAAGAAGGACAGTTAGTCTGAAACATGTCAGGTGTCATTCTATACAGCTACTTGTATCAGCCCACTGCTATATCACAAGGCAGTATTATTATGCTTGCAATTTTGTACAAACATTATTGATTTTATATTTTCTATTGTATAAAGATTTATGTATTAATAAAGGAATTTTTAATAAATACTCTCCTGGTCTGCCCTCAAAATCCTGAGGGGTACACTGTGCCCTGAGCACTAGGCTTTCTTTGATATTACATTGGATTGGCCAGACCAGCCTACACACGCACTGCCATTCCCCATTTATTTGTTATCTGCAAAAAGATGAACATCACCTCTTCACCCCGCCCACTGACTCCATTAGACCGAAACCTGGACTTTCCTCCGGGTATAACATACCTTCGTAACATTGACAGACCCATAGAAAACTCTATCAGAGCTGGATCCTTCCTTGACAAAGGGGAGTTTGTCTCCTTTCAAACCCTCTCATCCAAATTCCCAGACATAGACATACCCTTTTTTAATTTTCTCCAAATTATACACTTCCTGCTCAACTCCACCCCGACCCCCCAAAAGGACAGAGATCAAACGCCCTTCGAAAATATTTGCACCAGTTCTGAACCCCAAAGACATGTCATATCAGATATGTATGCTTTGCTATTTGCTAAGACCTCTACTAAAGATGATCCAACCAGCCAAAAATGGGCAAAGGAACTGGACACTGACCTAACTCAAGAAGATTGCGACCAAATCCTTATACACATACACAAAGGCTCTTTGAACATTTCCGCACAGGAAAACAGATACAAAATTTTCTTTTGGTGGTACAGTACTCCCAGTAGAATACACAAATTCCACCCCAGCGTCCCCCCACTAGGTTGGAGATGCAACAGGGCTCAGGGAACACTACTACATATATGGAGGGAATGCCCCCTAATCCAACCCTATTGGAAAAAGATATACCATCTTACTTCAAATTTCACAACCTATACTCCAGACTTTAACCCAGCCCAATATTTACTCCACCACACTTCAACCCCCCAAGGGGTATACAAAAAGTCCCTCACCCTACACCTGATTCATTCAGTAAAAATATGCATACCCACCCACTGGAGGACTACTTCCCCCCAGCATATCCGAATGGCTCAGTCGAGTGGGTAAGATAACTGAGATGGAGGATTTAATACACCAGGCGAGAGACACTTCATCCAAATTCCATAAAACATGGGCATGCTGGCTTCATTTTAAAGAATCCGCAGAATACCATAACTCCATATCTGAATCTTCATAGCTTGACCCGAGGGGCAGAATCTGCCACCTAACTCATAAGCCGGACATATTTCCACAGTCACACCTGCCCCTCCCCTCCATATCCTCTCTACCCGTCATCTACTCTCCTCCCCACATAGTCAAACATTGGCCTCCCAGACGGCATTTTAGTACATTACCATTACACCAAGATCGTATGATAATATCTAGACAGAACCAAATTAACTAAACTACTATGTATAAAGCATAACACAATCAGGAGACTGGTAAAATGGCAACTCGAAATTCAGGCAGGCAAAGCCTACACCCACACACAGTTAGATCCCAACAGGGGTGTGTGGGTGATGAGGCTGAATACCCGATCCCACTGAGAAACTTTTGGTGTAAGCCAGTACAGGGCCCTCCAAGGAGATACCAAAGCACCCTTTCAGATAAAAAAAAAAAACTCTTGTAGTTTTACAGGCTCTAGCCGAGTTCTGGGGTTAGTACTTGATTGTTTGTATTTCTTCTGCATTTTATAGGTATATTGTTGATAATATTGCAGTTCAACAGTGCATTTCAAGATTGGATTGAGATGTAATGATATTTTGCTCTATGTCTGATTATATATACTGTGAAAATTATTCAATAAAAACACTAAAACAAAATAAAAATAAAGTGTGAGATGCTTGGTGTTCTTCTGCCCTTACTGTAACCAACACGTAACAATATCACCAATAGCTATTGTACTCAGTGGCACAGTTTGGGTAGGGTTGCCACCTTTTCTTCAAGTCAAACCCGAACACTTTAGTGGTACACAGCAATTTTTTTTATAGATATAATTTGCTAATAAATAACATTTCTAATCATATGAAGTTAATAACAAGAGTCCCCCTTTACATAAGAGTCCACAGAGTTCCCCTTTTACATCTCAACTCGCAGAGTTCCCTTTCGCTGTAAGGGGGGATTTGGCAGACTCTGATGTAAGGGAGAACTCTGGGGAATCTGACATAAGGGATGCTCTGGGACCCTGATTTAAGGGGGAACACTGAGAACTCTGATGTACAGAGAGGACTCTGATGTAAGGGGGAACACTGTGGCCTCTGGTGTAAAGGGGAACTCTGATGTAAGGGGTGTTGTAAGAACCCTGATTTATCTTATTGTACTCAGTCTGAAGCAGGAGAGAGAGGGGGGAGGGGGAGACTTCAGTCACAGACAGGGATAGATGGTGAGCTCACTCACCCCTTGGCAGTCAGCACCTCTCATCCAGAGATATCTTAGGCTGCTGGACTTCAAATTTCTGGCTTGCACTTTGCTTTTCTGAGGCACAGCCCTGGGGATTGGAGTGTGGGCACACACAGAAGAGTAGGGGCAAGCGGAAGAGGTGCAGCTCAAGCCCTCTCTCCTTTCCCGTCTGTGTGTGTGTGTTTGGGGGGGAATGTTAGTGCTGGCTTTGAGCAGCATGAAAGAGAGTGTAACAGGCACTCTCAGCTTAGACATTTGCAGCCAGCAACCCTGCTGGGAGGCCATAGTCCAGTCTGGATAATGTGTCTGGGTTTCAGGTAGTCTGAAACCCGGACACATGATTCCAAACCCAAACTGTCTGGGTGAATCCCAGACAGGTGGCAACCCTAAGCGTAGGGGGTGCAGAGGAGGCCGTGGCCCCGGGCGCAACATTTAGGGGGGGTGAAATTCTGCACCAGTGTGTGTCACTACTGGCTGCCTCCTCCTAAATTTACTTTCCTGTGTCCCCACGCTCTGGCTGCCATGTTCAGTCTCCAGCGCCCTGTGATTGGGCATATGGGGTCATGTGCAGTGGAGGGGCTGGCCTGTCCACGATCGTGGTAGATCCTGGAGTCCCGCCTCTGCACATGTTCAGTTTCTGGCACCCTGTGATTGGGTGAATGGGGTCATGTGCGGAGGCAGGACTCCAGGAGCAACCGCGATCATCAACAGGCCAGCCCCAGCACCGCACATGACCCCATACGCCCAATCACAGGGTGCCAGAGTCTGAGCGGAGCACAGGGGACACAAGAAATCGAGATTGTGAACCACCACTGTCTTCTCCTCCTCCTCCTCTCCGGACCGATGGAGAACAAAGAAGAGAAGGTGAGACTCCCTCATGATCATGAGAGTTGTGTTGCTAGCCCGGGGCTGGCGAGAGGGAGCAGCCAGCCATAGAGAGAGTATAAGAGCAGCTAGAGCCATGCTGTGTAGTGGTCAGTATAGGAATACTGTAGGTAGGATAGTGTAGTGGTCAATATAGTGGTCAGTGTAGTGTAGTGGTCAGTATAGTGGATAGTATAGTGGACAGTGTAGTGGACAGTATAGTATAGTGGTCAGTGTAGTGTAGTGGTCAGTGTAGTGGTCAGCGTAGTGGACAGTATAGTGGACAGTATAGTGGACAGTATAGTGGACAGTATAGTGGACAGTATAGTGGACAGTATAGTGGAGTGGACAGTATAGTAGTCAGTATAGTGTAGTGGACAGTATAGTGGTCAGTGTAGTGGGCAGTATAGTGGTTAGTGTAGTGGACAGTATAGAGGTCAGTGTAGTGGACAGAATAGTGTAGCGGACAGTATAGTGGTCAGTGTAGTGTAGTGGACAGTATAGTGGTCAGTGTAGTGGACAGTATAGTGGTCAGTGTAGTGGTCAGTATAGTATAGTGGTCAGTGTAGTGGACAGTATAGTGGTCAGTGTAGTGGTCAGTATAGTATAGTGGTCAGTGTAGTGGACAGTATAGTGGTCAGTATAGTGTAGTGGACAGTATAGTGTAGTGGTCAGTATAGTGGTCAGTATAGTGGTCAGTATAGTGGTCAGTATAGTGTAGTGGACAGTATAGTGGTCAGTGTAGTGGACAATATAGTGGTTAGTTTAGTGTAGTGGACAGTATAGTAGTCAGTGTAGTGGACAGTATAGTGTAGTGGTCAGTATAGGAATCAGGTTGGTTAGTACTATTTTAGGAAGGGAAGGGACAGGACTCGGGGAGTGTTAAAAGTCTGCAAGTTAGGGGGCGAAAATGACTTGCCTTGCCCCGGGCACTGACAACCCACTCTTTGCCACTGATTGTACTTTGGTGTTTCTATAACATGTGTTTCGGGATCAATATGCTGGGAAATGCAGTGTACTTGTAAAGACATTGAAATGTTTGCACTGTAAGGTGTTCCGCACTGTTTTATGCACTCATGTTGAGTGCATTTGATAACTGTCATTGTCATGTACCTCTTTCAATAAAAAGTTTAAAAAAAAAAAAAAAAAAAAAATGTAAAAGTGTGGCTTGCCTTTGTATTCACCCCACACTTTTTCTCTGATACCCCTAACTAAAATCTAGTTGAACCAATTGCCTTCAGAAATCACCTAATTAGTAAATAGAGTCCACCTGTCCACCTGGAATACAGCTGTTCTGTGAAGCCCTCTGAGGTTTGTTAGATAACCTTAGTGAAGGCCAAGGAACACACCAGACAGATAAAGTTGTGGAGAAGTTTTAAGAAGGGTTAGGTTATAAAAAGAAATCCCAAGCTTTAAACATCTCACGGAGCACTGTTCAATCTACCATCCAAAAATGGAAAGAGTATAGCACAACTGCAAACCTACCAAGACATGGCCATCCACCCAAACTGACAGACCGGGCAAGGAGAGCATTAATCAGAGAATCAACCAAAAGGCCCATGGTAACTCTGGAGGAGCTGCAGAGATCCACAGCTCGGGTGGGAGAATCTGTTCAAAGGACAACTATTAGTCACGCACTGCACACATCTGGCCTTCATAGAAGAGTGGCAAGAAGAAAGCCAATGTTGAAAGAAAGTCATAAGAAGTCCTGTTTGCAGTTTGCGAGAAGCCATGTGGCGGACACAGCAAACATGTGGAAGAAGGTGCTCTGATCAGATGAGACCAAAGGCCTAAAAGCAAAACGCCATGTGTGGTGGAAAACTAACACTGCACATCACCCTGAACACACCATCCCCACTGTGAAACATGGTGGTGGCAGCATCAGGTTGTGGGGA
Organism: Aquarana catesbeiana; assembly: GCF_042186555.1. NCBI lineage: Eukaryota > Metazoa > Chordata > Amphibia > Anura > Ranidae > Aquarana > Aquarana catesbeiana. The sequence goes on from NC_133325.1 coordinate 492,424,013, forward strand.
TGCTTTTCTTTAGCAGGGACAGGGAAGCTGGTCAGAGTTGATGGGAGTATGGATGGAGCCAAATACAGGGCAATCTTAGAAAAAAACCTGTTATGCCGCGTACACACGGTCGGACTTTCCGGCATACTTGGTCCGGCGGACCAGAGTGTGCCGGACAATCCGCCCGTGTGTGGGCGCCGGCGGACTTTTCCGGCGGACTTTTTCCCAAAAGCCCGCCGGACCTAGATTTGAAGAAAGTTTTAAATCTTTCCGCCGGACTCAGTTTCGGGCGGAAAGTCCGCTCGTGTGTGTGTGTGCTGGTCCGACGGAAAGCCCGCTCGTGTGTATGCTGGTCCGACGGACCAGATACGACACGAGGGCAGGGTATTGCATCTCGCGCTCGCTGCAATAGGAAAAACAAATTTTCCTATTGCGGCGAGCGCGGGGCATACCAGGCCCTTAGGTCTGGTATTGATTATAAAGGGAACCCCCTGCGCCGAAAAAACGGCGTGGGGTCCCCCCTAAAATCCATACCAGACCCCGATCCGAGCACGCAGCCTGGCCGGTCAGGAAAGGGGTGGGGACGAGCGAGCGCCCCCCCCTCCTGAACCGTACCAGGCCACATGCCCTCAACATGGGTGGTGGGTGCTTTGGGGGAGGAGGGCCGCCCTACGGGCCCCCCCCACCCCAAAGCACCTTGTCCCCATGTTGATGAGGACAAGGGCCTCTTCCCGACAACCCTGGCCGTTGGTTGTCGGGGTCTGCGGGCGGGGGCTTATCGGAATCTGGGAGCCCCCTTTAATAAGGGGGCCCCCAGATCCCGGCCCCCCACCCTATGTGAATGAGTATGGGGTACATGGTACCCCTACCCATTCACCTAGGGAAAAAGTGTAAGTAATAAAACACACTACACACGTTTTTAAAATATTTTATTAAACAGCTCCGGGGGGGGGGGATCTTCCTCCGGCTTCGGGGGTCTTCTTCCGGCTTCGGGGGTCCCTCCGCTTCATCTTCTCCCGGCGTCCGGTTGGTTCTTCTCCGCTCTCTTCTCTCCAGTTCTTCGGCCGGCTCCTCTGCTGTCTTCAGGTAGCTCTCTTGCCAGCAGAGGTCCGGACTTCTTGTCTTCTTCTCTTCTCCAGATGTTGACACGACGCTCTCTCCGGCTGGACTGCTCTCCGAGGGCTGCGTTGTGACTTATATAGGCGGAGACCCCGCCCCCTTTTGATGTCACAGTCCCTGGGCATGCTGGGACTGTGACGTTTTAGGGGGCGTGGTCACTGGGTGATGATGACCACGCCCCCTAAAACGTCACAGTCCCAGCATGCCCAGGGACTGTGACATCAAAAGGGGGCGGGGTCTCCGCCTATATAAGTCACAACGCAGCCCTCGGAGAGCAGTCCAGCCGGAGAGAGCGTCGTGTCAACATCTGGAGAAGAGAAGAAGACGACAAGAAGTCCGGACCTCTGCTGGCAAGAGAGCTACCTGAAGACAGCAGAGGAGCCGGCCGAAGAACTGGAGAGAAGAGAGCGGAGAAGAACCAACCGGACGCCGGGAGAAGATGAAGCGGAGGGACCCCCGAAGCCGGAAGAAGACCTCCGAAGCCGGAGGAAGATCCCCCCCAGGAGCTGTTTAATAAAATATTTTAAAAACCTGTGTAGTGTGTTTTATTACTTACACTTTTTCCCTAGGTGAATGGCTAGGGGTACCATGTACCCCATACTCATTCACATAGGGTGGGGGGCCGGGATCTGGGGGCCCCCTTATTAAAGGGGGCTCCCAGATTCCGATAAGCCCCCGCCCGCAGACCCCGACAACCAACGGCCAGGGTTGTCGGGAAGAGGCCCTTGTCCTCATCAACATGGGGACAAGGTGCTTTGGGGTGGGGGGGCCCGCAGGGCGGCCCCCCTCCCCCAAAGCACCCACCCCCCATGTTGAGGGCATGTGGCCTGGTACGGTTCAGGAGGAGGGGGCGCTCGCTCGTCCCCACCCCCTTTCCTGACCGGCCAGGCTGCGTGCTCGGATCGGGGTCTGGTATGGATTTTAGGGGGGACCCCATGCCGTTTTTTCGGCGTAGGGGGTTCCCTTTATAATCCATACCAGACCTAAGGGCCTGGTATGCCCCGCGACGGGGCTCGCAAGGTGTCAATCTCGCCGATAAAAGCGGCAAGATTGACATCCTTTTCTAGTCCCGTCGCACCTGAGTCACGTTCAAAATGAACGGACTTGTCCGTGTGTGGGCAAGTCCGTTCATTCTGAAAGTCCGCCGGAACTCCGGCGAAAGTCCGTCGGAAAGACGGGCGGACTTAGCCCGCCGGAAAATCCGGGCGTGTGTGGGCAAGTCCGTCCGTTTTAAAGTCCGGCGCACCTGGCGGACAAAGTCCGTCGGAAAGTGTGCCGGATAAAGTAGGATAGAAAGTCCGACCGTGTGTACGCGGCATTAGAGTCTGCAAAAGACTTGTGGCAGAGGTTAACCTTCCAGCAGGACAACAACCCTAAACATACAGCCAGAGCTACAATGGAATGGCTTAGATCAAGGCATATTCTTATGTTAGAATGGCCCAGTCAAAGTCAAGAACTAAATCCAGTTGAGAATATGTACCAAGACTTGAAAATTGCTGTTTACTGATGTTCTCCATCTAATTTGGCAAAGCTTGAGTTTTTTCCAAAGAATAACTCTCTAGATGTGCACAGCTGGTAGAGACATCCCCAAAAAGACTTGCAGCTATATTTGAAGTGAAAGGTGGTTCTACAAAGTATTGACTCAGGGGGATGAATACAAATGCACGCCGCACTTTTCACATATTTGTAGGGATGGGTCGAACACCCCGTGGTTCGGTTCGTGGCAGAACATGCAAACGGACCGAAAGTTTGCACGAACATTTGAACACCATTAAAGTCTATGGGACCTGAACGTGAAAAATCAAAAGTGCAAATTTTAAAGGCTAATATGGATGCTATTGTCCTAAAAAGTGTTTGGGGACCCAAGTCCTGCCCCAAGCGACATGTATCAATGCAAAAAAAAGTTTCAAAAATGGACGTTTTTTCTGGAGCAGTGATTTTACCAATGCTTAAAGTGAAAAAATAAAAGTGAAATATTCCTTTAAATATCATACCTGGGGGTGACTATAGTATGCCTGTAAAGTGGCGCATGTTTCCCATGTTTAGAACAGTCCCTGCACAAAATGACATTTTTAAAGGAATAAAAGACATTTTAAATAGCTTGCGGCTGTAATGTAATGTTGGGTCCCGATAATATGGATAAAAATGATTGAGAAAAATGGCATGGGTGCCTCCCCCAGCCCATTACCAGGCCTTTTGGGTCTTGTATGGATATTAAGGGGAACCCCGCACCAAAATTAAAAAAAGAAAAGGTGTGGGGCACCCAGGCCCTATATACTCTAAAGCGCAGTATACAGGTGGTCCAAACAAGACAGGGACTGTAGGTTTGTTCTTAAGTTGAATCTGTTTGTAATTTGAAACAGGTACATTTTCTAAGTGTAGCTCCAGCCAAAAAAATCTAATTTTAAGCTTTTTGGAAAACATAGGGAAGGGTTATCACCCCTGTAACATTTGTTTTGCTGTCTGTGCCTCTGTTCAGAAGATTTCACCTCACTTTCTGTCCCAATGACAATTGAATTTTGAAAATTTTGGGTTATTAGGGAAAAAAGGATTGGTGATAAAGCATCAGTGGAGACACCTTTACAGGAGGGAATTTCCCTCCCTAGGGGTAGATTTCCTCACTTCCTGTTGTCTCCCTTCATTTGTAAGTAGGAGGCATTTGTAAGTCGGATGTTTGAAAGTAGGGGACCGCCTGTATATACTATACGGCCTGCCCTATATACTCTGCAGAAAATTGGTACTTAGGTGTTGGTGGTACCAGAACATTGTAAGCCCTATTATATCAAGAATTGTAATTACATGCCCCTGTTGAACAGGGGAAGAAAATTTGGGCCTTTGGTGGTGGTGATGCCACAACACTGTAACCCCTCACAGATTCTGTTGTTGAGCACAGGAACGAGCCCTGCTGTGAAATATTAGAGCAAATATGGTCATTACATGCCCCTGTTAAACAGGGGCAGAAAAATTGGGCTTTAGGCACTGGTGGTGGTGCCACAACACTGCAACCCCTCACAGATACTCTAGTTGAGCGCAAGAACGAGCACTGCTGCAAAATATTACAGCAAAAATTGTAATAACACTTCAGGGGCAGAAAAATTGGGCCTTAGGCACTGGTGGTGGTGCCACAACACTGCAACCCTTCCCAGATATTCTAGTTGAGCGCAAGAATGAGCCCTGCTGTGAAATATTACACCAAAAATTGTAATTACATGCCCTTGTTAAACAGGGGCAGACAAATTGGGCCATAGGCACTGATGGTGGTGCCACAACACTGCAACCCCTCACAGATGCTCTAGTTGAGTGCAAGAATGAGCCCTGCTGCAAAATATTACAGCAAAAATTGTAATTACATGCCCCTGTTAAAGAGGGGCAGAAAAATTTGGCCTTAGGCACTGGTGCTGGTGCCCTGAAACAAAAATGTTCTTAGAAGCTATCGACATGAACATTGAGAAGGAATAGGATAGTCACTCAGCATAATAGAATAGTCACTCAACATAGGCAGTCTTCAAGGGATCTCACATTCATAGAAAAATTAATCGGTTACATCAACATCAGATTCTTGGTAGCTGGTGATCCAAGACTGATTAATTTTTATGAAGGTGAGCCGATCAACTGAGTCTGTGGACAGGCGCACTCTGATCAATTACAAAGCCTCCAGCAGCACTGAATGTGTGTTCAGAAAGAACGCTGGATGCAGGACAGGCCAGTAGCTCAATTGCATATTGTGCAAGCTCTGGCCAGTGATCCATCCTCAAGAACCAGTAACACAGTGGATTTTCATTTGGACAGGTCTCCAAATCTGATCTTGCCCCCAGGTATTCCTGCACCATGTAAATCAGACACTAGCGATGGTTGCTGGAACAGATCAGACCTTGGGGCTGCGGACTAAAGAATTGTCTGAACGCATCGGCCAGACGGCCACCTTCTCCACCGCTCCTTCTGTGACTGAACGAAGCCTCAGCAACACGTTGTCCAGGAGGACCAGGAAATTGTAACCTCCCATGCTCTGGAAACACGTTGCACAAACCTTTCTGCAAGGCCTCCTGAAGAGGTTTCATCCTCTGCTCCCTCTGCGAAGGCTGTATAAATTCCGCAACCTTACCCTTGTAACGTGGATCAAGAAGGGTTGCCAGCCAGTAATGATCCCTCTCCTTGATACCACAAATCCAAGGGTCCTTTCACAGGCTTTGCAGGATCAGGGAGGCCATGCAGCGAAGGTTTGCTGAGGCATTCAATCCGGAGTCCTCTGGGTCACTAAGGATAACATGCTTCACAGCCATCTCCTCCCAGCCACGTACAAGGCCATGGGTTTCTGGGGACTGAAAATGATCGATTGAAGACTGCTGCTGATGCTGACTGCTAGGCTCCACCTCCATGCTGACACAATCCTCATCCTCCTCCTCCTCCTCTTTGTGTGTGATCGGCGGGCCCGCAGGAATACTGTCTGGATAAAGGGGGCCTTGAGAGGTAAGGAAGTCCTCTTCTTCCTCCCTCTGTTCTGCCTCAAGTGCTCTGTTCATTATTCCACGAAGCGTGTGCTCCAACAGGAAGACAAGAGGGACAGTATCACTGATGCATGCACTGTCACTGCTCACCATCCTCATGGCCTCCTCAAAATGGTGACAGAACAGTGCATGTATCCTTGATCAGTAGCCATTGGTGTGGCGAAAAAAAGCCAAGCTCCCCTGACCCTGTCCTGGTGCCATACTCACACAGGTACTCATTGATGGCTCTCTGCTGCATGTGCAGCCACTGCAGCATTGCCAACGTTGAGTTCCACCTGGTGGGCATGTCACAAATGAGGCGGTTCTTGGGCAGGTTGCATTCCTTTTGAAGGTCAGCCAGCCGAGCATTGGCATTATATGACCGGTGGAAATGCCCACAGACTTTCCTGGCTTGCCTCAGAAGATCCTGTAAGCCCAGGTATCTGCAAAAGAACCGCTGCACCACCAAATTAAGGACGTGAGCCAAACAGGGAACATGGGTCAAGAGTCCCTGTCGGAGGGTGGAGAGCAGATTGGTGCCATTGTTGCAAACCACCATTCCTGGCTGAAGCTGGCATGGAATCAACCACCTCTGAGTCTGCCTCTTCAGAGCTGACAGAATCTCTTCCCCAGTGTGGCTCCTGTCCCCAAAGTAGACCAACTCAAGCACTGCATGGCATCTTTTTACTTGAGTGCTTGCGAAGCCCCTTGAACGCCTACGGAGCACCGCTGGTTCTGAGAAGAAATCTGCAGAAGAAGAGGCCATAAAGGGAGAAGAAGAAGAGGGGGTGGAGGAGAGAGGTGTGGCAGACTCACCACTACTAGAAAATTGGAGGCATGGTGGCGGAACAAGCTCCAATACTGCACCCTGTCCTGCATCCTTCCCAGCGGCCAGCAGAGTTACCCAGTGCTCCGTGAAGAAAGGTAACGTCTCTGTCCATGCCTGCTGGACCATGAGTCAGCGGTAATATCCACCTTACCGCTGACTGCCCTGTCCAACGAGGTCAAGACATTGCCTTCCACTTGCCAGTAGAGAGCCGGAATGGCCTTCCATGAAAAGAAATGGTGTTTGGGAACCTGCCACTGAGGTACCGCACATTCCACAAATTCAAGAAAGGGGGAAGAGTCTACTAACTGAAAAGGCAGCAGATGGAGTGCTAGCATTTTAGCCAAGCTAGCATTCAGCTGCTGAGCATGTGGATGGCTGGGACCAAATTTCTTTCAATGGTTTAGCAACTGGGGTAGGGAAATTTGCTGCTACAATCGGATGTTGGTGTATCGATAGCAGATTGCCCGCAAGTACTTGGCACACCTAATTCTACACCTTCATTCCTCTCAGTGCAGGTTTCTGAGAGGACTGAAGGTATAGTGGGGTTGGAGATCCCAGCTGATGAGGAGCAAGAAGAGGTCTGCCTTGTTCTTTGGTATAGGTGTTTTAAGTACTGTTGCCAACGGACTGCATAGGAGGTCGACATATGTCTGGTCAAGCATGTGGTGCCCAAGCGGCTGCTGTTTTGGCCATGCTTGATACGCTTCAGACATATGCTGCAAACAGCAATGGTGCAATCTGCTGCACACGTATCAAAAAAGACCCACACCAAAGACATTTTCAAAATACGTGGGGAGTCAGCAGTGCCCTGCACATGTGGAGCTCTGCAGTGTAATGCAGTCGGGTGGCTGCCCTTAAGCTAGCCCCTGGAGGGCATCCTGCCTCGTTGGAGATGTGCCTCCTCCTCCGCCTCTCAGGCACCCATGTAGAGTCCATGACCTCATCATCCCCTCCCTCTTCATCACTGGAGCAAACCTGGCAGTATGCTGCAGCTGGAGGAACATGACTGCCAATTTCTTGTCTTTCTTGGACACCCCCTCCCTCTGGGTTCAAGTTACTGCCTTCCTCAACCTGGGTACCATCATCGGAGCCTTCAAAATGCTGCGCATCCTCCTGCAGTATATGCCTGACACTGTGGCCGAACAGTTCAGGGGACTCCTCCATGCATGATGGTGGGGCTAGGGAAGGAGTGACTGATGACATTGAGCCGATGGAATAGGCCCCTTTGGCAGCTGCATTGGCAGGCAAACTACTCTGAGCCTGGGTGACAGAGGATGAGGAGGATGAGGACAGCTTAGTTATCCACTCTACCAACCCTTCTGCATGTTGTGGATCAACACAGTCAGCCGCCGAAAAAAAAAGGACAAGCATACCCCACTTGCTGAGGATGCACCGTGTCCATAACCAGCACTGTTGGCTGTAGACACAGAGCCTGCTTGCCCTCTTTTAGAGGCCTGTGAGCGTCTGCCTCTCCTTGGTGGACTTCCAGACATGCTGTAAAATTTTATTAGCAAAACACCACCTGAAGTTTACTAGAAAAAGTACACCAGGAATGGCCTGCAGTCAGATATAGGCTTGGCTAGACTGGAATGCAGTGATTTTATATATAGATATAGATATAGGAAACTGTATATATAATAAATGCACTGCAGATCACTGAATCACCTGCTTGCCTGAAGTATATTGGAAACAGTACACCTGGAATGGACTGCAGTCAGATCTAGCTAAACTGAATACACACACATATATATACATATATACACACACACACACACACACATACACGAGACTGACTGTAAATATATAATAAATACACTGCAGCTAAGTGAATCACCTGCCTGAAGTATATTAGAAACAGTACACCAGGAACGGACTGCAGTCAGATATAGCTAAACTGGATACAGTGGATAGATATATATATACACACACGAGACTGAGATTATATATATATATATATATATATATATATATATATATATATATATACATATATACATATACACATATACATATACATATATACACACATACACACACACACTGCAGCTAACTGAATCGCCTGCCTGCTCAATCTAAATAAAATGACACTCTCTCGGTTAATGCCAGCAACATACTACACAGGGCCGACGTGTAGGCGGCCTTATATAGTGTGGGGCGTAGACTTAACCCCCTGAGCCATAATTGGCCAAAGGCACCCTGCCTTTGGCCAATTATGGCTCTTTGCTGATGGCGCTGTGATTGGCCAAAGCACGCGGGTCATACTGAATGCTTGGCTAATCATCAGACAGCAATGCACTGCGATGTCGCAGTTTATTATGGGGCGTGACACACCGCTCAAATTTGGCATGAACACCCCATAATGTTGGTATTTCGACGAACGCTCGAACAGCAAAATGTTCGAGTCAAACTCATGTTCGACCCGAACATAAAGCTCATCCCTACTTATTTGTAAAACATTTTGAAAAACCTTTATCATTTTCCTTCCACTTCCCAATTATGTGCCACTTTGTGTTGGTCTTTCATAAAATCCCAATAAAATACATTTACGTTTTTGGTTGTAACATGACAAAATGTGGAACATTTCAAGGGGTATGAAAACTTTTTCACGACACTGTAAATTTTTACAAATAGTTCCAGTGATATTCATAAAATGTAAGGATAGACTATTCTGCAATATCATATTGCCACTGCAGTATACATATTCCATCAAAGAAAGATTTTTTTGTAATAGTCTCTAAAGAAAGATGTGAAGCATACAACACATATATCACAGGATCAGTTTTGTTAGGAACCTGTAGGCTCAAATGCCAAGTTAATTTTCAACTCACCTTCTGGAACATGACAATCTACAGTTAAAAATGTTCTTGCCACAGTCCAGGCCCTTTTGTAGAAATTCTTTCAAAACATTGTCATGCAGCACAAAAGCCTCATCAGTAGCAAGCACAAAGCTCAAGCCTTCCTTTGTCTTTATGTTCGAAGGGGAGTCATTTTTTTTCTGGGTTAGCTATTCATTGTATTCTGTTTGCTCCTTGACACCTCCCTGAGATACATGTCCATTTTTGATATGTCAACGATGATAAATTTATACTCAGGATTCACAATAGCCAAAGCACAATCCTTTGTATATGTAGAAGTGTGAGCCTGAATATACAGGGAAGGAAATTTAACTGCTTACTGGTCATTGTTCACTCTTTCAATTTTGAATGAAACCACAGGAAGACAGAAGAGATATAAAAAGAAAACTTTATTTAAACCTTCAACACAACTTATATATAAAACCCACAAACAATTCTATTCAAATCCATAAAAATGAGAGAAAACAGAAAGGAATTATACTGCAAATGGAACATGTTTACAAGAAGCAACACAAAGAAAACAAAATGAATATATATATATATATATATATATATATATATATAATGCATTCAGGTATATGAAGAAGAAATTATTATGTCATAAACAAGGGTCTGAAAACACATAAGCCCTTATTTTAAAATTTTCATAGGCCATTTAAGGAACACCAATTCCCCATGTCCTCCTACAAAGAAAATTTATATGAACCACATTTCTCTGCTCAGGATTAGCACTATACTTATGTTAATGTTTTAAGAAACTTCTAGTGTATAGATATACTGTAAGAGTGCTATCTAAAAACATTTTGACAATATGTACAGTGGGGACGGAAAGTATTCAGACCTTAAAATTTTCACTCTTTGTTATATTGCAGCCATTTGCTAAAATCATTTATGTTCATTTTTTTCCTCATTAATGTACACACAGCACCCCATATTGACAGAAAAACACAGAATTTTTGACATTTTTTGCAGATTTATTTAAAAAAGAAATACTGAAATATCACATGGTCCTAAGTATTCAGACCCTTTGCTGTGACACTCATATATTTAACTCAGGTGCTGTCCATTTCTTCTGATCATTCTTGAGATGGTTCTACACCTTCATTTGAGTCCAGCTGTGTTTGATTATACTGATTGGACTTCTTTAGGAAAGGCACACACCTGTCTATATAAGACCTTACAGCTCACAGTGCATGTCAGAGCAAATGAGAATCATGAGGTCAAAGGAACTGCCTGAAGAGCTCAGAGACAGAATTGTGGCAAGGCACAGATCTGGCCAAGGTTATAAAAAAATTTCTGCTGCACTTAAGGTTCCTAAGAGCACAGTGGCCTCCATAATCCTTAAATGGAAGACGTTTGGGATGACCAGAACCCTTCCTAGAGCTGGCCGTCCGGCCAAACTGAGCTTTCGGGGGAGAAGAGCCTTGGTGAGAGAGGTAAAGAAGAACCCAAAGATCACTGTGGCTGAGGTCCAGAGATGCAGTTGGGAGAAGGTTATAGAAAGTCAACCATCACTGCAGCCCTCCACCAGTCGGGGCTTTATGGCAGAGTGGCCCGACAGAAGCCTCTCCTCAGTGCAAGACACATGAAAGCCCGCATGGAGTTTGCTAAAAAACACCTGAAGGACTCCAAGATGGTGAGAAATAAGATTCTATAGTCTGATAAGACCAAGATAGAACTTTTTGGCCTTAATTCTAAGCAGTATGTGTGGGGAAAACCAGGCACTGCTCATCACCTGTCCAATACAGTCCCAACAGTGAAGCATGGTGGTGGCAGCATCATGCTGTGGGGGTGTTATTCAGTTGCAGGGACAGGACGACTGACTGCAATTGAGGGAAAGATGAATGCGGCCAAAGTACAGGTATATCCTGGATGAAAACCTTCTCCAGAGTGCTCAGGACCTCAGACTGGGCCGAAGGTTTACCTTCCAAGAAGACAATGACCCTAAGCACACAGCTAAAATAATGGAGTGGCTTCACAACAACTCTGACTGTTCTTGAATGGCCCAGCCAGAGTCCTGACTTAAACCCAATTGAGCATCTCTGGAGAGACCTAAAAATGGCTGTCCACCAACGTTTACCATCCAACCTGACAGAACTGGAGAGGATCTGCAAGGAGGAATGGCAGAGAATCCCCAAATCCAGGTGTGAAAAACTTGTTGCATCTTTCCCAAAAAGACTCATGGTTGTATTAAATCAAAAGGGTGCTTCTACTAAATACTGAGCAAAGGGTCTTAATACTTAGGACCATGTGATATTTCAGTTTTTCTTTTTTAATAAATCTGCAAAAATTTCAACAATTCTGTGTTTTCCTGTCAATATGGGGTACTGTGTATACATTAATGAGGAAAAAAATTAACTTAAATGATTTTAGCAAATGGCTGCAATATAACAAAGAATATATATATATATATATATATATATATATATATATATATATATATATATATATATATATATATATATATATTTTATAGTCAGGTCCATAAATATTGGTACATCGACACAATTCTAATCTTTTTGGTTCTATACACCACCACAATGGATTTGAAATGAAACGAGCAAGATGTGCTTTAACTGCAGACTATCAGCTTTAGTTTGAGGGTATTTAGGAATGGACAAATGGATCAGGTCAGTCCACAGTGTTTCTGTACAAATAATTGTACAACTTTTGTCTACTCTGCTTTTTTAGTAAAGCTTGACACATATACTTATGCTAGAGTATATATGCTCACATACAAAATTATTATTACATTAAATAACTTGTTGTTCATCTTACTAAATTTGGCAAATCATTGAGACATATACATCTATGTTTACAGCTGTTATCTATCAAGCTACATACTGAGACAATAGGACCATTCACCTTCACTTATGCCATGTCTGCCGCCTGGCATCCCCCCTGGGGGTACCCGTGTCCGTCTTCTCCTCCTTAGCTCCCGTGCCATACTCTGGCTGCTACCGTCCATTTGGGGGTTCAGCGATGGAAACTCTGGTTTCGTTCATTGGTAAGTATTGGGCCGTTTTGCTCTGGCCCATTCTGCCATTGTTCTTACATTTACCACTGTGACACATCTTTTTGTCTATTTAGATACATCTCATCTGCATCCACCCCTGATGAGCGAGCAATGATCTCGCGAAACACGCGTCAGGTTTTCTGATGCGTGCATTTGTATATACTGCATTGTATAACGTTTGTATCAACTTTATTTATTCTCTTCATTATGTGCAAATCCATTGGCTGAGCTAATATAATATATTATCCATGTATGTACAATAATTTTATTAAACATTTATACTGCTATTACTCTTGTTACTCAGTGGCTAACTTTGACCACCTCATTTAAAGTCCCAGGGCGATTCTCTCTTTTTTTGCATATGTATATAGGGATGGAGGTGTATCACGGATGACTGCAGACCTTTTATTTTTTGCTTCACAGTGCAGATGGACAATGACCTGAAGCATACTGCGAAAGCAACCAAAGAGTTTTTTTAAGGGAAAGAAGGGGAATGTTATGCAATGGCCAAGTCAATCACCTGACCTGAATCCGACTGAGCATGCATTTCACTTGCTGAAGACAAAACTGAAGGGAAAATGCCCCAAGAACAAGCAGGAACTGAAGACAGTTGCAGTAGAGGCCTGGCAGAGCATCACCAGGGATGAAACCCAGCGTCTGGTGATGTATATGCGTTTCAGACTTCAGGCTGTAATTGACCGCAAAGGATTTGCAACCAAGTATTAAAAAGTGAAAGTTTGATGGATGATTGTTAATCTGTCCCATTACTTTTGGTCCCTTAAAAAGTGGGAGGCACACATACAAACTGTTGTAATTCCTACACCTTTCACCTGATTTGGATGTAATTACCCTCAAATTAAAGCTGAAAGTCTGCAGTTAAAGCTCATCTTGTTCGTTTCATTTCAAATCCATTGTGGTGGTGAATAGAGCCAAAAAGATTAGAATTGTGTTGATGTCACAATATTTATGGACCTGATTATATATATATATATATATATATATATATATATATATATATATATATATATATATATATTTGTGCAACCTTATGCTTCAGGTCATATTAATTATATATTGGTACAACTGTACCAACTAGTACATATTCTTAGTCACTAGGGATGAGCCGAACACCCCCCAGTTCGGTTCGCACCAGAACCTGCAAACGGACCGAAAGTTTGCGCGAACTTTAGAACCCATTAAAGTCTATGAGACTTGAACGTTCTAAATCAAAAGTGTTAATTTTAAAGGCTAATATGCAAGTTATTGTCCTAAAAAGGGTTTGGGGACCCGGGTCCTGCCCCAGGGGACATGTATCAATGCAAAAAAACGTCAGTTTTTTCGGGAGCAGTGATTTTAATGATGCTTAAAGTGAAAAAAAGTGAAATATTCCTTTAAATATTGTACCTGGGGGGGTGTCTATAGTATGCCTGTAAAGTGGTGCGTGTTTCCCGTGCTTAGAACAGTTCCTGCACAAAATGACATTTTTAAAGGAATAAAAGTCATTTAAAACTACTTGCGGCTTGAATATAATGTTGGGTCTCGGCAATATGGATGAAAATCAGTGAGACAAAACGCCATGGGTACCCCCCACCGCCCAGTCCATTACCAGGCCCTTTGGGTCTTGTATGGATATTAAGGGGAACCCCGCACCCAAATTAAAAAAAAGGAAAGGCGTGGGGCCCCCAGGCCCTATATACTCTTAACAGCAGTATACAGGCGGGGCAAACAAGACAGGGATTGTAGGTTTGTTGTTAAGTAGAATCTGTTTGTAATTTTGATCTGGTACATTTTTAAAGTGTAGCTCCAGCCAAAAAATCTATTTTTAAGCTTTTTGGAAAACATAGGGAAGGGTTATCACCACTGTAACATTTGTTTTGCTGTCTGTGCATCTCTTCAGAAGATTTCACCTCACTTTCTGTCCCAATGACAAATGATTTTTGAAAATTTGGGGTTTTTAGTGAAACAAGGATCGGTGATAAAGCATCAGTAAAGAGGAGACACGTTTTTCCCATATTAACTCTTACAGGAGAGAATTTCCCTTCTTAGGGGTAGATTTCTTCTCACCTCCTGTTGTCTCCTTCCGTTTGCCTGTAGGAGTTATTTGCAAGTTGGATGTTTGAAAGTAGGGGCCTGGCCTATATACTCTGCAGAAATTGGGGCCTTAGGTGTTGGTATTGCCACAACACTGTAGCCCTCACAGTTACTCTTGGTGGGCGCAAGGACGGGCCCTGCTGTGAAATATTAGATTAAGAATAGTAATTACATTCCATTGTTGAACAATGGTAGAAAAATTGGGCCTTTGATGGTGGTGGTGCTGGTGCCACAACACTGTAAGTCCTCACAGTTACTCTTGGTGGGCGCTGGAACGGGCCCTGCTGTGAAATAATAGATCAAGAATTGTAATTACATGTCCCTGTTGAACAGGGGCAGAAAAATTGGGCCTTAGGCACTGGTGCCACAACACTGCAACCCCTCACATATGCTATAGTTGGAGCACAGGAATGAGCCCTGCTGCAAGGTATTGCATCAAAAATTTTAATTATACGCCCTGTTACACAGGGGCTGAAAATTGGGCCTTGGGCACTGGTGCTGGTGCCACAACACTGCAACCCCTCACATATGCTATAGTTGGAGCGCAGGAATGAGCCCTGCTGCAAAGTATTGCATCAAAAATTGTAATTACACGGCCCTGTTAAACAGGGGCAGAAAAATTGGGCCTTGGCCACTGGTGGCGGTGCCCAGAACCAAAAATGTTCTTACAAGCTATCAGCATGAAAATTGAGGAGGAAGAGGATTGTGACTCAGCATAACAGGATAGTCACTGCATCAGCATAGGTAGTCTTGAAGGGATCTCACATTAAAAAATAAATCAATTGATTACATCAGCATCAGGTGCTTGGTAGCTGGCGAACCAAGACCGATTCATTTTTATGAAGGTCAGCTGATCGACCGATTCGGTGGATTACAAAGCCTCCAGCAGCAGTGAATTGCGTTCCGAAAGAACGCTGGATGCAGGACAGGCCAGTAGCTCAATTGCTTACTGTGCAAGCTCTGGCCGGTGATCCATCCTCAAGACCCAGTAACCCAGAG
Source organism: Aquarana catesbeiana (assembly GCF_042186555.1). Classification (NCBI taxonomy): domain Eukaryota; kingdom Metazoa; phylum Chordata; class Amphibia; order Anura; family Ranidae; genus Aquarana; species Aquarana catesbeiana. The sequence continues at coordinate 492,439,385 of NC_133325.1, forward strand.
GATATTCGGTGGGAAGGTGTCCAAGTCTGATCTTGCCCCTAGGTAATCCTACACCATATGAATCAGACGCTGGCGATGGTTGCTGGAACCAATCAGACCTTGGGGCTGCGGACTTAAAAAATTGTCTAACAAAGTTCTCCCATATAGAAGAGTGTATTGCTCACATGGTTCAGAGAAGCAGGATCTCCCAATCTATGGATAGTGTAGGACCCGCTAATCAAAGGGTACTTTGTCGCAGTAAGTGGGCTTTGCACCATATAGCAATATGGTGTGACCAAATCCCCATTGTTTTTTAAATTGTCTAGGTATTTTAAACTAGCCCTGCTGGAGGTAAATGTCTTTTTTGCATGTGTGCGCTGTAATATTTTGCTCTAAAAAATTGTTTGAATGCATCGGTCAGATGGCCACCTTCTCCACCGCTCCTTCTGTGACTGACCGAAGCCTCAGCAACATGTTGTCCAAGAGGACCAGGAAATTGTAATCTCCCAGGCTCTAGAAACGCATTGCACAAACCTTTCTGCAAGGCCTCCCGAAGAGGTTTCATCCTCTGCTCCCTCTGCGATGGCAAGATAATGTCTGCAACCTTACCCTTGTAAAGGAGGGTTGCCAGCCAGTAATCATCCCTCCCCGTGATACCACAAATAGGAGGATCCTTCTGCAGGCTTTGCAGGATCAGGGAGGCCATGCAGTGTAGGTTTGCTGAGGCATTTGGTCCAGAGTCCTCTGGGTCACTAAGGACGACACGCCACGTACAAGTCCATGGGTTTCTTCGGACTGTAAATGATCCCTTGAAGACTGCTGCTGATGCTGAGTGCCAGGCTCCACCTCCATGCTGACACAATCCTACTCCTCCACCCCGTGTGATCGACGGGCACGCAGGAACACTGTCTGGATAAAAGGGGGCCTTGAGAGGTAAGGAAGTCCTCCTCTTCCTCCCTCTGTTCTGCCTCAAGTGCCCTGTCCATTATAATACGCAGCATGTGCTCCAATAGGTAGACAAGAGGGACAGTGTCACTGATGCATGCACTGTCACTGCTCACCATCCTCGTGGCCTCCTCAAATGGTGACAGGACAGTGCATGCATCCCTGATCATAGCCCACTGGCATGGGAAAAAAAACAAGCTCTCCTGACCCTGTCCTGGTGCCATAGTTACATAGGTACTCATTGATGGCTCTCTGCTGTGTGTGCAGCTGTTTCAGCATGGCCAATGTTGAGTTCCACCTGGTGGTAAATGTCACAGATTAGGCGGTTCTTGGGAAGGTTTAATTCCTTTTGGAGGTCAGCCAGCCAAGCACTGGCATTATATGACCTGCGAAAATGCACACAGACTTTCCTGGCCTGCCTCAGGACATCCTGTAAGCCCGGGTACCTGCCCAAGAACCGCTGCACCACCAAGTTAAGGGCATGAGCCAGACAGGGCACATGGGTCAGTTGTCCCTGTCAGAGGGCGGAGAGGAGGTTGGTGCTGTTGTCGCAAACCACCATACCTGGCTTAAGCTGGCGTGGCGTCAACCACCTCTGAACCTGCACCTGCAGAGCTGACAGAATCTCTGCCCCAGTGTGGCTCCTGTCCCCCAAGCACACCAGCTCAAGCACCGCATGGCATCTTTTTGCCTGCATGCTTGCATAGCCCCTTGAATGCCTATGGAGCACCGCTGATTCCGAGGACAAATCAGCACAGGAAGAGGCCATGGAGGAAGAAGAAGAGGGGGGGTGGAGGAGAGAGGTGTGGCAGAATCACCACTAGTAGAATTTTGGAGGTGTGGTGGCGGAACAACCTCCAACACTATTGCACCCTGTCCTGCATCCTTCCCAGCTGCCAGAAGAGTCACCCAGTGTGTGGTGAAAGATAGGCAACATCCCTGTCCATGCCTGCTGGACCATGAGTCAGCGGTAATATGCACCTTACCACTGACCGCCCTGTCCAGCGAGGCCAAGACATTGCCTTCCACATGCTGGTAGAGAGCCGGAATCACCTTCCATGAGAAAAAGTGGCATTTGGAAACCTGCTACTGAGGAACCGCACATTCTACAAACTCACAGAAGGGGGCAGAGTCTACCAACTGAAAAGGCAGCAGTTGAAGTGCTAGCAATTTAGCCAAGCTAGCATTCAACCACTGGGCATGTGGATGGCTGGGAGTGAACTTCTTTTGGCGGTGCAGCAGCTAGGGCAGGGAAATTTGCCTGTTACAATCTGACATTGGTGTACTGATAGCAGATTGCCCGCAAGTACTTGGCTGTGACACACCTAATTCTACACCTTCATTCCTCTCAGTGCAGGTCTCAGAGAGGACTGAAGGTATAGTGGGGTTGGAGATCCCAGCTGATGATGAGCAAGAGAGGTCCACTTTGTTCTTTGGTGTGGGTCTTTTAGATACACTTGCCAACGAACTGCATGGCAGGTCGACATATGTCTGGTCAAGCATGTGGTGCCCAAGCGGGTGATGTTTTGGTCACGCGAGATACGCTTGAGAGTTGCAAGTTGCAAATAGCAGTGGTGGGATCTAATGCACTCATCTCAAAAAAGGCCCAAACCAAAGAATTTTTGGAATAACACGCAGAGACAGCAGCGCCCTGCACATGCGGAGCTCTGCGGTGTGATGAAGTCGGTGTGCTGCCCTTAAGCTGGCCACTGGAGGGCATCCTGCCTCATTGGAGATGTGCCTCCTCCTCCCCTCTCCTATCAGGCACCCACGTGGAGTCAATTACCTCATCATCCCCTCCCTCCTCATCACTGGAGCAAAGCTGGCAGTATGCTGCAGCTGTGGGAACATGACTGCCAGATTGCTGTCCTCCTTGGGCACCCCCTCTCTCTGGGCTCACGTTACTGCCTTTCTCTAGCTGGGTACCATCATCGGAGCCTTCAAAACGCTGGGCATCCTTCTGGAGCATGTACCCAACACTGTGGTCAAACAGTTTGGGGGACTCCTCAGGAGGACATGGTGGGGCTAGGGAAGGAGTGACTGATGCCATTGAGCTGAGGGACGAGGCCGCATTGGCAGCTGCTTTGCCAGACAAAGTACCCTGAGCCTGGGTGAGAGAGGATGAGGAGGATGAGGATGGCTTGGTCATCCACTCTACCAAGTCTTCCGCATGTTGCGGCTCAACATGGCCAGCTGCTGAAAAAAGGACAAGCGTGTCCCACAGCCACGTGCTGATGAGGATGCACCGTCTCCATGACCAGCACTGTTGCCTCTAGACACAGAGCCTGCTTGCCCTCTTTTATTGGCTTGTGACTGTCTGCCTCTCCTTGTTGGCCTTCCAGACATATTAATGGCCTGCAGTGAGATGTAGCTGCACAAAGCTGGGATATAGAGATTATATATATATATATATATATATATATATATTATATATATATACTGATACTGCAGCTAGCAGAATCAACTGCCTGCCTGTGGTACTAATAGGATCAGAAGAACACCACCAATTTTCTTCAGGTAGCTTTAGGAGCACACTGTGCAGAGGACACAGTACACTAACTGTAAATACTGTAGCTGCCTGCCTGTGGTATTAATAGGAGCAGAACAACAGCAATTGTCTTCAGGTAGCTTTAGATGCACACTGTGCAGAGGATGCAGTACACTAACTGTAAATATTGCAGCTGCCTGCCTGTGGTACTAATAGGATCAGAAGAACACCACCAATTTTCTTCAGGTAGCTTTAGGAGCACACTGTGCAGAGGACACAGTACACTGTAAATACTGTAGCTGCCTGCCTGTGGTATTATTAGGAGCAGAACAACAGCAATTGTCTTCAGGTAGCTTTAGGTGCACACTGTGCATAGGACACAGTACACTAACTGTAAATATTTCAGCTGCCTGTCTGTGGTATTAATAGGATCAGAAGAACACCACCAATTTTCTTCAGGTAGCTTTAGGTGCACACTCTGCAGAGGACGCAGTACACTAACTGTTAATACTGCAGCTGCCTGCAGTACTAATAGGCTCAGAAGAACAACACCAATTTTCTTCAGGTAGCTTTAGGTGCACACTTTGCAGAGGACACAGTACAGTAACTGTAAATACTGCAGCTGCCTGCCTGTGGTATTAATAGGATCAGAACAACAGCCATTGTCTTCAGGTAGCTTTAGGTGCACACTGTGCAGAGGACGCACTACACTAACTTGTAAATACTGCAGCTGACTACGGTACTAATAGGTTCAGAAGAACACTACCAATTTTCTTCAGGTAGCTTTAGGTGCACACTGTGCAGAGGACGCACTACACTAACTGTAAATACTGCAGCTGCCTGCAGTACTAATAGGATCAGAAGAACACCACCAATTTTCTTCAGGTAGCTTTAGGTGTAGACCAAAAAAATATGAGAAAATGGGAATCCCGTCAGGATAGAAATTTAGTAGTACTCACCACATATATTAAAGGGGGTGTGATCAAAAAACTATATGTAACAAAAAATAAAAAAATGAAAAATAAAAAACTAAATGACCAGAGCACACCAAACAGAGTAAACTACAAAAAAAGATTAGCTACACAAAGCTGAACACAGAAAAATGTGTACACAACCACCCCTAAAAGACAGATATGGTGGGAATACCGGTAAAGTGGATCCCACCAATCTGCCTATACCCTCCCTGTAAACAGTATATAATCCCTCATTAAAAAGCGAGGAAGCCCGCAACTAAGGAGGTTCCTCCCTACCCCAATAAATAGCACACCCCTATAGCACCTATGAAACCCCCTACTACCTGAGGTTACAGGCTGAGCCATACAATTCCTGAAGGGACTGCGTGATAATGCAAATGCACTAAATGTTCACGCTGTTCCCAAACACAAACAGCTCAATGGCTAGCCATGGTACCTGCAGTCCATCAGTCAGTCAAAAGGAGAAATGGGTGGTAAAAATAGGGACAAATTGGACAGAAAAAGTGAACAAAGGAAGGACAAAAAAAATATGGGTAAATGCTGTAATATAGGAGAAAACAGAAGGACCCGATTCCACCTGATGGGAATAATAATTTGTATCCTGAGATTTAAATCAATCCAAAGTTCTCTTCATGTGTTATTTATGAACAAAGATATAACAAATGTCCAGCATAGTGTTTGCCACTGGATATGAAAGCGATGTATAACCACACAAATGGGGACATGTGAGTAAATAGATATGCACTATACCCATATGCTGAGGAGTCTATAGTAAGACAATGTATCCTTATGGCTGGATGGATGCTAGATGAGGACACAATTCCAATAAACAATTGATAATTGTATGTCCTCCTTATATTGTAGCAAGCATAGATGCAGGAAAGGGTATATGCAAAAAAGCCAGGGTTACTCACTGATGGTAGATAAATATGAATGTCCCTCCGAGATAAACGACCTTGATGCAGATCTGTATGGTATACATATCCAAGCAATGTTCCAATATGTCCATATTTAAACACAAAGCATAGGTGCCTCTTCATCTGAGCTGCTTAGCTGATCATCAGGGCTATGTTCCATTCCATGACACCTGCTGCTGGTCTGATCCATGGCAATTAGTTTGAGAAAAAGATAGATTCGTGTCCAAATAGACAAGTCAGGTAGCGGTTCAGTACCCCGATTCCATATATCAGTGTAGACTGCGGGGTGGGGGGGTGCATAGTGGAGGTGCTCTCCCAGCATAGAACAGCTTACATGTTTTGTTCCCTTACTTCATGGAACTTCTTCAGAGCTTGGGGATTGGTTAGTCATCGTCTGTTTAAATAAGGGAGCTACAAATCACCCCTAATTAAGTGTAATTAAAATCAAGTGCTACCCACCATTCAACCCAATGACCATGTGATAGACCTAGACAGACCTTTTTAAAAAAGATTCCTCTAAAATGATGTACCGCTCATACATATACTGTAAATAGTATAGTATCATTTCTATATCCTTTAGAACATGATGGAAACAAGAGTAATGAATAAAAAGATTGACATCATGAATGATCCCTCAGAAGGTCCCAAAGATATAGTGTCTATATCAAAACCTAAACATTGTGTTCTTACTGACTATAATGATAGTTGAATTCGGAGAGATATAGCTATACGTGTCAAAGAAAAAAGGGAATATTTTGGGACTTTAAATGAGACGCAACGGGGAATATTGCACCTCCATCCCTGGTTGCTTTGCAAAAAAGAGGGGGGGAGGGGGGGACTTTAGATGAGGTGCATGGGGTAGAGCCAGACAAAACCATATACATATGTAAAAAATTGTATTCTTCATTAGACCAAAGATCAACCCATATAAACGCATAATAGCACACTGGCATATAAAATACAAAGTATCAACAATACACATATTAAGGATAGTCACCAACATGACACAGAAAGTAAATATTATACATCACAGTCCCTCAAATAGAGTAGGCATAACATTATGTCAGGGTGGTAGAGCAATAAAAACCATATGGAAGCATAAATATGAAATGGGTGCATCAAAATAAGCTTGATGACGTTTCGTGGACTTCTATCCACTCATCAGGAGCAAGTGCATCCATGTACAAAAAGGGGATAAAAAAAATCACCATTATAGTTTGATATAACCACAGACTGGAGGGGTAGAGGGATTGGAGATGATGATGAACAAATAAACGCCCATAACTGAAATGTACTCACATATGAGCTGATACTAGGCCATGCGATACCACCTGCCGGAGGTCAGCCAGATAATTATGTCCAGCACGGGAGCTGAGGAAAGGACCCAAGCATGGACCAGGAGCACACAAGCAGTCCCCCAAAACAAAGTGTGTATAGAAAAATCTTGATGTAACTGTAGATGGGATTTCTGTATAATATACAATAAAGTAAGTGGTTTGTTACCATATTGGTATAAATGAAAAGAAATGTCATATAGAGTAACCCATTACCACAGCATAGAAGTATATTGTGGAGCATATCAACAAAGTGAACAGAATGAAAAAATAGGACGTCCATATAGTGAGAATAGGGAAGAGGATATTAAATTCCTGAAGTCAGGAGAAATGAGTGAAAACTGGAGTAAAGAAATATTAGTGGTGCTTGTTATAGAGGAATTTGAGAATAAATCAAGAGCTTGTTATGTATTTACCCATGTAGGTCCCAATGGGATATGAACCAAAAATGGAGTGCAAAGTGGGACTGCTGAGAAAAGGTCACTGAGGGGGAACTGCAGGGTGAGCCCACCGGCCAGGGTCCCATCCAGCGTCACACTGGCATGACAAGGGAGAGATAGCACGGCAGCAGCCAGACCTACTCACCATGTGTCAGCCAAGCTGAAATAACACACACCTGCGTAAAGGGATGCCCACTGGGCATCGCAGCATGGAGTGGAAGGTGTGGCACTGATGCACGGTGAAATCGCCCACCCAATCCCCCATCCCCATAGTGTGTGGGAAGGAGGGGAGAGGAAAGGCATGCAGCGTGCATCGCAGCTCCCGTGCAAACAAAACACCGGCCAACCTGTCGGCTGCAGAACACACTGAACCAATTCAGCCCAAATGAGTAGAGACAATTACAGTAGCAGTGTGTCCATCAAAATCAGCTGTGTTCAATGTGGTATATGGTAACTTGACCACTAGAGGTCAGATACAAGGAAGTGAAGGCTCTTGAGCCACACACACCTCCATCCCAACCAACCTCCATATGGTTTTGTCTGTCTCTACCCCACGCACCTCATCTAAAGTCCCACCCCCCTCTTTTTTGCACAGCAACCAGGGATGGAGGCACAATATTCCCCGTTGCGTCTCATTTAAAGTCCCAAAATATTCCCTTTTTTCTTTGATACTGATTAGGGATGGCGGTGTGTGTGGTTCAAGAGCCTTCACTTCCTTGTATCTGACCCCTAGTGGTCAAGTTACCATATACCACATTGAACACAGCTGATTTTGATGGACACACTGCTGCTCTAATTGTCTCTACTCCTTTGGGCTGAATTAGTTCAGTGTGTTCTGCAGCCGACAGGTTGGCCGGTGTTTTGTTTGCACAGGAGCTGCGATGCACGCTGCATGCCTTCCCTCTCCCCTCCTTTATATGCCAATGTGCTATTATGCGTTTATATGGGTTGATCCATGCCCTATCTTTGGTCTAATAAAGAATACAATTTTTTACATATGTATATGGTTTTGTCTGGCTCTACCCCACGCACCTCATCTAAAGTCCCACCCCCCCCCTCTTTTTTGTATAGCTATACGTGGGACAAGTGTCTCATTATACTATAAGCATAGATCTATACATTATAGTGTGTAGGAAAGTAAGGTGTGGGTGCTATATATGCATACACCTACATTATATACTCATTACTTCATTCCGAGCATGCACATATTGTGCTGTCTATGTCTCGGTCATTTGATCAATCAAATTTTATTGCAGAATACAAGTATATTCATCATCTATATGCAGGGTCATGCACAAGGCACCACACAATTATTCAGCACTCATAAGTTGTACATCTCCCATTCTTAACCCCTTGATTAGATAGGGAAAGGAAGCCAATCTCTCAGACATATGTATGTGTGTTTAACTTGTTTTAATCCCTCATACATGCGCCGATCTTATTCAAAGCCTACACTAACTGTAAATACTGCAGCTGCCTGCGGTACTAATATGATCAGAAGAACACCACCAATTTTCTTCAGGTAGCTTTAGGTGCACACTGTGCAGAGGAAGCACTACACTAACTTGTAAATACTACAGCTGCCTGCGGTACTAATAGGATCAGAAGAACACCACCAATTTTCTTCAGGCAGCTTTAGGTGCACACTGTGCAGTGGACGCACTACACTAGCTGTAAATACTGCAGCTGCCTGCAGTACTAATAGGATCAGAAGAACACCACCAATTTTCTTCAGGTAGCTTTAGGTGCACACTGTGCAGAGGACGCACTACACTAACTTGTAAATACTGCAGCTGCCTGTGGTACTAATACGATCAGAAGAACACCACCAATTTTCTTCAGGTAGCTTTAGGTGCACACTGTGCAGAGGAAGCACTACACTAACTTGTAAATACTACAGCTGCCTGCGGTACTAATAGGATCAGAAGAACACCACCAATTTTCTTCAGGCAGCTTTAGGTGCACACTGTGCAGAGGACGCACTACACTAGCTGTAAATACTGCAGCTGCCTGCAGTACTAATAGGATCAGAAGAACACCACCAATTTTCTTCAGGTAGCTTTAGGTGCACACCGTGCAGAGGACGCACTACACTAACTTGTAAATACTGCAGCTGCCTGCGGTACTAATAGGACCAGAAGAACACCACCAATTTTCTTCAGGTAGCTGTAAATACTGTAAAAACACCTGCCTGCCTGTCAGTAGGAAGAGAATAACAAGAACGGATCTACCTAAACTGAATACAGTGTATATATATATATATATATATATATATATATATATATATATATATATATATATATATATATATATATATATATATATATATGTGTGTGTATATATATATATATATATATATATATATATATATATATATATATATATATATATATATGTATATACACACACAATACACTGTAAGTGCAGCTAACTGACTCGCCTGCCTATTCTATCTAACTTAAATTAAATGACACTGTCTCTCTGTCTATCTCTCCGCCACCATCGCACATCGCAACACACTACACAAGGCCGCCACGCAGGCAGCCTTATATAGTGTGGGGCGTGTACTAAACCCCCTGAGCCATAATTGGCCATAGCCACCCTGGCTTTGGCCAGTTATGGCTCTCCGTTCTTACCGCGCTGTGATTGGCCAAAGCATGGGGGTCATAGTGCATGCTTGACCAATCATCAGCCAGCAATGCACTGCGATGCTGCAGTGAATTATGGGCTGTGACACGCCACTCGAATTTGGCGCAAATGGCCCATAACGTTCAAAATTCGCGAACGGTCGAACATGCGATGTTCGAGTCAAACATGGGTTCGACTCGAACTTGAAGCTCATCCCTATTAGTCACCAGTTGCAAACTGTTCTGTAGTTTGGGTGGGTGTTAGTTACTTGACTTGTGATAGGCTGTCTGCTGTGTTTTCTGATTATGATGTTTCTTCCAATGCATTTCTCATGATTGGTCTGCACAACTTTAAAAAAGATATCAGATCCTTTTCCTTGGTTGGTCATTGTAGGATTCAGAAATCTGTTGCTAAGGTGCTATTTTGTGTGATCCTGTACTATTTTATTTTTATTTTTTGTTGCTGTCCTGATAAGTTACTCCCTCAGGATTTTCCATGTGAACCCTGGCTTACCAGTATTTCACCTGCCATGACCTTTGCTGTAGTCCTGCCCACATATTCTACGTGCTTTAATCTGGGTTTTTTGACACATGGGGGCTGATTTACTAAGTAGAATGCGCTGTGCCAGTTCATACATTAATTGGTGCGCTGGAAAAGTCATTAACCGAACGTGCAAACTGGCACACTTTGAAGCGCAAACAACGATAGTAAATACTTGTGTATGTAAACGTGCAACTGTCGCTAGGGTAACTGCGGTTTTCTCATTGATAATAGCGCAAGCCCAATTCAATTGGTTAATTTCATCTCATTGGATGTGTCTTGTTAGGCAATTAGTAGGTGGTCTCAGTTAATTATCCCTTTTGATGCTTATCTCATTCCTATCACTTCTAATATATCTTTGAATTTTTTTTTTTATTTTTTTACCCAAATCTTTCAATACATTACAAAGAACAGAGAAGTGTTTCTAAACCCAATAAATGTATATTTTCAGATCTTGATCTTTAAAGGTGACCATACACTGCAGTCAGTTAGATCTTAAATAAATTAAATTTAGTGCAAGAGCCTGATTAATTTCCTATAATTTGAATTAATTGTTCAAGCATGTCTTCCTATTACTTTTTTGCCTAAATGTCGAGTTGGACAGAGATTGCCCAATCAGATTGCATAGTGCATGACCATCTTAAGTGCCAAATTTGGAATGTAGATGTGCCATGACCCACTTGTATTTTCCAAATGATATTTCTTGGACAATATACAAGGCACATGAGAAACCACCTTTTTTCAAGACATGCTAGACGCAGGGATCCTCAAACTATGGCCCTCCAGCTGTTGCGGAACTACACATCCCATGAGGCATTGTAAAACTCTGACATTCACAGACATGACTAGACATGATGGGAATTGTAGTTCTTGAACAACTGGAGGGCCATAGTTTGAAGACCATTGTGCTAGAGTGATCAGGAATCTTCAAACTACGGCTCTCCAGCTGTTGCGGAACTACACATCCCATGAGGCATTGTAAAACTCTGACATTCACAGTTATGACTATGCATCATGGGAATTGTAGTTCCTGAACAACTGGAGGGCTGTAGTTTGAAGACGCCTGTGCTAGACCATTATCATGCCTCCAGAATTGGGAGTGTGGCATCTACCCAACTTCTCTCTGCTGGTGGACACAAGAACCTACATCTATAGAAATATATTTGGGCAGCACAGTGGTGTAGTGGTTAGCACTTTCACCTAGCAGCAAAAAGAATTGCTGGTTCAAATCCCACCCATAACACCATCTGCCTGGAGTTTGCATGTTCTCCCTGTGCCTGTGTGGGTTTCCTCCAGGTACTCCGGTTTACTCCCACACAAACACCACCCCATGTAAAAAAAAAAAAAAAAAATTATCCTAATTTGCAAAAAAGGATCATCTCTTCCTCAAAGAACAGTGAGCAGGGCATGGCCATACCTCTGTGCACATAGCAGTTGTGCATCTCACATACACAGTGGTCGTGCATCTACCTTCAGGAACCCAATTTTTAGGGAAATTAATAGTAAAGCAGATGCAGATTTCCAGGACTGGACCAACAAATGTTTCAAGTGAAAGGCAACTAGTGTTTTCTATTAAACAAGGTCTAAATGGGCCATTGACATGCATCACAGTTGAACTTAGAAATGTGTCTTTGCAAAGTTAAACTAAATGAAATCTTTTCTTATTTTTGCTAGGGGATAGAGTGCAGAGGGATTAGAAGTCTTGTCAGTTTTTGGGGGTGTCTGCACCCCTGATAGGGTAAAGACACCTCCCAAATTTTGCCACTTTCTCCTTCAAATTTATTCACTTCCTGTCACATAGCCAAACAGGAAGTGAGGGTAAAACCCTACCAATGTTTTTCCTTGGGGACACACAGGTCAATCTAAATAGTTTCCCCATTAGGTAAATTGCACTCTAGCTTTTTGCTGTGTACACCCCAAATGATTAAATATTTTGGGGTTTAATAAAGGCAAATCCACTCTGCAGTACAAGTGTACTTGCTGTAAATCTGAGGGGAAGCACTGGTGATTTTATCATCCAATCATGTAGAAACAGAGATGCAGGGGCAGGAGGGGCTCGGGCACCCCAAAAGTGAATCACCATGATCCCATATTCAGGGGGACAAGGGCCTCTTCCACACAACCCTAAGCTGGGGTTGTGGGGGGCTGCAGAAAGGGGGCTTTACGGAATGTGGAAAGCCAATTTAAACTAATGTGTACAAGGTGCTCTGTGGTTGGTATTGGGCTGAGCCCAACATGCCCCAAAGGCAGCCAGCTATGTTGAGTGCATGTGGCCTTGTATGGTTCAGGAGGGGGTTGGGCGATTGCTCTTCTCACCCCTTTCCTAGCTGGCCCTGTTGTATGCTCTGAAAAAGGATGGTTTGGATTAGTGAAGGCAGCTCACAGCTTTTTGAGAATGGAATGGAGTGTGGAGTTCCCATTTAAAAGCAAAAGCTAGCCCATGCAAATCCAAGGGATTAAAGGGGGGAGACAAGAGCATTGGAAAAAGGAGTGTAGAGTTCCCCTTTAAAAGCAAAAGTTAGCCCATGGAAATCCAAGGGATTAGAGGGGGGAGACAAGAACATTGGAGAATGGAGTGTGGAGTTCCCCTTTAAAAGCAAAAGCTAGCCCAAGGAAATCATATGCATTAGAGGGGGAAGGTTAAATGCCCTTTTAGGAGGAGCTAGAGTCTTTTTACATAATTTTGTTCAAATAGTTTTTATTGAAAAATTTTTAGTGCAAATACAAATAAATGCAGTCATACAGGAGTATAATGAAACAATCCCGTACTTACTGTACAGAAAGTAATCGAAAATAGTAATTACAAGTTTTTATTATAAACATTGAGTATGTCTGAAATCATTCCAAGGTATCTTAAAGAATGTAGCTTTACTACTATAAAGAGATCGTGAGATGATGCTGGTTGCTCTATTCCATGAGTAGCAGTGGAGAAGTAATGGGAAATACAATGCTTTTATAACGGTGGAGGAGATCCCCGGGCACCCCAATGGGAACACACTGTGCTCACATAGGGACCCCCTCCTTTAATTATATTAGTAAATCAGTAACCATTTCAAAAATAAACAGTATAACTCGGGAGTCACTGAGATATATTACTTTGCATAGTTTATCAGCTACAGCTTAGTTGGAATGTTGAAACGAAAAAAAGAAAGAAAAAAGTTAAAACAAATAATTAGAAGATAGAAGGAGTTTCCATGGGGACCAGTTAGATTCAAACTTTGAAAAGGTTCCATCCCTGTAAGCCATAATTTTTTCATATTCTATAATAGTGTTAATTTTTATTTTTATATCTTTAATAGTAGGTACATCAGTAGATTTCCATCTGTATACTAATTCCATTCTTGCTGCCAGTAAGACTTGTGTTGCTATACATCTAAGTTCTGGTTTGTAATGGTCCATGTTTAATCCTAGAATAGCTTGTTCTATGTTTGGGACCACTGTGCTATTAGTTATTTTCGAAAGCATATCATAGACCCTCCACCAAAATGTTTTGACTACCGGACATGACCACAGCATATGTGCTAGGGTCCCTATCTGACCACATCCTCTCCAGCATAGATTTGAGTTGTCTTTGGAGAATTTTGCTGTAATGTAAGGTGTGTAGTACCATCTTAACATCAATTTTTGTGTTAGTTCCTCATAATTGGCGCATCTAGAGAATTTGCGATTATTAGCAATCGCTTGTTTCCATTGTAGATCTGTGAACTCTTTACCTAATTCTTTTTCCCATTTGGAGATCTTGTTATTTTTTGTAAAGACATCTTTAGAGTGAAGATAATTGTTGATTATTTTAATTCCTTTTATATTGGGGTTTTTGGATTGAAGGAAAGTCCATATTTTTTCTACTATGGACACATGCGTGGCCCTAGACCCCTGAAGATATGAAGTAATCTGGGTATATGTTAGGAATTCAGAAGTGTTGAGATTACATTTCTGTTGTATTGTGCTAAACGGTAGGAGCCTATCGCCACACATGATATCCACTATATTTAGTATATTTGCTTTATACCAGTTGCGAAGGTTAATATTGGGAATTATCCATTGCAGTGTGTCAAGGGGAATGGGTATCATTGTTGAGGGGTAGAATACATTCCCTGTATTGTTGATTTCTTCCCAAGATTGTAGTATCGCTTGCATTGTTTGTGGAAGGGGTCTTCTATTCTGTTTATGTGCCTTAGTAGCAATTAAAAATGATAATGGTGAAGTCTTGTTTAGTCGTGCAATCTCCAAGTGACACCATGGTTTAGTAATAGGGTTGGAGAACCAATTTTTAAGTTGGTCCAGAACTGCCGCTGTGTGATAGTCTTTCAGGATTGGTAAACCCATGCCTCCCACCGTTTTGTTTTTAGTTTGTATTTCAGGGGAACATCTTGGTCTTTTTCCTGCCCATACAAAGTTAGATAATTGTTTTTGCATTGATCTAAAAAATGATGCTGGTGCTGGTATAGGTAGGACTCTGAATATGTATATTAGTTTCGGTAAAATAAGCATTTTGTACGCTGCTAATCTGCCTAGCCACGTTAAGTGGTGCTTCCCCAGTCTAGACAGTTCTGGTTGAAGGGAGGAGAGAAGTGGGGTATAGTTAATGGTATATGTTTTCGAAACTGGATAGGTGAGCTTAATACCTAGGTAATTGATTGATTCGTTTGTCCAGGGATAAGGTAAGGAGTGTTTGAGGAGGTTTTCAAGTTTTTTGTGTATATGCATACCTAAAATGCTGGATTTAGATGCATTAACTTTATAATAAGATATGTTACTAAAATGTGCAAGGACTTTGTGTGCTGCGGGTAGTGATTTGTCTGGGTTTGATAGGGCTAAGATAACATCGTCTGCAAATAGTGAGATTTTGTGGTGGTGTTCTTGTGATGTGATACCATGTATAGAGGGATGAGACCTAATTTTTTCCGCTAATGGTTCCATAAGCATGGTAAAAATTATGGGGGATAAGGGGCACCCTTGTCTTGTTCCATTTGTAATGGGAAATGGTTTAGAGAACATGCCTTCAGTATAAACAAATGCTGAGGGTGATGAATATAGTGCCATTATAGCATTCTGCAATGGGCCGACCAGACCAAACTTATCCATGACCTTGGACAGGTACCCCCAATGCACTCTATCAAAGGCCTTCTCTGCATCTAAGGCCAGAAGCAGAGAAGGCTCTTTGCTTTCCTCTACCAAATGAAGGAGATTTAACATTCTTCTGGTGGCGTCTGTGGTCTGGCGACCCATTACAAACCCCACCTGATCATAGTTTATCAAGTTGGGTAGGATACGTGATAATCTGTTAGCTATCAGTTTAGCGTGCAATTTGACATCTACATTTAATAGGGATATGGGCCGAAAATTTTGTGGGAGGTTGGGTTCTTTGCCTGGTTTGGGGAGAGTTATAATTGTGGCTGTAAGCATTTCTGGGGGAAATTTTGCTGTAGTAGTTGCAGCTTCAAAAACATGGAGTAAGTGAGGAGTTAGGATGGGGGAGAATAATTGATAATATTCTGAAGAATAACCATCTGGGCCCGGGGCTTTGTTGCGGGGGAGATGTTTGATGGCGTCATTTGTTTCTTTTAGTGTGAATGGTTGGTTTATGTACGCTAAATCTTCTGTAGATATTTTAGGGAGATGTATTGATTCCAAAAATTCTGAAATTGCTTTGTCATTGGGTTGAACAGTGTCTGGGTCCTTTTGAAGGTTATATAGTTTCTCGTAGTAATCGCTAAATGCATCGGCTATGTCTTGCGGGTTGTTAACTTTTTTGTTGGATTTAGGGTTAATGAGGTAGGAAATTTTTTGTTTAATAGTTTTTTCTTTTAATTGTGTGGCTAGGGACTTTCCTGCTTTATTCCCGTATCTATATGTTTGAGCTTTAAGTGATCTCAATTGGTGGTTGTGGCGTGAAATTAGGAGAGTTCGCAATTCTTGTCTGGACATAAACAATGCTTCTCTTATCTTTTGTGTGGTATGTTGTTTGTTTTCTAACTGTTGGATTTGAGCTAGTATAGTATTGAGTTTTTCTAATCTTTGTCTTTTTGCTCTAGCGCTCATCTGTATGAGTAGGCCTCTTACATAAACTTTATGTGCATTCCATAGCGTGAAGGGGTCGCTGACCGAGGGGGTGTTGATGGCAAAGAATTCTTTAATTGCTTTTTCGATTTTCGCTAGGTTTTGCGGTTGAGATAATGTGAAAATGTCATTGCGCCATCTGTTAGCCCTGGTCTCGGCACAGCGATCCCCCACGTCCACTGAAATTGGAGCATGGTCCGACCATGTAATACAATGCAGTTCAGATTTAGAAATCTGTTGTAAAATAAATTTATCTACTAGAAACAAATCTATACGGGAATATGTATGGTGAACACTGGAAAAAAAAGTAAAGTCCTTTTCTGAGGAATGTTGGCACCTCCACACATCATACAAACCGGAAGATGAGATGAAATCATTCAGAGTCAATCTGTTTCTTGAATGCTTGGTCTGGCTGGACACATCTAAGTCTCTGTTGGGGACAGCGTTAAAGTCTCCACACAAGATGGTATGACCTTGTTGCATTGAGGAGACTTTTTTCCATATTTTTTTTAGAAAAGATAGCTGTTTGGAGTTTGGAAGGTAGATGTTCACTAAGGTGAATTTTTTGCCGTTAAGCTCACATACTAAGATGATGAATCTGCCTGAGCTGTCCAAGTGAATATCTAGACTTTGGAATTGCACAGAATCCTTAATAGCTATGGCAACACCTCTTTTTTTTGAGGTATAGTTTGCTTGGAAAATGTGCGGGAACTGGCGATTTTGAAAGTTAGGCGATTTGTTTGCTGCAAAGTGTGTTTCCTGGAAACAAATCACATCACAGTGAAGACTTTTAGCTTCTTTCCAGGCCATTTGTCGTTTGTATGGGCTGTTCAGGCCTTTTACATTAAGAGATACAATTTTGATCGGCATGGTGTGGGATCCTGTTGGTCTTAGTTATATGGTTTGACAGTTATTTAGATGTTGGTTACCTTAATGTCGATGAGTGGTTCGGCTCTGGTCCTGAAGGCGATGATCAGACGCTGGCAGTGTGGTGGTCCGTAAGGTGGAACTTGTGGATTAGGATACTCTCAGGTGGTAGCTGTTGCGGATATGCTGAGATGCGTTACTGCAGGTGGGGTTTCCGTTCAGTTGGAGTAGTATGCGATTCCTTGGGATGTACAGGGATGGATCCCAGTCTTGGAAACTTCTTGGAGAAAAGAAATAGTTAACAACAACAAACAAAACTTGATTCTTAAAAGAATCAGTGCGGTAGGAATAACCGCTCAAATGAGGGGTGTTTAACAGGTAAACGAAAGGTGGCAATCCCCGGGGCCATCAGGGATGTAATAACAGTAGAGGTTGCCTAGAAGTATATCTAGTTTGTGGACCTCTCCCTTTCTAGCAATGATTGACTTGGTCGTCTGCATCAGGGAGAATGATTTGCCATTCTCGCAGGAGTCGGAGGCCATCTTTGATGTTAGAGATCACATGTGTGGTTCCTTCTCTTGTTATCATGAGTTTTGCTGGGTATATCCACCGATAGGTGATATGGTGGTTGTTTAGTGGCTTCGTGATAGAGGCTAATTGACGCCTCTGTTGCATG
The DNA here is from genome assembly GCF_042186555.1 of Aquarana catesbeiana. Classification (NCBI taxonomy): domain Eukaryota; kingdom Metazoa; phylum Chordata; class Amphibia; order Anura; family Ranidae; genus Aquarana; species Aquarana catesbeiana. The sequence goes on from NC_133325.1 coordinate 492,457,233, forward strand.
GTGAAGGCTGAGAGGTCAGCATAAAAGGAAAGTTCTTGGAACTCCTCTGGAAGGGAATCACGGTTTCTTGTGGCAGCCATAAACTGATCTTTAACATGATAAAAGTGTATTCTGACAATGGTGTCCCTGGGAAGGTGGGCGGCTACATGTTTAGGCTTAGGCAGTCTGTGGATACGATCCACTACTAGTTCATCAAGGGGAACTTCTGGGAGGGCAGATTTCAGCATTTGTATAAAGTAGGGTTTCAGGTCAGGATTTTTAACTGATTCAGGTATTCCTCGTATTTTAACATTGTTTCTCCTGGACCTATCTTCCAAATTTGCTAATTTTAGTTTCAGTTGCATCATGTCGTCATCTCTATCATTATGGGCATCCACTAAATCGTTAAAAGTGCATGCAAATTCCCCCATCTTTGTTTCGACATGTGAGATTCTCTTGTTCACTGAAGATATTTCAGATTTAAATTGTCTAGTTAGTGATTGAATGTCAGCATGCAATGTGGACCTGAGAGATATCAGCATGTCTTTAAGTGTAGTGTCCATTATTGGTGTATTAGCGGTGGGGAAGTCAGTTATGGAGTCTTGTAGTTCTCTTGTATCATCCTGAGATGAATGCAGGCTTACCTCTTCATCATCCTCCTCTGTGTGATCCAACTTTGGCTTGCTTTTGGCTGGGCTGGATGAGGCTGAAGGAGGCAGGGAGTACTGCTCAGCGGTGGGTGAGTTGTAAGCTCTGTTTGGTCTTCTCCCCTGTGCAGCGCCGTTCTGTGTATGAGAGCCTCGTGTGCCTTTCCCCTGCTTGCCGCCGCCATCTTGCTCAGGAGACCGCCGCTGCCACATGAAGTAATCTGGCAGTTTGTTGGGGTAAGTATCCTCTTTTCTTTTCCTGGAAGTCATCCTTAGTGTTCCCCCAGCTGAATCGCTTTGGTTGTGGTAAATTTTCTAGGTTATAAGTCGCTGTTTGGATGTCTGATGGCCCTTGGCAGAGAGGAGCTCTTTCAGTGAGCGTCCATACACCGCGCCGGCTAGCCACGCCCCCCCCTTTTTACATAATTTTAACATGGTGCATGTCACATGTTGGCAATGTAACATGCTAACATGACCTGTGTGCAAATCTCCTTAAAAAAATACATAAAGGTGAACCAGCGTAAAAAAAAAAAAAAGGTTGTCAAGTTTACTCAACATTTACTAAGATTTTGGCCGCACAATGAACAAACGCATTTGAATGAGCACAAGGGCCACTTGTGCATGCTCACTGCTTACATTGATCTCACACAGTTCTAAACGTACTTGCAGGCACAGTAACTTTTTTCAGAGAAAGCCTGCTTTCTCATTCTATTTTGGGCATATTTGTTACTTGGGTAGTTGTTACTAAACTTCCTCACATCACCCCATAATATTGACACCTCCATCTTCTGTCAATATTGAATTGGAGATGCTGTGCACCATGTCCATAGTGGCGCACAGATTGCATTCTCCAGTGCTCGTAAATATGGAAATGTTTGTTGTGCCTCGCCGTGCGCCCCTACTGATAGCACATGGCTTTCGTAAATCACCCTCATGGCTTTATATATCCCCTCTAATAACAGGTCCAATATGCAGGACCCACATGGAAGAGCTCAAAGGGGAATGCAAGTTTCCCTATTAGTCTTTTACAGGTTGTCATTGGATACAGCAGCAGCTTCCCTACACAGCATCAAGCAGCGGATTAGAGGAAATTGTCGAGTTGCCAATGCCCGCGATTCTGGAACAGATAAAAGGGGGAAGTCCAGCCGTTACCTGCAGACCCTTTGGGACAGAACCAGGACTCCCACCCACCCTCCCTGTTTTCTTAAATCAGTCATGGTGTTGTTCAGTGGGGGAATAGTCATCCAGCATTGTCTGGATGGACACCGTGCAATTTTTGTGTTGATGTATTATAGCTAGGATGGCTTCATATTTTATTTGAATTTATCGTTAATACGTTATCAGGTTACCCCTTGGACAACATTGTGGCCTATGTTAAAATTTTGCCAAACAAATAAATATTTATAAAAGAAAAGAAATGGTTGTTGGTCTCTTATTTGAATTAAATAATCCCTTTGTGCAAGTCTGTGGCCTTATGCAGGACTACATTTTTGTCTATCCTTTGGGCACTAACTCTCTTGTTGGATATGACCTCAGCTTTATTGTATTGTATATTACCTAGGGTTTTCAAACTATGCCAAACTATGCACAAACTTCTTGCTAAAACCAGGTAATAGGTAATCTATGGTTTAAGTATTTGGTGGCACTCAAGTATCAGTGCATTCTTATACAACATCTGTAAGATTTGGTTGCTAAGGTGGGGCAATTATTCCAACAGCAGTAACCATCAAAATGTAATAGTGGCCTGACCTTACAGTTATTAAAATTTATTTATAAAGTGTTTGCCAAACAAAAATCTATTTCCTGACAGGCTCCATGGTAGCATACGTGTGGGTAGGCTCCGCCTCCATAACTACCCAATAGGACCCCCTCTCCCATAAATCTTTGCTCCAGGCTGCTATCCATGTTCCTTTTTTGTCCTCCTCCGTAGGACCAGGTGTTGGTTCTCCTACCTGAAGATAAAACCTCCCTACGATCGATGATGCAGAGTGCCAAAGATTCCTCCGATAGGCCCTGACTATTAGCAGGGTATGGAGTGTATAGCAGAGTAGCGCTGAAGATTGGATCGGTTTGTCTATGTGCGCACGGTCTGTTTGCCTAATGTTTCAGGCGACCATTATCTGCTGCCAAGTCCGGTGTGTGTGTGTATGGATGGCGTTTCTCGGCCCAGGTGATCATAGGTGGAGGGGTAAGTTTTTACATTTCATTCACATATGGCAGCAGTGTTTATGTGTATCATACCTCTGTATGTTTTTTTCCTGCTTCCTGGTGTCCTAGATTGGCGCTGACGCTCTCTGCGTTCCAGCAGCCGCTCTCTCTGTGACTTCCGGGTACCGGCGTACGTTCTGCGCATGCGCGGACCCAATACGAAGTCGAGGCTTGGTTCGCGCATGTGCGCGAGCGTCTCGCGTCTGACGTCGGTGATGACGTCACGGGCGCCACTTTTAAAAGCTGTGGAAAGCTTTCAGAGCCCTGGGAATGATCGTGGGGGATACAGCGACTTCCCAGGGCTACTATCTTGGCGGTTCAAGGTAAGACAATCTCTATTGTCTGGGGGGGGAGGTCTGTTGTCAGTCAGCTGATCCTGTGAATCTGTCTCTGCAGCTTCCTATTATTGACACTATGGACTCCTCACTGCCCCCTAGTGGCCAGCCCGCTTGTAGCAGGTATGTTTGCAGTTTTGCTTTTCTGCCTGTACAAGGATTGAGAGTAGGATTTTTAGGACACCAGCTGATTTCTTTCTCTATCTTCTCTGTGTTTCTTTCCTCACAGCCCTACTAGGTCTGATCCACACCGTAGTTCCCATAAAGGAAGTGGATAATCAAAATCACACCACCGGCAATCTTCCTCCAGGTCTAGCCATCATAGATCTCCTTCCAGATCTGAACAGCGCAATAAAAAACCTTCTCACCCCCCTTCATCTCACTCTAAAGAGAGTTCAGGAAAATCATGCTGGGGATGTAGGATGCCTGTTCCAACAGACAAATCTCTCTGTGATCACTGCTTCTCTAAAGCTGCAGATGAGAGGGATGGTGCAGACCAGCGTTTGGAATCTATGGTTAGGCGGGTTGTGAAAGAATCTCTACAGGAGAGAGAAGCCCAGCAGCCCAGTGATTCCCCATCAGACCCATTATGCTCTCCAGTGGGTGAAGGTTCTGTGCATGAGACATGGGATTCTTCCCAACCAAGTCACCCTTCTGCTCCTGTTTCAGACAGCGAATCGGATCTGGAAGATCCTGGCGTGGGGTTTGAGTTCACTTTAGTTCCTTCTTTGGTGAAGGCAGTAAAAGAGGCCCTGAAGTGGGAAGATCCAGTTACTTCCCCCCCAAAACAGAGGAAGTTTTTTTTTAAGCAGCTCAATAAGGAGCGACAGTATTTTCCTTTTCTCTCTGAGCTGGGTGAGGTCATTTCTGAGGAATGGAGCAAAATGGACAAGAAAAGTTCCATGCAGTCAAAGGTCCTGAAACTATATCCTTTCAAGGAAGAGGAAGTAAAGCACCTTGAATCAGCCCCATTAGTGGATGCAGCTTTAATGAGACTAGCAAGATATGTAACGCTTCCCTTGGAAGACACTGTATCTTTTAAAGATCCTTTGGAAAGGCGAATTGATTCGGATTTAAAGAAGATCTACCTGACGTCAGGAATGGCATGTAAGCCAGTACTTGCGATAGCTGCAGTTTCCAAAGCTTTGGAATCTTGGTCTGATAATGTGGATGAGTTCTTAAGAGGTATCTCTACTGAAACAGCTAAGGATTCTCCTATCCAAGAGATCAGGCTGGCATCAGCCTTTCTTGGGGAGGCATCTATTGATGTCATCCGCCTGATGTCCCGGGTTATGTTGGCAGCTGTTTCAGCTCGTCGTGCCCTATGGCTCCGTCCGTGGTTGGCGGACCCAGCTTCCAAGCAAGCTTGGTGCCGAATTCCGTTTGAAGGTTCTTCATTGTTCGGCAATAAGCTCGATAGTGCCATAACCCGGGCCACAGGTGGGAAGTCTGGTTTCCTCCCTCAAGACAGATGCCTACAAAATCAGAAACGCAGTTTTCCTAGAAGACAAAACTCGGATCGCGCTAGGGATGCGCGCAGCTACAGACCTGGTCGGGAATTCTCTAGATCCTGGAAATCCAGGCAGTCTTCTTTCAAGAAACCCGCAAAAGGGGGTTCCTCTGGCAACCAGGACGACACAAAGTCCTTTTGAGATTGGGCCCGCTCAGGCATGCCAGGTGGGGGCTCGTCTTCGCCACTTCGGGCATGTCTGGGCGGCCTCAATCCGAGATTACTGGACCATCAAGGCGGTCTCCTCCGGTCACAAGTGGGTTTTCAGCAATACCCCAAGACTCAGATTTGTTCCCACAGCTCTTCCAGGTTCAGAAGAGAAAAAGCAGGTCCTATTAACCTACGTGAGCTGTTTATTGGATCAAGGTGCAGCCGTCCCTGTTCCAGAAAACGAACAAGGCAAAGGCATGTATTCTCCTCTGTTCATGATACAGAAGAAAAACGGTACATGGAGGCCAGTAATAGATTTAACACATCTCAATTCTTTTATCCGAAAAGAAAAGTTCAAAATGGAGTCTTTAATTACGATCCAACATTCAATACATCTGGGAGATTGGATGATTTCAATCGATCTGAAAGATGCATACTTTCACGTGCCAGTGGCAACAGAGTTCCAACAATTCCTCCGCTTTGCGGTCGGCAATCAGCATCTGCAGTTCACATGTCTACCCTTCGGCCTAACAACGTCACCTCGGGTCTTCTCGAAGGTCCTGTTGTCGGTTGTGGCTCTAATCCGTATCAAGGGGGTTCGTCTCCACCACTATTTAGACGACCTACTTCTCCTAGCTCAGAACGAAGATCAACTGTTAGAGCACAGGAGCTTAGTCATCTCCACCCTGCAGGAATTCGGGTGGCTTCTGAATCTAGAGAAGAGCCATTTAGAGCCAACACAATCTCTGGTGTTTCTAGGGGCTCACTTCAACACATTGGAAGGCACCATCTCCCTTCCAGAGGAGAAGATTGGAGTGATTCGAGACAGAATACACGAGGCCCTTGCGTCGTCTCACCTCTCAGCTCTCCAATGCCTGAAAGTAATTGGCACGATGACAGCTACCATTCCTATGGTGAAGTGGGCCCAATGGCATACACGACCCTTCCAAAAGGGTTCCTTCAACAATGGGATTCTTCCAGCCAAGTCCAGCGCATACATCTTACATCATCCATGAGGACGTCTCTTCTTTGGTGGCTTTAAGGGAAGAATCTGCGCAATCACCATTCAATCGTGCCCATCTCATGGGTCACGTTAACTTCGGATGCCAGCAATCGAGGTTGGGGCGCTCACTGCCTTTCAGAAGTGGCGCAAGGCCGATGGGGTTTCCCTGCTCGAGGGATTGTCTCCAACATTCTGGAGCTGAAGGCCGCCTTTCAGGCACTCCTGTCTTTTCGCCATCTAATAGAAGGTTCATCTGTGATGCTAAGGTTGGACAATACAACCGCGGTAGCTTACATAAAGAGGCAAGGTGGAACTCGCAGCTGGTCTCTGCTACAAGAAGTGGAGCCAATAATGAGCTGGGCTCAGAAATATTTGTCCAACATCTCGGCAGTTTACCTTCCGGGGATCCAGAATGTACAGGCAGACTTCCTCTCGAGAGTGAAGATGGACAACAACGAGTGGTCTCTCCACAGAGAGGTGTTCGAGTGGCTTCTGACCCTGGGAGTACTTCCAGAGGTCGATCTTTTTGCTTCTCCATGCAATCACAAGATGCCCAGATATTATTCGAGGTTCAGAGACCCTCAGGCTTACGAGATAGATGCTCTCTCAGATCATTGGAAGTTTCAGAAGGCTTATGCCTTCCCTCCGGTACCGGTGATTCTGCAATTCCTCCGGAGGCTCAGAACAGAGAAGGTGGAGATCATTGCAGTGATTCCTTTCTGGCCCAACAGGCCGTGGTTTCCTCTGTTATCACTCCTGAGTTATCAAGACCCAGTTCCCCTTCCTCTCAGGCCGGATCTACTGTCGCAAGGCTCGGCGTTACACCCGTGCCCATCTTGCCTACACCTCAGTGTGTGGTTCTTGAGAGGGAAAGGCTTGAATCCCTAGGCTGTCCGGAAGAAGCTATTCCAACTCTTCTTAGTGCCCGGAGGGGAAGTACGAACAGAGTATACGAACGGATATGGTCTAAATTCTCTGATCACATGTCTTCCCGGTCAAATCCGTGTAAGTCTCCAGCAGTAGAAGACATTCTAAGTTTTCTCCAATCAGGGCTGGACCTATCTTTAGCAGTCAGCTCACTAAGAGTGCAAGTTTCAGCCATCTCGGCCTTCACAGGAGTATCTTAGGCTAATCACACATTAGTCCGTCAATTCTTTAAAGGAGCTATCAGGCTTAAACCTCAAAGAAGACCTAGGTTCCCCAAATGGGACCTTCCTATTGTCTTGGATTTTCTCTCCAATCTCGGATCAGATCCTGACAAACCTCTTTCCATGAGAGATCTCACGCTCAAGACCACCTTCTTAGTAGCTGTGACATCGGCTAAAAGAGTGTCAGAGATTAGAAATTTAGGTTCAGAAGAACCTTTCCTAACCTTCTTTCCAGATAGGGTAGTGTTGATTCCCATGCTTGGGTCAAACCCTAAAGTGACCTCAGTCTTTCATGAAAATCAAGAGATTGTACTTCCTACTTTCAGAACAACGGACGATCAGGATGTTCATCCACTTGACGTAGGCCACACTCTAAAGCAATATCTGGAGGTCACAAGTCCATTCAGACAAACGGAATTCCTTTTCGTTCTTCTCCATGGTAAAAACAAAGGAAGGCGAGCTTCGGTCAGATCAATTTCCTCTTGGATTGTGCAGACCATTCAGAGGGCATACAAGGCAAAGGGCTTGTCCCCTCCAGAGGCAGTAACGGCTCATTCGACCAGGAGTATCTCGACCTCGTGGGCAGCTTCCCGGCATGTCGCGCCTGAAATCATTTGTAGAGCGGCTTCCTGGTCTTCTATTAACACATTTGTTTCTCATTATTGTGTTGAGCCTGCGGCTCTGTCATCCATTAATTTTGGTTTACAAGTATTGTCGGTTGACAATGTAAAATAAATTTGGTTTCTTTGCTCAAACATTTTTGCCCGCCCGTGTGTATTTTTGGGCAAGTTATTTCCCACACGTATGCTGCCATGGAGCCTGTCAGGAAAACGGAAAATTTATATCAAATACTTACCGTAATTTTCCTTTCCTGATAGGCTCCATGGCAGCAGGAGTCCCTCCCAAAATGTCTGGAGTAGGCTAGTTACGGAACATGGATAGCAGCCTGGAGCAAAGATTTATGGGAGAGGGGGTCCTATTGGGTAGTTATGGAGGCGGAGCCTACCCACACGTATGCTGCCATGGAGCCTATCAGGAAAGGAAAATTACGGTAAGTATTTGATATAAATTTTCCGTTTTTTCAGTATGTTTGACATAATGCTTTACTGTATACAGTTGTCTTTACTCTGTGTTTAATAAATTAAAAGTCAGCAACTACAAATACTGGATCTGCTGACTTTAAGAGCTTTTTTTCATTGTTGGAGACCTTTTTGTGGGGTTGTACAAATGCTATCCAGTAAGGTTGGCATATGGAGATCAAATTTGATTAGTAAGATCATTTAGACCTATGAATACCACAGAAAAACAAAAAAATCACCACGCTATCATAAAAAAAGCCCCCTGAAAAGCAGCAGTTCAACTGTGAGATGTTCACAACAATACAAAAAAACAAGGAAAAAACATGAAGCTTATGTGAAACATCACCACGCCATTTTATGAGCCCATATAAATGGCGTGGTGACGTTTCACATACGCTTCACGCCTATATGGGTGGTATTGAGGGTTTAACCCAAATATTAAGTATCGAATTGGCTATTTTCAATGCGACCATTTATCCCCTTTGGTTATCTTTTTTGAATGGTATTTCCTTTTTTCCCACAAGATGGCGCAATGCTGTTTTATAATATATTCCATGTAGTTATGGGTATGTGTTAGTGTGCGTTTTCACCTAATGGCAGAGTATCCATCGTAGGGGTTTAACATACTTATTTCAGCTCTAGTCCTTCTCATTATCTTATTAATCTTATTAATCTTATTAATTATCTTATTTAATTTGATTAGATTATGTTTTACAGCTTTAGGGAAATTTCCTGTTGTTCGGGTGTTTCCTGTTTCAATCCTTTCAGTGGGTTGGTTGTTTACATCTGACACCTTTGAGAGGTCACAATGAGGCGTGGTTTTACCTGTCCATTTATTGCGATAAGTCAGAGTGTCACCCGTTCCCCAGACAACGTCAGTTATAGACGAAACGTACGTTGGGAGGTTGACGCTCTGATGTCATTGCACCTTGCTAGAACGGGCGCTCGCTTGCCGGCTGGCGAACTACTCTTTTTTATACTATTTTCTTGTAAGTTTTCTACTTTATTTTTAATACATTGGTTTATCAGGTTCACGCTATGGCCACCTTTCCTTTGTCCTTATGTCCTTGAATTCGGGTTGCTGTATCATCCATTCACATGCCTGCAGCTACGCTGCACAGAGGGATGCCCTACTGCTAGCTGGACACCCGGATTCAAGGTACAGCGTACAACGTGCCTGGTTTGTTTACCATCTGCTATGCTGTTTAGAGGGATGCTTCATTGCTAGCTGCATATCCGGATTTGGGTCTACATACGTGCCTGTTGTGCTTGCAATCACAATTATAATACCTCTTAGGGGATTTTTAAGGCAATGCATTTTTTAAATTTTAAATTTAGGTAAAAGTAAATTTATTTAAATCGTTCAGAGTAAAATTGTACAAAATTATACAAGAAAGACAATTACACCAAAAATTACATATTCACATAAAAACATGAATCTGCATATACATTGTGTGATAGTGATGATACAGAATTTACATGTGAAAATACTAATGAGGAAAGAAGTGATGTATCACACTACCCAATACAGTCACCATAGATGACCACCATGGTATGGAGTAGTGCAATTTCCTTCTTCAGGGAAATTACATCACAATCTAGAAAATCAAAAATCATAATATTACAATTTATATACATGTATGCATATATATCTCTTGCATTGGTTGGATTCTCATGCGACTTACGTCCTCCCAAGGCGTCCCATGGGAGTGTGTGTTATCTCACGCCGGGGGCCAGAGGCTCCCCCTGCCAGATGGCCTGTGTTGTCCTATGACTCTACAAGACGGCTGGATACAAAAAAGATCCCGATTGAAGACGTCCTCAGCCTCAGAAGCCTGATGGCTATCTATGAAAGGGGCAGACAATTGTGGAAATGAGTGGCACCAATAGGGCAACTGCGAGGGTGGGGCGGGGGCCCGGGCGGTGAGGGCTCAGGTGCCGGGGGTGGCGGTGGAAGAGGAAGGGGTGGGAAGGGGAAAAAAGGAATGGGGGGAGAGGGGGGAGGGGGAAAAAAAGAGGGGAAAGAGAAGAAAAGAGGGGGGAAAGGTGGAAGGGGGGAAAAGAGGGGGCAAAAGGGGAAAAGAGGGGGGATGGGGAAACAGGTGGGGAGTGGGGGACCCGCCAATACCATCCACCCACCCACACACCTGACCTCCACACCCCCACCCCCCCCATATGCACAGCCAACCCCACAGGGGATACCACATGGATCAGTTCCCCTTGAAAAATGGGTTTAGCCATGAATATTGATACCCCAATGTTAGGGGATCCCATTCCTATGGGGTGTATAGGGTAGAAGACAAAAGGCACTTACATTTTCCAAAGGTGCAAATGACGTGGCCTAAAACCGGAAAGGTCCATGGATCTCTGGACCATGCATTCACTCTGTTGTTCCTAAGTGGATGCCTCAGGAGAAATGACGCCATTGCTGTCTCTGGCATCCTATATATGGTGTGGGCCAGGATGTGGGCGGAGGCAGAGCGCCGCGCCAGCCAATGGCGCGGTTGATCTGTATTCCTGCTGTCAGGTGCGCTCGGCGTGAACACGCAGAGCGTCACCTTGGCAACAGACTCCGCTGGGTGGGCGGAGACAGAACGCCGCGCCAGCCAATGGCGCGGTTTGCCTGTATTCCTGCTGTCAGGTGCGCTCAACATGACCACGCAGAGCATCACCTTGGCAACAGACTCTGCTCTAAAGCCCGCGCATGCGCGTCATGGTGGTGCGCGTCTTATTGTGCGCCCACACAGTGACGTGCCTGGATCATGTAAATAAAGGATGGTGCGTGAAGAGCCGGCTGCCATATTGGACAGGGGCTATGCCCAAATTAAATACGATGTAACAGTGTGATTGTACACCAGAGGTGTAACATTATATCCACGGTAGATATGGATAGAAAACTATCCTAATACATCCCCCAGTATCTATCAGGTATGAAGTCCCCCCGCAAGTGGCAAGTTTGAAGGGGAGAAAATTGTAATAAATAAGTAAGTGAGTACACGCAAAACCATATAAGGGGTACAATCAACCACATTAAGTCCCCCCTTCCCTGAGGATGGATGTAGCGAAGGGGGGATTTATGGACTAGTAACCACTGACACGGAAATCCCTGCCCTGCATGGGAGGCAGGGCAGGGAGAAAGAGAGGGCCCCACTCTATACTGGAACAGCGGGGCCCCCCTGTGTCGGGTAGGTATAGGACTTTCCAGGCTTGACCTCTGGGGCCTATAAAGAGCCCCGAGCTCCCGCATGGTACACCCTTGGATAAGATGCCAGAGGGGACAGCAGGACACAGGAGACGGATCAACCATGAGATACCATGCTAGTAATAAAAAATTGAAAAATACATAAAAAAAAATATAGAAGAAAATGATAATATTAGATTAGAGTAACAAAATACTATATAGTAATAAATTTGTTAAGTAATTCCACCCGGTGGAGTTTAAGAATATCAACCCCAACCTTGGTGTATTATAGTAACAGATTTATAAATGCACAAAATGTAAAAATCGTGTGAAATATACTAGAGTAAGGTTTGAAACCCCCCAAGGGTTAGACAATCTCCAAGTTGTGTCCACATTACAATCAAGGGGTTAAGCAAGGGGGGGGGGGCAGGGTTAGTGTTGAATTTCCCAAAGGGGAAGGACAGACCAGTGGAAGGAGTATCTGGCCTAGGAGGTAGAAAAAGCAAGGTAGGGTGGAGGGGGTGCCCTTAGTCGGTTTTGCCCGATCTAAAGCCCTCTAAAAATGGCCTAAAGCTCTCCGTTTCGTTGAGACCAGGGGGGGTGGTGGCCCTAAGGCGCCTGATCCAGCGCATTTCGCGCTGGAGCAAGACCTTGTTCCAGTCACCCCCCCTGATGGGTATATGGAGTCTGTCCAAGACCGTAAAATTGACCTTGGACATCCTGTAATTATGTTGTTTTGCTACATGCCTGCCTAATGGTAGGTACAGACTACCAAAGCCCATGCTGTGGGTGTGCTTCTTAACTCTCTTGGTAAGCTCCTGTCGGGTTTTCCCGACGTAGAAGGCCCCGCATTGGCATTGCATCAGGTAGACAACTCCCCGTGTTCTACAATTCGCGAAGTGCCGTAGTTGGAAATTTTCCCCATTAGGTAATGTAATCATGGTTCTTCTGCCTATAACTCCACATTGTGTACATGATCCGCAAGGATATGTGCCCCAGGTTTTGCAGGGGTCTGTTCTTGTGCTTCCTTTGTATTCGCTCTGTGTGAGCATGTTTCCTATGGAGCCGGATTTTTTGTAGGTGATCTGGGGTCTGGAAGTGACCAGGCTCCCTAAAATGGGGTCTTCTGTAAGGATTGACCAGTGTTTAGAATTGATCTTTCTTATGTGTTTGTGTTCATTGGAGAATCTCATGATGATTCTGGTTGAGGTGTCTTCTTTCTTCACGTTTTTCTTTTTAAAGATTAGATTTCGTCCATCAGTATTTTTTACGCAATTGAATGCTTTTTTGAGAGCTGTTTTTGTGTATCCTCTCTCCAGCAATCTTGCAGTCAATTCATCGGATTCTTGCTGGAAGTCCTCGTATGTACTACAATTTCTTTTGAGTCTTAGAAATTGGCTAAAAGGAATGGATTTTTTCAGTGGCTCTGGATGGAAGCTATCTGCGTGTAGCAGTGTGTTGCCAGCTGTATCTTTTCTGTACAGATTACTCGAGAGTCCTCCAGTTTGGTCTTTATAGATGGTGATATCCAGAAAATTGACTTCTTTAGGGTCAAAAGTCATAGTGAAGAAAAGATTAAAGCTATTTCAATTCATGGAGTTCAAGCATTCCTTAAGTGTATCCTCAGGACCATCCCATTTCCCCCCCCTTCCTTTTTTCCCCTTCCCCCCCTTCCTCTCCCACCGTCACCCCCGGCACCCGAGCCCTTACCACCCGGGCCCCTGCCCCCCCTCGCAGTTGCCCTATCGGTGCCACTCATTTCCACCATTGTCTGCCCCTTTCATAGATAGCCATTAGGCTTCTGAGGCTGAGGGCGCCTTCAATCGGGATCTTTTTTGTATCCAGCCATCTTGTAGAGTCATAGGACAACACAGGCCATCTGGCAGGGGGAGCCTCTGGCCCCCGGCATGAGATAACACACACACCCATGGGACGCCTTGGGAGGACGTAAGTCGCATGAGAATCCAACCAATGCAAGAGATATATATGCATACATGTATATAAATTGTAATATTATGATTTTTGATTTTCTAGATTGTGATGTAATTTCCCTGAAGAAGGGAAATTCCACTACTCCATACCATGGTGGTCATCTATGGTGACTGTATTGGGTAGTGTGATACAACACTTCTTTCCTCATTAGTATTTTCACATGTAAATTCTGTATCATCACTATCACTCAATGTATATGCAGATTCATGTTTTTATGTGAATATGTAATTTTTGGTGTAATTGTCTTTCTTGTATAATTTTGTACAATTTTACTCTGAACGATTTAAATAAATTTACTTTTACCTAAATTTAAAATTTAAAAAATTCATTGCCTTAAAAATCCCCTAAGAGGTATTATAATTTTTCTACATAACTAATAAACCTAACCTCTGACTATATACAATACAAGGGACAAAGGTAACAGGGATGTAAGGAAGGGAATCACGACCTGGTACAAGAGCAGGGAGCAGGAGCAAGGCAGTGGGGTGCAGGACGGATCAAGATATAGGAAGTTCAGGATAGGTATCAGGCACAACCTGGCAGCAAGGAGGCAATCACAATCGTGTTGTGCTGGGGGGAAGGGAGGAGCAGCCTTAAATAGCCACCTGGCAGCTGAACCCTGGTGTCACTGATCATCCCAGCCTGCTGGCTCTTGGGAGACACCTGCTGGTGGACACTGGAGCTGCAGCAAACAGCCCAGAGCAGCACAGTGTCACCAGCAGGTGAACTCAATCCAAACATAATTATTTTCTGATAGTATGCTTATGTGTACCTGGACATTAAGAGTGATACAGTATGTGGCAAAAAGCAATGGTCCTCTGGTAGCCATTATAGTGTTGAAAAAAACACTCCACCTTACTCGTAGAGCTATATGATTTATTGTTTGTTTGTGGATAGTAATTATATATTTGACCCACTTTAGATTTTTTTTCAGACTGAGTACTCTATTTGATACCCCATGTAGACGGCTCTCTGTGCTCTTCCTGTTAGAAGTAAAAATCCACATTGGTGTATGAATTCATTAGTAAAATAAGAATTAATAGATTTTAAATTTTCGGGAATAAAAGTTATGTTTTAGACTCTAGTGGGTGAGATTGGTGGGTTGAATTGTGCATTACTCTGAATGTTGTGTTGTAACTAGTTCCCACACTGTGGGCATTTACATTTTTTTGTACAACAAGGCTTTTCTTGCATTATGTAAACAAATATTCGCAGACTTATCCCCATCCATTATCCAAAAGAGGAGTGCCTTGAAGCTGTTACTTCAAATCCTGATGGACAAAGAAATCAGTTACTGGTGGCTCTTTCCATTCCAACTCAAATTGCTCTGGAAAGGCAAAACATACACCTTCAGATCTCCACAAGAAGGAGAAAAAGCTCTTGCTGTTACTAGGTCTCATCAGCCAAGACCCAAATCTTCCACACCCGGGATCGCAACCTAACTCAGCAAAATGCCAACTCCCAACCAGCCCCCTGAATCCGGTCTTGGAATCTGCGAGATCCAAGAAGTCCAAGAAAACCATTCCTCCCTCATGACTTAAACGTCTTTGGTTATCACTCCTTGCCCTTGCTTCCTCCCAGCTACTAACTGGGAGGACCTACAATCCCCACTTTTGCCTCATGAGATGGGTACCCTCCTGGGTTACCCACACGCCTCTGCCGAGGCGGTCTCGTGAGGGACACAAATAGGGGAGATAACTGCCTCAGACTCTATACCAACTGCACATACTGGGTTTCCCCCCTTCTCATTTATGCCCCCACCTACCTAAGCGGGGGGGGCAAGCCATTAATCCTACCCAAACCTGGGGATCTTCTCCTTCCCCCCATATTGTTCTGGGCACCATATCCCTTGAAATCCCTTACCCCTAACCATTCCCCACCTCCCACCCTATACCCTCAGGACCCATTAGTTCTTAAGGATCCAGGTTAATACTTACCTTCCTAATCGTTATATATCTTTTGTTAAATGTTTACTATTGAATACTAAATTTTCACCTCCAAACCTGCCTTAACCTTTAAATATGGTTTATTGGAGGTGACATTGTTAATGCCGGGCTTGGTGCCCTTTTTTTTGTTATACACAATCTATTTCACGAGGCTCCTCTGCTGGGGTGGTGTTCATGCACCCCTTCTTGTCTAGTAGAACAGGTACCTTACCCTTCTCTAGACAAGACTAATCCCTGATTTCTAGAGGGATTTTAGTGTAACTCATACCCAATGCTGGAGGATTCTGTCCCTTTCACTCTATGGAAGACTCTCTTGTCCTCCAACTTTCCTTTTAGCCTCTCTTTTCTCCCTCATAATCAATGTATTAACTACATTTTCTTTGAAGGGGTTATCGGGGGGGTGACCCCCAATACTTTTCAGCACTCTCAAAGGTCCTCATCTGGCATGTGATCTGTCTTGGGCCCCATGGATACATAGCGGTAAGTGCTACTAATTGCCCGGAACGACCCCCACCTCTGCTCAATGGCTAACGACACTGCAGTAAAAATACCCCTTAAGATAGTCTCCCATAATGTTCAAGAGTTGAAACCCCCAATTAAATGACGTAAAATTTTCCAATATCTTCATGCCCAAAAGATAGATGTAGTCCTTCTGCAAGAAACGCATTTCCCTTAATGATTCTGCCTATCCTTTATCCACTCCAAATTCCCCTCCTTCACGCTGGCCAATGCTGAAGACAAAACTAAGGGAGTGGGCATTTTCATTTCTAAACGGTGCAAATTTACCCTTAAATCTCATCTCAAGGACCCAGAAGGAAGGTATATACTCATAGTGGGGAACTGGACGACTAATTATATTAATTCATTTTGTACTATGCCCCCAACAGAGGCCAACTAACCTTTCGACACCTGTTGAAAACCCTAACGCCATTGCTGGAGGGAACAGTGATTTTAGGGGGGCAATTCCAACACTGCTTTCGACCAGGGGCTGGCAAACGCCTTACTAGACCCACCAAACAGAGCCTCCAAATAGCCAAGTTGATCTTCCAACATGGCCTAGTAGATATTTGGAGGGAAGTAAACCCTACTATGCAGGATTTCACACACTTCTCCAACCCCCACAGATCTTTCGTGAGGATAGATCATATCCTCATTACTCCAGCATCCATTCCACTAATGAACAGGGCTTACATCAAAGATGTGGCCTGGTCAGACCACTCCATGGTAATCCTGACACTTCAACGCCTGGCAGGCCATAAACCCGACGTTGGAGACTCAATGAGTCCATTCTGAGTGATCCGATCAGAGCAAAGGAAATCAAAAATAATATCCAAACCTATTTCCTTACTAACGACATGCCTCACACTAGTCCCTCATGTCTATGGGCAGCCCACAAGGCGGTAATTAGAGGTCACCTGATCCAAATAGCCTCTGAGATTAACAAGACTAACAAAGCGGACATTGAAAAGTTAGATCTGGAATATACTGCTTTAGCTAAAAAACACAAGGCCAACCCGAGAACAGTTCCCACTACTAAATTGGAGGCAGAAAAATGGATGCAGTAGAATAGAGCCCGGTTCTATTGCCATGGTGACAAAATAGGTTCTATGCTATCAGGCAGGCTTACACCAAAATTTAGAACCCCGGCCCTCCCCAAAAATAAAATTCAAGTCGGGACCTTGTCCCAGAACCCCCAACGCATTATGGGGGAATTCCAAAATTTCTATAAATCATTATACAGCGAAGAATGTGGCCCTTCTCAAAAGGCGATAGATCATTTCCTTGACAACATCCAGACCCCTAAATTAGAAGACAGGCACCATCAGAAATTGTATGCCCCATCTCAGCAGAGGAAGTGTGCACAGTCATAAAGAATTTAAAATCACATTCATCGCCCGGCCCGGCTGGCTTCTCAGTACCATATTACAAATCATTTTCCACAACACTCGCTCCCTATATGGCTCACTTTTTCATTGCTCTCAGACAGGGGAGACAATTAGACAATTCACTTAACATGGCCCATATTACGGTCATTCCCAAACCAAACAAAGATACCAGCTCAGTCAGCAACTATAGACCAATATCCCTCATCAATAATGACTTAAAGATTCTGACTAAAATCCTTGCAGACCGCCTAGCTTCCTTTATTAGCTTATACATTCACAAAGAACAAGTGGGTTTTATCGCGGGGAAACATGGTCCTGATCAGACTCGCCGTGCGATAGATATAATTTCCGTCCTCAATTCTAATTGGGATAAGGGCTCTCCCAGGCAGGGTTGCCTGCTCTCCCTAGACCTCCAAAAGGCATTTGATTCTGTTCATTGGACATATATTTTCAATACCTTACAACGATGGGGTTTTGGAGACTCATTCCTTAATGTCATGCATGCCCTTTACTCATCCCCTTTGACTCAGGTGCGTCTGCAGGGATTTTACTCAGAATCTTTCCCCATATCCAGAGGCACAAGACAGGGTTGCCCGCTCTCCCCGTTGATCTTTGTCATAGCAATTGAATCTTTGGCAATAGCTATCAGAAACAACCCAAACATCCAGGGCATTCAATGCGGCTCCCGTCACCACAAATGCCCATTATTTATGGATGACATCTTAATGTTTATCTCATCCCCACAAACCTCCCTTCCCAACATCTGTCGTCTTTTGGACAAATTTGGGGGCGGTTTCGAGCCTTAGGGTCAATTATAACAAATCCCATGCACTTAATGTTAACATCCCAGATCCTCTCCTGGTCAGGATTAGGGAGAGCATTAGGTTCACCTGGAGTGACCATTACGTCCCTGGGGATCAAACTAACCCCTAGAATTGAACTCCTCCATCAAGCAAACTACCCACCACTTTACCAAAAACTGGAAGAAGACCTAGCTCGGCGGTCTGGGCTCTCCCTATCCTGGTTAGGTAAAATTAATACAATTAAGATGACCTTGCTCCCCCGCATCCTATACTATTTTAGAGCCCTCCCGATCCCTGTTGACAAAGCTTGCCTAAAGGGCTTCCAAGCTAAAATTATCAAATTTATATGGGGCAAAGGGGGTCACAGATTTTCTAAATCAATCCTGTTTAGATCTAGGGTGGAGGGGGGTCTGGGCCTTCCCAATCTACTTTGGTACTTTCAAGCAGCTCAACTAGTGCAAATATCAGAAGTTTATTCACGTTGGGAACAACCCAACTGGATACACATTGAGATGCAGGCGGTCCCTCTCCACACGTTGGACTATATCCTCTGGAGCCCTAAGAAATTCAGACCTTCAATCTTATCCCCTACTCTCTCACACTCATTCGCTCTTTGGGACAGTCTGAGAAGCAATGATAAACTTACCTCCCCCACAGAACCACTGAAACACATATTCCAAAATCCAGCTTTCCCCCGGGTCTTAACATAAAAGCATTCCAGTGGTGGATCAACAAAGGGATGTACAGAATAGGACACTTCCTTAGACCACTGGGCCCACTCTCTAAAGCATTCTGTGTTAGTAACCTAGAAATACCAGCATCTGAATTCTTCAGATTCTCTCAGATCTCAAACTTCTTACACAAAAAGTGCAAAACACTCCCAAACGGTCCTCAAATAACTGCATATGAAATATGGTGTGGCCTGGCCAGTGAACAGAGGGGGAATCTCAGTGATTTATAAGGCACTGTCTTCAGCACGATCCAAGACACCTTACATGCTAGCCTGGGAAGAAGACCTGTCCCAGCACTGGAAACTTGACACTTGGCACAAACATTTTTCCCAATCTTATAAAGGTGTCCTCAATTCCTGCCTCATGGAAGCTAGTATAAAAGTGCTAACTAGATGGTACCTAGTCCCTTTGAAGCTGGCCAAAATATTTACGTCGGCATCACACCTATGTTTTTGGGGATGCAATCTAAGAGGTGATATGCTCCATATTTGGTGGACATGCCCCAGAATACGTCAATTCTGGCACAAGGTTTTTTCCTGGATCAGCAAAATCACCACAATTTCTGTCCAGATGTCCCCCCTCATAGCGCTCCTTAAGTTCCCAGTGAAGGAGGCCTCCAAGAATACACAACGCCTCCTTTACTTTATCATCCTGGGAGCCAAGCTTACACTGGCCAAAGCTTGGAAACAACCATCTGTCTCAACACTCCTAGATAAAAGAAAGATATCCTAGATTATGAACCAGGAAAAAATGGCAAGTGTAATCCTGGATCGCTCTGACAAATTCAAACACACTTGGGAACCATGGGCAACATTTCTGGGAGTTACCCTTTGACAATGATCTCGAGAGAAACACCACCTCGCTCACTCCCCCCCCAGTCGACTCCTATTCCCTTTCTCCTAATCCTATTTCATCTCTTTCTTTCACCTTCTTTCTCTTTCTCTCTCACTTCTCTGTTGGGCCTTGGACTCTGACCTTCAATCCAATAGGTCTAACCAAGGCCAAGGTCAGACATCATTCAGCTGCTAGTCATGTCATAAGTTACTATGTATATCAGCTCACAAATGTTCCAAATTCCAAATATTTGTTCCTAATTTTTATTCGTTAGTATGGACTAGGTAGCCTCTCTTGTATTAGGCTTGCCATATATCTTATGCACAGAGGACAATGGTAATGTTTAACTGTTGAACCTTTTAATATTTGGGGCCTTACTAGAGTTTTTTTCATATAAATGAGCAACTCTTGGATTCTCCTCGGGCGGGGGGTGCTGGGGGGTGGGGGCTCTGCCACAGCATGATCCCTATTGGGGTGGTGGAGCCTTCCCCTCCCTACCCCCTTACCATTCCACATGCCTGTGTCAACATTTGCTGAGCACTAAGAGAACATTGGATATTCAGCCTGTCTGAACGATTCACATTATACGCTTTGTTTGACATGAGTGTAAAATGATTGTATGACCCTTCTGTACTTATATGTTCTACATACGGCCTTGCTGGTCGACTCAGGGCTAAAGACCCTCATTATATCTATGTTTACAAAATGTCTTTCATTTGTTTTGAAAATAAAATATATTGAAACAAATTAAATTTGGCTTTCACAGGGATGACATCACCCCATCTGATGAAGGAAATATCAACACAGTTTGGACATACAAATGTCTAATATTGCTTTCAATTTGTCAAAGTTGAACTTTGGAAGTTCCTGAGTTGTGTATTGTTTTATGATTTTAAACATGCCTGTTTTAACACAAAAAAGGCTATTTGTACTGTCCAAAAAAAAAAAAAATGTTCTTACTAAAATATGATGGTCGTTTCAAAAGCCCTTTTCTAACGCACATGTGAATGTGCACAGAGTAGGGATGAGCCGAACACCCCCCTGTTCGGTTCGCAACAAAACTTGCGAACAGGCAAAAAAATTTGTTCCAACACGCGAACACCATTAAAGTCTATGGGACACGAACATGAATAATCAAAAGTGCAAATTTTACAGGCTTATATGCAAGTTATTGTCATAAAAAGTGTTTGGGGACCTGGGTCCTGCCCCAGGGGACATGGATCAATGCAAAAAAAAGTTTTAAAAACGGACGTTTTTTCGGGAACAGTGATTTTAATAATGCTTAAAGTGAAACAATAAAAGTGTAATATTCCTTTAAATTTTGTACCTGGGGGGTGTCTATATTATGCCTGTAAAGGGGCGCATGTTTCCCGTGTTTAGAACAGTCTGACAGCAAAATGACATTTCAAAGGAAAAAAACTACTCGCAGCTATTAATGAATTCCCGGTCCGACAATACACAAAAGTTCATTGATAAAAAGGAAATGGGAATTCCCCACAGTTGAACCCCGAACCAAAATTTAAAAAAAAATGACGTGGGGGTCCACCTAAATTCCATACCAGGCCCTTCAGGTCTGGTATGGTTATTAAGGGGAACCTCGGCCAAAATTTTTAAAAAAATGGCGTGGGGTCCCCCTCAAAATCTATAGGTCTGGTATGGATTTTAAGGGGAACCCCGTGCCAATTTTTTTTTTTAAATGGCGTGGGGTCCCCCCAAAAATCCATAGCAGACCCTTATCCGAGCATGCAACCTGGCAGGCCAAAGAAAAAGAGGGGGGACAAGAGAGTGGCCCCCCCTCCTGAACTGTACCAGGCCACATGCCCTCAACATTGGGAGGGTGCTTTGGAGTAGCCCCCCAAAACACCCTGTCCCCATGTTGATGGGGACAAGGGCCTCATCCCCACAACCCTTTCCTGGTGGTTGTGGGTGTCTGCGGGTGGGGGGCCTTATCGGAATCTGGAAGCCCCCTTTAACAAGGGGATCCCCAGATCCTGGCCCTCCCCCCTGTGTGAAATGGTAGGGGGGTAAAAAAGCACCCCTACCATTTCACAAAAAAACTGTCAAAAATGTTAAAAATGACAAGAGACAGTTTTTGACAATTCCTTTATTTAAATGCTTCTTCTATCTTCTATCTTCTTTCTTCTATCTTCTATCTTCCTTCGGTTTCTTTCTCCATCTTCTTCTTCTTCTGGTTCTTCTGGTTCTTCATCCAGTGTTCTCATCCAGCATCTTCCTCCGCGGCGTCTTCTTCCCTTCTTCTCCTCGGGCCGCTCTGCATACATGATGGAATGATGGGAGGCTACTGCTGTGTGATGCTTCTCCTCTTCTGATGGTTCACCCAGTGACCTTGCCCCCCTCTGATGCACGGGGACTTGACGGGGACTTCCCTGTGGCCTTCCCCGTGATGTCAGAGGGGACGGGGTCACCCGTTACGTAACCCCCCTTCTGACGTCACGGGGAATGCCACAGGGAAGTCCCCGTCAAGTCCCTGTGCGTCAGAGGGGGGCGGGGTCACCGGGTGGCCCCGCCCCCTGTTATTTAAGAACCGTCAGAAAAGGAGAAGCGTCACACAGCGGGAGCCTCCCATCATGCCATCATGTATGCGGAGCGGCCCGAGGAGAAGAAGGGAAGAAGACACCGCGGAGATGCCAGATGAGAACACCGGAGGAAGAACCAGAAGAACCAGAAGAAGAAGAAGATGGAGGAAGAAACCGAAGGAAGATAGAAGATAGAAGAAAGCTGAAGCATTTAAATAAAGGAATTGTCAAAAACTGTCTCTTGTCATTTTTAACATTTTTGACAGTTTTTTTGTGAAATGTTAGGGGTACTTTTGTACCCCCTTACCATTTCACACAGGGGGAGGGCCAGGATCTGGGGGTCCCTTTGTTAAAGGGGGCTTCCAGATTCCGATAAGTCTCCCGCCCGCAGAACCCCACAACCACCGGGCAAGGGTTGTGGGGATGAGGCCCTTGTCCCCAGCGACATGGAGACAAGGTGTTTTGGGGGGCCACCCCAAAGCACCCTCCCAATGTTGAGGGCATGTGGTCTGGTACGGTTCAGGTGGGGGGGTGCTCTCTCATCCCCCCCTCTTTTCCTGCAGCCTGCCAGGTTGCGTGCTCAGATAAGGGTCTGGTATGGATTTTTGGGGGGACCCCACGCCATTTTTTTTTTATTTTGTTTTGGGGTTCCCATGTGGGGAATTCCCATGCTGTTTTTATCAATGAACTTTTATGTGTATTGTCGGACAGGCAATTCATTAATAGCCGCGAGTAGTTTTAAATGACTTTTTTTCCTTTGAAATGTCATTTTGCTGTCAGACTGTTCTAAACACAGGAAACATGCGCCCCTTTACAGGCATACTATAGACACCCCCCAGGTACGAAATTTAAAGAAATATTACACTTTTATTGTTTCACTTTAAGCATTATTAAAATCACTGCTCCTGAAAAAATGGCCATTTTTAAAACTTTTTTTGCATTGACCCATGTCCCCTGGGGCAGGACCCAGGTCCCAAAACACTTTTTATGACAATACCATGCATATAAGCCTTTAAAATGAGCACTTTTGATTTCTCCCATAGACTTTTAAAGGGTGTTCCGCAGCTTTCGAATTTACCGCAAACACCCCAAATTGTTCGCTGTTCGGTGAACTGGCGAACAGCCGATGTTCGATTTGAACTCGAAGCTCATCCCTAGCACAGAGTAAAAAGTTTTCTACTCAACAATGTGTGGCTTCTTCTTTCAATGCTCAATATCATTTTTTGTACTAAGTTGGTGTTTACAATGAAATGGGGGTTATTTACTAAAGGCAAATACACTTTGCACTACAAGTGCACTTTCAGTGCAGTTTCAAGTGCAGTTTCATGTGCATTTTTGCAGTGCACTTGGAGTTCAAAGTGGATTTTCCTTTAGTAAATAACTCCCACAGTGCTTCATAATTTGCCACAATCACGCCATTTTCGTGACTCTCAAAAATTAATTCATGGTGCTGAAAATGATGAATATTTTTCTCAGTAATGCATTACATACATTAACAACAAAAACAAGGTGTGTGTAGCAGACCTACAACATAATAATATTTTGCTGAAGAAGAGATTGTCACCTCATGTATCAAATAAATTATGTTTGCACTATTGAAAAAGTGACCAAAAAAGAGACAGCTAAAAGAAACCCATGCAGTAAATCAAAGGAAATCTTCTTTCAGTTTAAGTAAAAAAAAATTGATAAAATGCTTCTTAAACAGTTTCTGGCATATCAATGGCCCCCCTACCCGCAAAGTACTCGACATATTTCTGTCTTACTTTGAGGGTGCTTCGGGGGGGCAAGCCAGGACGGCCAGCTTCAAGTGCCGTCAGGGTTTGTTCTTGAAGTCCGGCCTCAGGCCCAACTGAGGCAACATAGCTCATTGCATTTCTCCTTAAAAAGTTGTGTAGAATGCAGCATGCAAGTATTATATGGTTATAAGTTTATATTGCGCCATGTTGATTGGCGTAAAGAATAAGCGGAACCAGCTGGCCATTAGCGTTATCTACCACTCTTCTGGCTCTGGCCAGCCAGTAGTTAGAAACCCTCTGATCCAGGGTGAGGGTCCTCATGGCTTTAAAATGGTTGGCTGGTCAGAACGAACTAACAGAAAGCACTGAAAAAAGAAAGGCCGGAGCTGAAAATCAGAAACGAGTGGACAAGAACGCACTGCAAATCAAATACGTAGTATAAATACGAACCCACAAGCACAAACTGAAGAGCAGTAACTATCGGAAAAGCACGAGGCTGAAAAATGTGAATCATCTCTCACCAAACTTCTACTAACATGAGATTAGCAGAAGGAGCCCAAAGGGTGGCGCACTGGCTATTGAACTTCCTCTTTCTAGTGCCATTGTACGTGTTGTACGTCACCACGTTCTTGACGTTCAGAATTACCGACAACATTGTGTGACCGTGTGTATGCAAGACAAGTTTGAGCCAACATCCGTCGGAAAAAATCCTATGGATTTTGTTGTCGGAATGTGCGATCGTGTGTACGCAGCATAGGGTACATAGGGTTACATAGGGTTTCTTTGTTGTCGGTTTTAGGGAATGTCAGTGACAATTTACCAATGTACAGGAATGTTGTGTAGCACTGATCCCCGAAGGAGCTGCTGATGTTTGATTGGGCCTGTGCTCTGCTATCCTTAGCCCCTATGAATTTGCTCAAGCCACTTGACACAGTTGTGGCGCAATGTTGGTGTGAAGCTTAACACTTAATGACACTCCCACAATATGTAATACACAACAATGTACCTTTTATCATTACCTGGGTATCCGTAGCTTCGCCTGCAGAGTAATTAACAACACATTGAAATTAACCAGAATGTAATTTTACTGAAACTGGTATGAACAGCAAATACAATAACAGCACTGCCACACAAACGTAATGTGACAATACACTAAACTTTTACAACTTACTGTATAAGGATATAAAGATTTCTTGGATAATCCCCTGTAGATGCGTCTAAAAATGGGACTAGTGCTCAGCGTGAACAATGGCTTTACGCTGGGCACCTTCCCACTTCCAGCACGCTGTACCAACACAGTAATACAAAGTTATACGCACAGAAAAATACAATTGCAGATGAGCTCCTCCTGCTTTATGATGCAGTCCTTTGTCATTGTGTTTGACACAAGGCCCTACAATGCAGTATGTAGTCTTTGATCTTCTGTCTTCTGCTAGCTATTATACTGCAGTGATTGTAATCCAAGGGTACCACTTCGCATCCAGGCCAATTCTGACACTTCGCTCCTAAATGTCAAAAATCATCATTTCTTTGCTATAAAATTACATAGAACCCCCAAACATTATATATGTTTTTTTAGCAGAGACCCTAGAGAATACAATGGCAGTCATTGCAACTTTTTATCTTGCATTGTATTTGCGCAGCAATTTTTCAAATGCGTCTTTAAAAAAAAAAAACAGTTTCATGCTTTAAAAAAAAACAAAACAGCAAAGTTAGCCAAATTTTGTTGCATAATGTGAAAGATGAAGTTACGCCGAGTAAATAGATACCTAACATGTCACGCTTCAAAATTGCACACGCTCGTGGAATGGCGCCAAACTTTGGTACTTAAAAATCCCCATAGGCGACGCTTTAAAAGTTTTTACTGGTTACATGTTTTGAGTTACAGAGGAGGTCTAGGGCTAGAATTATTGCTCTCGCTCTAACATTCGTGACAATACCTCACATGTGTGGTTTGAACACCGTTTTCATATGTGGGTGGGACTTACGTATGCGTTCGCTTCTGCGTGCGAGCTCACGGGGACAGGGGCGCTTTAAATTTTTTTTTTTTTTATTGTTAATTTTACTTAAAATTTTTTATTTTGACACTTTAAAAAAAAAAAATTTGATCACTTTTATTTATATTACAAGGAATGTAAACATTCCTTGTAATAGGAATATGACATGATCGGTCCTTTTTACAGTGAGATATGGGCTCAATAAGACCCCCCATCTCACCTCTAGGATGGGAAGCCTAAAATAAAAAAAAAAAAAGATCACCGCTTCCGAGCCGAGGCGGCGCCGTTTTTTTAATGCAGAGGCCGGGCGTGACGTCATAACATCGCGCCCGGCCTCCGAACGATCATAGAGACTCCGGCGGCCATATGGTCCGCCGGCAATCTCTATGATCTACATCCGGCGCTGGCGGATCCGCTCTCTGACTCACCGATTGCTGAGGTGAGTCGGTAGAAGCACCGGAGGGGGAGGGGGGATATCCCCTTTCGCCGCCCGTAAGAACGATCAAGCGGTGGAACAGCCGCTATGATCATTCTTATGGTGTACGGAATCGCTGGATGAAAATGCCGGTATCTGAATGATGTCTGTAGCCTCAGGCATCATTCAGATATAACACTGGAAAGTCGAAGCAATAGTGTAGAATAATAATTGAAACTGTTCCTGCTGTATAACACACCTGCAGCTGCCTCCAGCACGGCCGTCTGTGAACCACACAGTATCAGTTCTCAACGGAGTATAGGCTTGAGGCCTGCTTAGACTCAGTCTGCTTAAATGAGACCCCTATGTGGAACTACAGGCCTCAGCAAACACTGTGGTAAGGGTCTAAGTGTGTAACGTGCGTTAAAGAACTGTGGGCGTCTGCCCTCTCACCACACTGGGCCTAGATGAATGGATGCCTCCGTTCCGCTGGTCTCAGTCCTGCCGTCAGTCAGCTCTGCCATGCTGCAGCGCTCTGCAAGATGACCGGGACCTTCAAATGGCTCCATCAGGTGTCTCTGGATCCTTCCCGATCCGTTTGCACTGTTCCTCCAGCACACAGGTGTAAAGCAGAGTCGCTGGTTGTTCTGCTCCGCAGATGTAGGCCGTGACTCTCTGGACCACCTCCTCACAGATCCTCACAGGCAGGCTACGAGTCCAGAAGAAAAAGAAAATGGCTGAGCAAAGCTTTTTATATCTTACCTGTGACGAACGCGGGTGTCAGATCCCTGCCCTCCTCGTTAACTAGCAACAAAGGACCAGCCAACCTCACACCACGCTGTCACTTACGTAACAATGCCACTCTCAGCTGCGCCAAGCACAAAGATTTTCCAGCTTGCGGGACCACAATCTAGGTGCGAGCAGCCTGAGAGTGATTGTCACTGGGCTAATTACACCATTAACCCTTTAACTGCCACCACCCCCCGTTTTAAAGACCGAGCCGGGGAGACTCGTAATTTGAGCAATACCAATTATAATTTTAGAATAAGCGTCTGCCACACACACTGTCACCACAGACAGGTCTGCTCAGAGTCTTACTCTACAACAGTAGCGCCCTTCAAGAGGCAGGTTTGTTTATAGCTTGCATTAAGAGCTTTAGAGACAAGGTTAACACTTTTCAACATAAGGGTTTATTATGAAAAGGTCAAAGTTGATGCAAATAAAACATTTACAGAAAAAAGATGTTTCAAAAGATAAAGACAATATACAGCCACAAAGCAATAAGGTAGAATTGGGAAGAAAGAATACTTGCAATTAATGTCCGAGGGTTGATCAGAGTTCGATCGATGAGCTAGGTAATCGGTTCTCGACTTGGCAGATGTTTCTACTTGGATGGTAAAAGGAGAACTGCCCATTGTCTTGGCATCTCCTCTTTTCTGTCAAATCAAAGGGGGTGTTGACAGTGACCAGTAACCAATCGTCTGGTCATCTTGTTTAGGGGTTGGTTGCTGGGAGGTGTCTACACTCATGACCACGTCCCAGGTAGATTTTGTAATACATATTCATATATCTGCATCTATAGTGTTTACAGACTCCAAATATCCATATTATTATTCAACTTGAGATTTCCTTCAAAACAAGTCTAAACATGCCATATCTATAATGTATAGCCTGCTTTGGAGGAATAAGTGGTCCCAGGGGTTTCCCATATGACCTGACATGGGGGTGTCTGGACTTGAAATGTTACAAATTATCTGAGGAAACTAAATATGTCCATATTATGGCTGTGCTATTACTAATTCAGAAGTTATGAAACATGCTGAAATTTCATACTTATTCCACCGTTTTAAGTTGGATGTGTATTCAGACAATTTACAACCGGGGCCTGTTAGGTCTCTGAATGGAGAGGGTGACAGTTTTATGACAGGCCTGAATACTCTGCCCTTTCAACAGCAGTTTACTGACCTAGCCTGGTTCTGTTTTCTCTGTTGAGATAACCTTTTCTGTTGAACTTAAAAAGCTTTGAATTCCTAAGGCAAGGGAGGAGGGAGTTCAGATTTCTCTGTAATGTTACATGGTTAGCCAAACTGTCATGGCTACTTCCACACAAAATGGCAGCTAGCTACAGTTTTTCATGTCCCATACGTGATATTGTTACACCTCCCCCTTAGGTGGTTGCATGGGAGGGAACTACAATTTCCCTCCTGACGCAACCGACTCCTGCGGGCTCAGCTTGTCGTGGCAGCCCATCAGCATTGCCATGGGCGCTGCCTTTCTTATGCTGGATGGTGAAATCGTATTGCTGCAGAATTAGGCTCCACCTAAGTAGTTTGCCATTCTCCCCAGCAACACGATTTAGCCAGCTCAAGGAATTGTGATCCATGATCACAGTGAAGTGCCATCCATAAAGGTACGTTTGTAACTTCTGGAGAGCCCACATGATCGCAAGACACTCCTTTTCGATCGTGGCATATGCTACCTCCCTGGGAAGCAGCTTCCTGCTCAGGTAGAGGATAGGATGCTCCTCTCTGGCCTCATCTACCTGGCTCAGGACTGCACCCAATCCATAGGCAGAGGCATCCGTCTGCACTAGGAAACGGCGGGTGAAGTCTGGAGCCTGCAGCACAGGGGCGCTGGCCAGCGCCTCCTTCAAGGCCTGAAATGCCTGCTCACAGCTTTTCATGTCCCGTACGTGATATCGTTACACAACCCAGCATGCAATTCAGCCACTCTGTGTTCATGGGTAGGTGAGTGGGCATTCTGGGTAGATATATCCTTTCACAAGGTAAACATTAAGTCACTTCCTGTGTGGGCTTATGTGAAAGATTAACAAGTCTATTCCTCTGTATACCAGTAGAGGGAGCCAAATACTAATTTATAACATTGTCACTGTTATGCATTACATGGCATAAAAAGGCAAAAATGCCAACACTACATACTCACATACTTTAACTATTTGGTCCCCAAAGATATTCCAAAACATATCTCTTTTACACATTTTTGCCTCTATGCGATTGCACAATACCGACAGAGGAGCCTCCCACCAGTTCTCATATGATGGGAACTGTTCTATGTACCCACAGCTGACACTATAGTGTCTGGTACAGATGTGTCAAGGGGCGAAATGGGGTTGTCTCTCTCTGAATTGACAGTGGAGGGACCAGGCATCTCAGAATTTCTTCTGGCAGTAACCCGAGCCTGTTCGGAGCATTCACCCAATGCATCGTAAGTTAGTCTTTTTGGTGGGTGAATGTCTCTTTTAACTCTCTGTCTCTTGGGTGTAGTCGTCGCCTTTGGGCAAGTACTATCATTTCCCATTGCAGGCTCTTGCGCTTCAATGTTAGTGGGAGACAAGGGCTCTTCAGATTGTCCAGTTTGTGGCACAAATTGTGGGGCTTCAGGTCTAAGAGTCCTATTTTTCCTTCCTGGCCTTTCAGATTGCCACAGCCAGCTTATCTCCATTTCCTCTTTGTCACTATCCTCTGTTGCTAGGGATCCAGGCTGAGACCTAATTGCTGGTTGAGGTATAGTATTAGACGTAGATGGTAGTTCCTTTTTTGAGGTCGATCTGACTGCTTCAATGAGAGGTAGAAGGTGATTCCGATGCTAGGTCTTCAGTGATCCCGTGCTCCCTTCCAGCCTGATCTCATACACTGGCAGTCCTGGAAGTTGTTTGCATACAATTTATGGCTGTGACTTCCACCAATCAGCCAACTTGTGTCTTCCTGGTATACCTAGGTTCCGTAACAAGACTCGATCACAAGGTTGTAGATCCTGAACCCATACCTTGAGGTCGAAATTCCTCTTATTGCTACTTCCTCTGATGTCTGACATAATTCGAGCCTGTTCATGTGCGGTCTTCAGACTCCTTCTCAATCTGTCTACATACCCACGGTGAGAGGTCTCTAAGGTATGGTCAAGAGAGGTTCCAAAGGCCAAATCCACTGGTAGCCAGGCTTCTTGGCTGAACATCAATCGGTAGGGTGAATACCCTGTAGCATCACTCCTGGTGCTATTGTAGGCGTGTACCAGAGTGGTTATGTGCTTACTCCAATGTTGTTTTTGTTCAGAGGCCAGGGTTCCCAACATGTTGAGAAGAGTTTGGTTGAACCTTTCTGGCTGAGGGTCTCCTTGTGGGTGATAGGGAGTAGGGATAAGCTTCGAGTTTGAGTCAAACTCATGTTCGACTTGAACATCGGCTGTTCGCCGAATAGCGAACAATTTGGGGTGTTTGCGGCAAATTCGAAAGCCGCGGAACACCCTTTAAAAGTCTATGGGAGAAATCAAAAGTGCTCATTTTAAAGGCTTATATGCAAGTTATTGTCATAAAAAGTGTTTGGGGACCTGGGTCCTGCCCCAGGGGACATGGATCAATGCAAAAAAAGTTTTAAAAATGGCCGTTTTTTCAGGAGCAGTGATTTTAATAATGCTTAAAGTGAAACAATAAAAGTGTAATATTCCTTTAAATTTCATACCTGGGAGGTGTCTATAGTATGCCTGTAAAGGGGCACATGTTTCCTGTGTTTAGAACAGTCTGACAGCAAAATGACATTTCAAAGGAAAAAAAGTCATTTAAAACTACTTGCGGCTATTAATGAATTGCCGGTCCGACAATACACATAAAGGTTCATTGATAAAAACGGCATGGGAATTCCCCACAGGGGAACCCCGAATCAAAATTTAAAAAAAAGACGTGGGGGTCCCCCTAAATTCAATACCAGGCCCTTCAGGTCTGGTATGGATATTAAGGGGAATCCCAGCCAAAATGTTAAAAAAATGGTGTGGTGTCCCCCCAAAAATCCATACCAGACCCTTATCCGAGCACGCAACCTGGCAGGCCGCAGGAAAAGAGGGGGGGACAAGAGAGCGCCCCCCCTCCTGAACCGTACCAGGCCACATGCCCTCAACATTGGGAGGGTGCTTTGGGGTAGCCCCCCAAAACACCTTGTCCCCATGTTGCTGGGGACAAGGGCCTCATCCCCACAACCCTTGCCCGGTGGTTGTGGGGGTCTGCGGGCGGGGGGCTTATCAGAATCTGGAAGCCCCCTTTAACAAGGGGACCCCCAGATCCTGGCCCTCCCCCCTGTGTGAAATGGTAAGGGGGTACAAAAGTAACATTTCACAAAAAAGGTGTAAAAAATGTTAAAAATGACAAGAGACAGTTTTTGACAATTCCTTTATTTAAATGCTTCTTCTTTCTTCTAACTTCTTTCTTCTATCTTCCTTCGGTTTCTTTCTCCATCTTCTTCTTCTTCTGGTTCTTCTGGTTCTTCCTCCGGTGTTCTCGTCCAGCATTTTCCTCCGCGGCGCAGGCATCTTCTTCCCTTCATCTTCTCGGGCCACTCCGCATCCACCATGATGGGAGGCTCCCGCTGTGTGACACTTCTCCTCTTCTGACGGTTCTTAAATAATGGAGGGTGGGGCCACCCGGTGACCCCGCCCCCTCTGACGCGTGGGTACTTGACAGGGATTCCCTGTGGCACTCCCCGTGATGTCAGAGGGGGCGGACAGGGAAGTCCCTGTGCGTCAGAGGGGGGCAGGGTCACCTCCGTTATTTAAGAACCGTCAGAAGAGGAGAAGCGTCACACAGCGGGAGCCTCCCATCATGGTGGATGCGGAGCGGCCCGAGAAGAAGAAGGGAAGAAGACGTTGGTGTCGCGGAGGAAGATGCCTGACGAGAACACCGTAGGAAGAACCAGAAGTACCAGAAGAACCAGAAGAAGAATAAGATGGAGGAAGAAACTGAAGGAAGATAGAAGAAAGAAGATAGAAGACAGAAGAAAGGAGATAGCATTTAAATAAAGGAATTGTCAAAAACTGTCTCTTGTCATTTTTAACATTTTTTACACCTTTTTTGTGAAATGGTAGGGTACCCCCTTACCATTTCACACAGGGGGGAGGGCCGGGATCTGGGGGTCCCCTTGTTAAAGCGGGCTTCCAGATTCCGATAAGCCCCCTGCCCACAGACCCCCACAACCACTGGGCAAGGGTTGTGGGGATGAGGCCCTTGTCCCCATCTACATGGGGACAAGGTGTTTTGGGGGCTACCCCAAAGCACCCTCCCAATGTTGAGGGCATGTGGCCTGGTATAGTTCAGGAGGGGGGGCGCTCTCTTGTCCCCCCTCTTTGCCTGCGGCCTGCAAGGTTGCGTGCTGGTATGGATTTTTGGGGGGACCCCACGCCATTTTTTTAAAAAAATTTGGCCGGTATTCCCCTTATCCATACCACGTATTTTTTTTTTTAAATTTTGGTTCGGGGTTCCCCTGTGAGGAATTCCCATGCCTTTTTTTATCAATGAACTTTTATGTGTATTGTTGGACCGGCAATTTATTAATAGCCGCGAGTAATTTTAAATTACTTTTTTTCCTTTGAAATGTCATTTTGCTGTCAGACTGTTCTAAACACGGGAAACATGCGTCCCTTTACAGGCATACTATAGACACCCCCCAGGTACGAAATTTAAAGGAATATTACACTTTTATTGTTTCACTTTAAACATTATTAAAATCACTGCTCCCGAAAAAACGTCTGTTTTTGAAACTTTTTTTGCATTGATTCATGTCCCCTGGGGCAGGACCCAGGTCCCCAAACACTTTTTATGACAATAACTTGCATATAAGCCTTTAAAATTAGCACTTTTGATTATTCATGTTTGTGTCCCATGACTTTAACGGTGTTCGAACAAACTTTTTGCCTGTTCGCATGTTCTGGTGCGAACCGAACAGGGGGGTATTCGGCTCATCCCTAATAGGGAGTAGTCCTAGACTTCTGAATGCCTAGAAAATCCAACAGTCGTCTGATAAGAGTACTCTCGAAGTCTATCCCCTGGTCCGAATGGATCCGTTAGGGTAGACCATAGTGAAAGAAAAGCTTTTCTACTAGAGTCTTCGCCACTGTAGATGCCTGCTGATCCTTTATGGGGAATGCCTGGGCATAGCTAGTGACGTGATCTGTAACTACTAAGAAGTTTCCCTGCCCACTCAAATCAGACTCCAAGCATAGGAAGTCTATGCAGACTAGATCCATTGGCCCTTGACTCTCTAGATGGCCCATTGGAGTGGCTCGCTGGGTTAAGTCATTCCTTTGTATGCACCTGAGGCAGGAGTATCAATAGTTCTCCACTTCAGTCCTCATGTAAGGCCAATAGAACCTGTCCCTTACTAGCTGGAGAGTCCTTTCTGACCCCAGATGGCCATGGTGATCAAGCAAAGCGATCAACACCTTTTCTCTGTGTTTCTCTATCAGAAACAACTGCCACTTCTCTTCAGGATCCCCAGAGGGGCCCCTTCGGTAGACCACCACCGATCCCACTCCTTACGTAGTAGGTGAGCTTCCTTCTGGGTACTCTGGAGAAGTAGATCAGGATGTTGTTTCTCCAAAGCCTTTAATGCCAGACTACAGATGGGATCTTCTTGTTGATCCTTCCGGAGGTCTTTTCGAGATAACTTGGGTAGACCCTCTTCCACAATTTGAGTGACGTCACAATAGCACTTGGGCACCCCTGCATTGGACACTCCCACTTCCTCAGCCCTGGCTCCACCTTTTACTTGTTGTTCCGCCCCTTCACAAAGGGCTCTTACTCCTTCAGGGGTAAGCTGGGTCCATTCTTCTGAGTGGTCCTGGGGACAGTGAGGCCTTCTTGACAACGCATCTGCGTCTCGGTTCCCAACCCCTGGATGGTATTTTAGGCTGAAGGTAAATGCCGAGAGGGCAGCCAACCATCTATGGTCTGTGGCATCCAGCTTTGCTGTGGTGAGCAAGTACATGAGAGGGTTGTTGTCCGTCTTGATCACGAATTCCGCACCATACAAATAATCTTTTAGTTTGTCCACTACTGCCCACTTCAAGGCCAGGAATTCAAGTTTGTGGGTGGGGTAATTCTTCTCAGCAGGTGCTAGACTTCAGCTCACATAGGCAATGGGCCTTAAATGCCCATCATGTTCTTGGTAAAGCACTCCACCCAGCCCGTCTTGGCTGACATCCATGTGCAGTTTGTAGGGTTTAGTAGGGTCTGCATAGGCCAAGACCGGAGCAGTAGTGAGACTCCACTTCAGCTGTCTGAAAGTTTCTTCACATTGAGAAGTCCACTGTACTTGGATAGCCTTTTTCTTCTTCCTGGGTCCCTCTCTTGGCTTTCCAGGCTTGTCTGAGTCTAAGCCATCTTCTTCTTGGTTCTTTAACAGCTCAGTGAGTGGGTGAGCTATTTTGGCAAACCCTTCTACGAACCTCCGGTAGTACGAACAGAACCCTAAGAATGACCTAAGCTCAGTCACATTCATGGGTCGGGGCCAAGAGGTGACAGCTTCTAGTTTCTGAGGGTCTGTGGCCACTCCCTCGGTGGACACGATGTGGCCTAGGTAATTCAATGAGGGTTGATAGAATTGGCACTTTACCATAGAGAGCTTCGGGCCTTCATCATGAAGTCTCTTCAGGACTTTCTCCAGGCGCTCTTTGTGCTCTTCCAGTGTTCTACCGAACACTATAACATCATCCAAATACATCAACACTTCAATCAGGTTCATGTCGCCCACAGTGTTCTCCATCAATCTCTGGAAAGTGGCAGGGGCCCCAGACAGACCTTGCGGCATGCGATTGAATTTGAAGAATCCTACAGGGGTGATGAAAGCGGTCTTCTCCCTATCTTTGGGGTGCATGGGGATCTGATAGTACCCACTTTTTAAATCTAGCACATTGAACCACTTCGCCCCTGACAGGCTCTGTAGGGCATCTTCTATTTAAGGTGGGGTGTATTGGTCAGGAATGGTTCTCCGATTCAGTGTTCTATAGTCAATACACAACTGTAATGACCCATTCTTCTTCCTCACCACCACTATTGGGGAAGCATATGGACTCCGAGACTCCCGGATAATTCCTGAGTTCTTCAGCTCAGCCAGCTGCTCTCGCAGATCTTCTTAGTCTCCCAGAGGAATCCGTCTTATGTAACGGGTGACCCTGCCCCCTCTGATGTCATGGGGAAAGCCTCAGGGAAGTCATCAGAGGGGGGCGGGGTCACCGGGTGGCCCTGCCCTCCGTAATTTAAGAACCGCCAGAAGACGAGAAGCGTCACACAGCGGGAGCCTCCCATCTTGGATGCGGAGCGGCCCGAGAACGAAGAAGGGAAGAAGACGCAGCGGAGGAAGATGCCAGACAAGAACACCGGAGCAAGAAGCTGAGGATCGGAGGAAGAACCAGAGGAAGAAGAAGATGGAGGAAGAAACCAAAGGAAGATAGAAGAAAGAAGATAGAAGAAAGAAGATGGAAAGAAGAAGCATTTAAATAAAGGAATTGTCAAAAACTGTGTCTTGTCATTTTTAACATTTTTGACACCTTTTTTGTGAAATGGTAGGGGTACTTTTGTACACCCTTACCATTTCACACAGGGGGGTGCTGGGATCTGGGGGCCCCCTTGTTAAAGGGGGCTTCCAGATTCCAGACCTCCATAACCACCGGGCAAAGGTTGTGGGGATGAGGCCCTTGTCCCCATCAACATGGGGACAAGGTGCTTTGGGGGGACCCCAAAGCACCCTCCCAATGTTGAGGGCATGTGGCCTGGTATGGTTCAGGAGGGGGGGCGCTCTCTCGTCCCCCACTCTTTTCCTGTGGCCTGCCAGGTTGCGTGCTCGGATAAGGGTCTGGTATGGATTTTTGGGGGGACCCCATGTCATTTATTTTTTCAATTTTGTTGCGGGTTTCCCCTTAATATCCATACCAGACCTGAAGGGCCTGGTATGGAATTTAGGGGGACCCCACATCATTTTTTTTAAAAATTTTGGTTCGGGGTTCCCCTGTGGGAAAATCCCATGCCGTTTTTTTCAATTAACTTTTTTGTGTATTGTCAGACAATTCATCAATAGCCACGAGTAGTTTTGAATGACTTTTTTCCTTTGAAATGTCATTTTGCTGTTAGACTGTTCTAAACACGGAAAACATGCGCTCCTTTACAGGCATACTATAGACACCCCCCAGGTACGAAATTTAAAGGAATATTACACTTTTATTGTTTCACTTTAAGCATTATTAAAATCACTGCTCCTGAAAAAACGGCCCTTTTTAAAACTTTTTTTTGCATTGACCCATGTCCCCTGGGGCAGGACCCAGGTTCCCAAACACTTTTTATGACAATACCATGCATATAAGCCTTTAAAATTAGCACTATTGATTTCTTCTATAGATTTTTAAAGGGTGTTCCGCAGCTTTCGAATTTGCCGCGGACACCCCAAATTGTTTGCTGTTTGGTGAACTTGCGAACAGCCGATGTTCGAGTAGAACATGAGTTCGACTCGAACTCGAAGCTCATCCCTACACCTGAATCTTGAGGAGCTCGATCTGAGGGTTGCCATCAGTTGCACTAGCCATCCTGAATCCAACAACAGATTTTAGTCCTTGGATCTTTTCCTTTGTCCTCTCAAGGATGGCCCTTCTCTTCATGCACAGTCCGGATCAGGTCTGGATATTTCAGGATACCACCATCTTGATGGGTTCTTAGCTGGACCATGATAGGGTCTAAAGGCTGGACACCCCTCAGGACTTGTTTGGCTTGGGTTTCATCTACCTTTCAGGGGTCTAGACCCTTCTTCAACAAGATCTGATGTATGATCTTGTCCAAACGCCTCACATACTCTGAAAGCTTCTCTCCCACATTTTGATAAGTGTGTTGCAATTGATAGATAAATTAGGTCGGAAACTTTCTCTGTTCATCCAAATACATCCTGCAGAATGTCTAGGTAGTCCTGGGCCACACAGTCTCGCTTTCCGAGCTTCAAATTTTGGATAGCTTCTGAAGCAGGCCCTCTTAGTCTCTCTGTAACTCTCTGTTTCTTGTGAGTCTCAGGGATGTCCCATTCGTCCAGGGCTTGTGTGGTCTGTTCCAGCCATTCTTCAAAGCTGTCTTCTTCTGGAGGTATGGGCCGGTTTCCAGAGAAGATACTGAGTTTCTGGTATGCTTTTCCAGAGTATGTAGGATTTCCCTTCTGGCATTTTGCCACAAAGTTCCCTAAGGCTGGGAAGAGTTCTGGTTCAACCGCGGCCGAGCGTGACCGGGTGAGGACTTTTGCTTCGGCTGGTTTCACCTGTGTGGAGTCGGTAGGGCTTTCACCTGGCCTCTCTGGGTGTGTCAGATAAAACTTGGTCTTACCAGCTAATTTCACATTTGTGCCATTTTGGCATTCATGAGGGTGGGCTTGATTGCAGAGTGACAGATATCCCGGATGAGCCCCCACGTGTAGCACTGACCCCCGAAGGAGCTGCTGATGTTTGATTGGGCCTGTACTCTGCTATCCTTACCCCCTATGAATTTGCTCAGCCCTGTGACACAGCTGTGGTGCAATGTTGGTGTGAAGCTTAACACTTAATGACACTCCCACAATATGTAATACACAACAATGTACCTTTTATCATTACCTGGGTATCCGTAGCTTCACCTGCAGAGTAATTAACAACACATCTACACATTGAAATCAACCAGAATGTAATTTTACTGAAACTGGTATGAACAGCAAATACAGTAACAGCACTGCCACACAAACGTAATGTGACAATACACTAAACTTTTACAACTTACTGTATAAGGATATAAAGATTTCTTGGATAATCCCCTGTAGATGCGTCTAAAAGTGGGACTAGTGCTCAGCGTGAACAATGGCTTTACGCTGGGCACCTTCCCACTTCCAGCACGCTGTACCAACACAGTAATACAAAGTTATATGCACAGAAAAATACAATTGCAGATGAGCTCCTCCTGCTTTATGATGCAGTCCTTTGTCATTGTGTTTGACACAAGGCCCTACAATGCAGTATGTAGTCTTTGATCTTCTGTCTTCTGCTAGCTATTATACTGCAGTGATTGTAATCCAAGGGTTTAACAAGTGAAGCAATAGTGTAGAATAATAATTGAAACTGTTCCTGCTGTATAACACACCTGCAGCTGCCTCCAGCACGGCCGTCTGTAAACCGCACAGTATCAGTTCTCAGCGGAGTATAGGCTTGAGGCCTGCTTAGACTCAGTCTGCTTAAATGAGACCCCTATGTGGAACTACAGGCCTCAGCAAACACTGTGGTAAGGGTCTAAGTGTGTAAAGTGCATCAAAGAACTGTGGGCGTCTGCCCTCTCACCACACTGGGCCTAGATGAATGGATGCCTCCGTTCCGCTGGTCTCAGTCCTGCCATCAGTCAGCTCTGCCATGCTGCAATGCTCTGCAGGATGACCGGGACCTTCAAATTGCTCTGTTAGGTGTCCCTGGATCCTTCCCAATCCATTTGCACTGTTCCTCCAGCACACAGGTGTAAAGCAGAGTCGCTATTTGTTCCGTTCCGCAGATGTAGGCTGCGGTTCTCTGGACCACCTCCTCACAGATCCTCATAGGCAGGCCATGTGTCCAGAAGAAAAAGAAAATGGCTGCGCAGAGCTTTTTATATCCTACCCAGCATGCAGTTCAGCCAATCTGTGTTCATGGGTAGGTGAGTGGGCATTCTGGGTAGGTAGATCCTTTCACAAGGTAAACATTAAGTCACTTACTGTGTGTGCTTATGTGAAAGATTAACAAGTCTATTCCAGAGTATACCAGTAGAGGAAGCCCAATACTAATTTATAACATTGTCACTGTTATGCATTACATGGCATTAAAAGTAAAAAAATACTAATGCTACAGTTGTATTGTTTGCCTTTCTTTGTAGATTAATAATAAAGGATAGGGTAATAACTTTTGTTTATCTTTTACAGGTTCAATGAGTTCCTGAAAGTGTATGTACATATAAAGTGTATGTAGATAGCTGTACACATGCATAAATACACATGCCTAAAAGAGGGTGAAAGTATAATAGGCTCTTGTTTCATTTTTCGTTTTTTCAGGATTTTTTTTCTGCACCATTCTAAACCCTGCGTCTCTTCCTCTTGTTTGTAATAGGGAAGAAAATGGGGGGGGGGGGTAAATGGTAAGAATGACAATTTTCAAAATAGCAATACTAACCTCTCTAATTTAAGTTTGTGACCTAGTAGGAAGGCATGTTCCATGCCTGTCTTTCTTTGATGGAATTTGAATCAGCAACCAGCAGTCTAGTGAAGGAGGCTTCCATCCCAGATGCTAAGAACCTTTTTGTCAATGGTTCCAGGTATTACACCCCAGATGGTAAGCCACACAGGTTATGCAGTGACCACAGTCATTGAGTTCCCACATGTCTGGGTTATCTCCATATAAAGTTTGTTTGGAGGTCAACCAAAAACAGGGTTTTACTTTCCTCAGCAGCTGTTGTCTTTACATTCTCAGCTGATGGGGTAGGTGCAGTCACTGTAACGTGAACTTCAAAAGGTCCACCATAGGGTTTTTGAGGGACCCTGACACAATAACCGGTTTACATTCTTTCAAATCAGGTGACTGGGTCATTGTAAAATAGATTGATGGACGAGACAACTGGATCCACACCAGCCACTGTAAGAAGCTGC
Organism: Aquarana catesbeiana; assembly: GCF_042186555.1. Lineage (NCBI taxonomy): Eukaryota > Metazoa > Chordata > Amphibia > Anura > Ranidae > Aquarana > Aquarana catesbeiana. The sequence continues at coordinate 492,496,789 of NC_133325.1, forward strand.
TCAACCACACCAAAGAATGAGGAGTATCTTTGTTTATATATATTTTTAGCTGAGTGTATTCTCCAACTATCTAAGAAAGTGAACAGGACCAATTGCTGGATCTACTCTAAATCTCCACTGAGCTTTAGTACCCCATCGATGACAGCGGTACATGCTATATATGATGTTCATATTGGTATGAGGAATTTAGAAAAACTAGTAAAAACTCCAGACACTTGTCAGTAGAAATTAACGATACATTCCTAGAGGGTAAAATTAGTTATAGTTTTAACAATAGCTCTGGTTCTTGTCAGTCTGGGTATTGGGACAACTATGTAGCCCACAAGTGTGCTTAAACTTTAGTTTGGTAAAGGGGATGTTTTTGTGGGAACCACCACCTGTAAGGAAAGTATAAAAGGTAATCTTACCAATAAACCCCCTCCTGCCTTTGTAGAAACACCCCCTAGACCAGATTACATCTGTTGGAAGGAGGGGTGTGCAGTTCAGACAGAGGGAGAAATCCCCCAGTCTATTCTGTTACTACTCAGAGCCCATAACCATCAGAGAAATTCCTCTTATGTGGCTCTAACAGGCTCCTACTACTTCTTATGCATTTCTACAATTTATAAGGTAAATTCCCCCTAATGCAAGAGGTTCATGCTTCCTGGTGAAACTCATCCCCAGCATCTTATGCTGTGGCTGATCTTGAGGATCTGATGGCACGAGAAAGGGTAAGAATGGCAGGAAAAGCTAGAAAGGAATTGTTCACCAACCCCGACCAGGTCTGGGCATGGTTTCCTGCTTGGACCGATGGGAAGGATTGAACAATGTCTCATCCATTGTGGATGGGATGTTCAATGAAACCGTTGAAGCTTTAAGAGAGATTTCACAGGAACAATGACAGATGAAGATCCTTCGATTACAGGAAAAGATGGCCCTTGATTATCTGTTGCCATCCAAGGAGGGTTTTTGTGAATTTATAGGAAAAGATTGTTGTACCTGGATCGAAAATACTAGTGATAAAGTTCAGGCCCATATGGATAAGGTTAGATCCCTGCAAGGCAAAGCAAGAGCTATAGCCAGTGAAGGTTGGAATCCTTTTAAGGGTCTGGGAATCTTTGAGGATTTTTTATTTTTAATCGGATCATGGTTGAAGGAAGTAGGGGTATATATACTCATGTTGTTTTTGTTTTTTATTTCTTCTATATGCCGTAATGAGGTGCTCCTGTTGCCTGATTGGATGAGTAAACAGAGCCGGAGCAGATGACCATATCTTCCTTACTGACATGAGATGCCCCGAAGCCCAGCCCATGTACCAGACACAGAGGATTCCAGACTGACTGGAGATTACTACAGCTCACCACATCATGTCCTCCCTTTAAGTCATCCCTCCTGAAGACAAGTCAAGCCATGTTATGAACTCATATGGGCCATAAAGGCAGACTCATTTCCAGGTGTAAGAAGAAGATCAAGATTCATCGAGGAACACATGGGAGCATATGACAAAGAGGAGGGGCTGCTGTGGAAATTTTTATGTATGTTGTCAGATGCCCCCCCGTGTCAGTTTTGCTGCAATATGCTCATGCAAGCATATTTGCACATACAGACGTTGGTGAAAGACCGTTGGTTGCGGAAACCTTCCCATGGACAAGACAGATCTGTTTGCCCTTTAAGGGATTTCGCTTATGCCTCACCAAGAGACTAGCCACCTCATGGTGACTGCATCTATGGTCCTAGCAAACATATCTGGGATCCCATGTCACGTACATGAGAACAATAGCATAACCATACAAAATTATGGCTCACTGAGCTATAGTAGAGTATGCTTCGCATCAATGGTAGCGGTGGGAATGTGCACATGGTCGTGATCAGAGCCCTGTTTGTAGTGTTCACAATGTGAGGCACATTGTGTCTCAACAGGAAACTGCCCACATGGCCCTGCACATAACCATTTGAACACGTCACTACTGGAATTCTATTTGAATATATACATGTGTCTGATTGGTTCTTTTGAAGGAATACAAGTGTCTGATTGGCTGATTGTGAAGCCACCGCCTTCCTTTGTTATTCATGTTTTACACTATAAATAAAGACAGCAGGGCCTATTCAGGAGGATTTGGCTAAGCTCAACATGATACCAGGGTCTGTCTGTGTTACTTGGAGATATAAAAGCCCGCTTTCCCATCATTATACAAGAGAGCTATAATTGTGCTTTTCAGCACAACAGAATTATTTGCTTATAGGAAAAGCTTTAAAATATTCCATTACACTGTGAGTACACCTCCACCACATGAAAAACCTGCTTACCAGATGGCAAGCTTTAAGAGCTTGCGGCTTAAACCCAGCCAGGGCCTTTATTCTAAGAGGAAGACCGATGGTAACTTTTCAATGCATCTCACTCCAGGTGAAATGAAGCCAGAATGATGTCCAAATACTCTCATAGGGTCACCACTCAGCAGAAAGTACCCAAAAAGAAAAACTCGCCATAGTGTAAAACCAACTAACTCTTCTTTCGTTATATTGAATTTAAAAAATAGACTCTTGCCAGCCCATAGACTCCAGTGCTGCCTTTATTGGAGCAAATTCTACTCTGGGCTTTAGCTCTCTGGTGCCACCCTCTTGGATATGGGAATGGCTGTGACTTCCTGAGGTCTCACAACCAGCTCCTTACTGTGCATGTACAATGATTTTCAGCACTATGGGACTGATTCTGCAGCCTACAGGTCACACACCCCAGGAGTTTGCAGGTGGCAGGTGGCAGGGCATGCCAAGCTGACATCATTGTCACCTTTGCAAGTAATGAGGAACATGGAATGGGTACCAGTTACAAAAAGGTGCCAGCCCCCCCCCCACCCAAGAAAAAGAAAAAGTAAATTTGATAGAGGAAAAGGGAGGAAGAAAATTAGCATTTTTTTATTTTTAAGTGAATGTTCACTTTAAGCATTTTTTTGTGTATATTTTGCAACTTTTTCACCTGGAGATCCGGCTAGTAAAAGCACTTCCTGTTTCAGTTTGACAAGGCTAGAGCACTTCCCTGCAATTAGTATTGTCAGCCTGCTGTATGGGGTCTTCCGTTGGCCTTTGGACTGCCTATCAGGTTTATCAAATAAGCAGTTGAAAAGCCAACCAAATGAGCTTGTTGACAACTCTGCTGCTAATGCAAAGTAATGTCTTAGCATCATGCCAAAAATACATTTTGGGTTTAAATACATTTTAAGGTTAAATTAATCTTTATCTCATTGTTACCGTGTAATTTTTGTTTTAATACACTTCTTTATAAAAGTACTCTTTGTAATCTCTATTTAAAAATATTATATGAAAAACAAATTAAATATACCTATCAAATGCTTGCCATGCCATGCTTCAATTATTAATGAAGACGTTTCTAGTGACTGTGCAGAAATGCCTATGGCAAAATTCAGATTGTTAAATGACCTCCTAGTTACTAGATATCTTAGTTTGGCATTGAGCGTTTGTTCTGAAGAAACTAACTTTTGCATCCAGATGTTTTGTTTGGCAATTAAAAGGGTCCGAAGATTCAACAAGCAGATGTATTATTGTTAGTAAAGCCTTGTTTTTCTTTAATAAAGGGCAAAATCATATTTATCACATTATTTTTGCCATGTTTTACCATTTACATTTTTTTAAATTAAACTTATTAACAAAAATACTCTTTATAACACGTATTTAAATATATAATATGAAAAACAGATTAAATGTACCCATTATGATCCTTAATAAGTGAAACCTGGAATGACAAGAATATATTTTTAGTGAGTATACAAAAATGCCCATGGCAAAATTCAGAGTCAAATGACCTTCCAGTTACTAGATATCTTAATATGGCATTAAACATTTGTTCTGCAAAAAATGACTTTTTCATCCAGATGTTTTGCTTGGTGGGCCTGAAGATTCAATAAACAAAAGTATTGTTGCTAGTATGGCCTTCTCTTTTTTTTTATTCCTGCAAT